>NW_005187520.1:849407-863385 GCF_000239375.1 Pundamilia nyererei
GCTGTGGCTACAATGTAGCTGCCATCACCAGTGTGTGAATGTGTGTGTGGATGACTGGATGTGTAAAGCGCTTTGGGGTCCTTAGGGACTAGAAAAGCGCTATACAAATACAGGCCATTTACCATTTACCATAATATATAATAGTGGTTGTTTAATCAGATTCATCACAGGGTTACTGTAGATTAATTTTGATTAATCACGATTAAATATCATTTATTTTTAATTTTTATTATTCGCATTTCATTTTCCATGAGCAAACAGACTCGAGAAAAAAGGGAAAATATACGCACTTAACATGTTTATTGAACATCTTGAACATTCATGCTAACAAAAAACTCTGTAAACATTTATCCACTCTCTCTCTGTCACTCTTTGGGAGGCACTTCAAGTCCTTGAGACGTGGAACCAAAGCTATGTAAAGCGCGTCTTCACAGCGATATTAATAGGTCTGTAGTTTGTTGCAGTCCACTTGGCAATTATGTCAAGTGTGCTTCACGTATGCGTCGCGTCAATGTGATATGTTAAGCAGGAAGTGCTTCGGCGAAAAGAAAATTCCTTCTTGCACAATGTGCATAATACTTTATGTCGGTCGACTGTTCCGTCTTGTTATTTTTTTAATACTCAAATTTCCTATCGAAAGGGCCAATGTCCATTTATCATCTTCCATACTGAGTTGATTGGTTCAGCTGCCCGTCAGATCAACTGCCCATTTGTGCATGTGCAAAGGTAACTCTACTTTGACAAACTACCCGAAGTGCGCTGACAGAAACATTTCAGGGATTTTGAGTCATTCTGTACTCCAGATGCGTTAAATGCTTAAAAATTCTAACATTTTAAATGCAAATTAATTTTAATTTGCATTAACGCATTCATTTTGACAGCACTAGTTTAAACCAAATGTGAATGTGAATGGTTATCAAAATTTAGATCAGAATCAAGCAGGTTTTTAAAGTACTGGTTCTTGTCAGCTGCATTTGACAATATCAAAAAAATTATAAATAAGAACGTTTATGCACATTTCCATATGACTTCAGTTCAGGAGGTTGGAAGTGAGGAGGACGAGGATGACATTTTATCCAGATTCTGGTCACATTGTTTCTTTCCTTTGCATTTTCACTTCTTTGGAAAAGTAGACATCTTCTCACACGATAAAACACCGATATAGGTGCAGACACAAATTAAATATCTGCCTGCACTCCATGTTTAATGGTAAATGGTAAATGGCCTGTATTTGTATAGCGCTTTACTTAGTCCCTAAGGACCCCAAAGCGCTTTACACATTCAGTCATCCACCCATTCACACACACATTCACACACTGGTGATGGCAAGCTACATTGTAGCCACAGCTGCCCTGGGGCGCACTGACAGAGGCGAGGCTGCCGGACACTGGCGCCACCGGGCCCTCCATCCAAACACACATGAGCTTCCCCTTCTTTGCCTTTGGCGTATCTGCCTGGTCTCTAGCCACTTACTTAAAATATGATTTGGAAGAACATCAACGTTGATCTGAGCTACTGCATTCATGATAAATGCGCCTGTTCCTATCTGTTTTTAATGGATTAATTATAAGTTTATGATAATCCATCAATTTGCTGAAAGACATAATTACACACTAATGAATGTTTAGTTAAGTACAATATTTTTCTATTAAATAAACTCAAACATGGCTGACTGTAGCTTTAATAAATATCTTTAATAAAGTTTAACTGTGCAACAATCCATGAGAATTTATCACTGATTTCTTTAAAATGGTTGTGCGTTACCTAAAGTTTTTTAGTTAAATGGCTCATTACAAAGCAGCACCTCTGTTACACACAAAACCAGCGATTTTGTCCACAGTAAAGCTCTGTGCCTTAAATGCATAACTGTATGAGCTGTATGCATTTAAATCCATGTTATTAAACTTTAGTTAAAGTAAATGATGCCACACAAAAACTGAATTTTATAGAAGCCTGTTTTCATTAAAAACATTAATCTGACCTGCAGTATATTAGCACTGCTGGACATTAATGTGCCCTTTATTATCACTGTTGAATGTAAATGTGACATTTAATATTATTACAGAAGTTTAGGCAGACGGACACCCCGAATTTTCTTTTTTTTCCCTACCAATGTGTTTAACCATAAAGGAGAAAACGTCTGCTTGTGTACTCCTAAAGCAGTTTCATTACTGTTTTATTGGAAGATGTAACATTAATTTTTGTTACAAAAAAGATTATTTTATAGTCCTAACATTACAAAGCTTTAAACATAATTAGAATTCATGCAATGTTGCTTTATTGCAGCATGTTAATGTGACATTTATCTATCAGACTGTGACCAATAAACAAGACTTTACAGTAATTTTCTGCAATAAATGGCTGTTAAGAAAATCTGCAGATAATGCATTTTTTGCTGACTTTTTACAGGCTGTTTTGGGTTTTTGAGATTTCTGTATTTGAGGTTCATTAAAGAGGTCAGGCCCAGTTGAACCTTTTGGGAACACAATCACAGAAACCATCATCTGCTTTGTCGCTGTTGAGGCCTTAAGGAGAACCTCATTGTTTTCCTTTACCTGGAATGGTGAGGATATGTAGGAAGAGGAACTCCCTGAAGGAGAATTAACATGAGAATGGGGATGGCTATGCTCTCCCTATTTCCATACTACATGTTTCTATATTACAGGTATTTTACATCTTTACCTCCTGTGAGACTAATTCGTATGAGAAATACCTGGTCTTACAAAAATTCCTCAACACAGTCCAAACAGACCATGGGCAGTATGTTCACAGTGATAAAGGAACATATTACCCATAGCAACAGTCACTCGTGGATGTGTTTAATAGTGTTTGGACAACAGTGGAGCTTTATGCTGCAGAGGAGTATGCTGTGTGCCTTTGAGTGCCAACTCCTATCTTGGAGGATATATTGCTGAATACTAACCCTTTAAACATAAATCACTATTTTGAAAGAATTAGCACTGATTTACAAAATGTTTGCTTCAGATGAAGTTTAGTCAAGGTGGCTTTGGGAGAAGCAAAAACAAAACAAACTCAGACTTGATTTAGTCCAATGTGTTCTTGCCCTTGGGTGGCAGTCTTGTTTTGCCATCTGCGGTTTGGGTAACCATGGCACCACCTGAAGTGCAATGCTCTACTATCAGCTGACATGTTGTGTGTGCACTCAGACAAAACTGCATGTTTTATTCTTGCCATTTGGCAGCCATCTTGGCACCATCTTGGAAAAACCTCTGGGCATTCCTTTTGGGTTCCCAGGTAAATAAGCTGGGAGAATGTTATTTCAAATCACAGTGATTAGCATAGCATAAAAATTGCATGATGGAATCACTCATCAAATCTGAGAGAAACCATTTAAAGTTTGGTTGGTTTGCTCCAACACATTGTTTAAAATTTGTTTTGTCCATAAAATCTTATTTTACTACTCATATAGATCGACAACATTAAGTGGCACAACATTAAAGCTCCATTAATGCCTCAATCCAGAGAGCTGATGTGATTAAAATCTCTGCTTATCCCATGATAGGTAAATGGACTGGTTCTTATATAGCATCATATCTTATATAGCACTTTCTACTGTACTGGAGCACTCAATGTGTCTTTTAGAACAGTGGTCCCCAACCCCCGGGCCCCGGACCGGTATCGGGCCGTGAGTCGTTTGGTACCGGGCCGCGAGAGTTGAGGCTCGTACCGCACAGAAAAAATAAATAACTTACATTAATTTCATTTTATTTATTATCTGACTCTGAACAGTGTTTTATTTTTAAAAAGACTGAATTCTCTCATTTACTTCCGTCTATGACTGACTCTTGACGCATGTCAAGATACATTAGTAGCTAATATTAAACCTACAAGCTAGCAAAATGAGTAAAAAACAGATGTCTTTGGAGGGTTTCTTTGCAAAGGGAAAAAGGCCCAGTGAGGAGACAGACAAAGAGTGTATGACAACCACTAAGAAAAAGAAAGCTGAATTTAACAGACAATACCAAAATACCTACTTGAAATATGGATTTATCGCGACAGGCGATTC
Organism: Pundamilia nyererei; assembly: GCF_000239375.1. Classification (NCBI taxonomy): domain Eukaryota; kingdom Metazoa; phylum Chordata; class Actinopteri; order Cichliformes; family Cichlidae; genus Pundamilia; species Pundamilia nyererei. The sequence continues at coordinate 853,435 of NW_005187520.1, forward strand.
CCACGCACCAAGCCCGCTCTGCATAATATGCGGCGACCGGCTTTCCAATGAGGCAATGAAGCCTTCAAAACTGCTTCGTCACTTGGAGACAAAGCACCCAACATTAAAAAACAAGCCTTTTTAATGTTGGGTACAAGGAGTATTTTGAAAGGAAAAAGCGGGAACAACAGGGACAGAAGCAATTACTGAGGGCCTCCACAACAACAAATACAGGTGCACTGAGAGCATCATACTTGGTGGCTAACCGTATTGCTAAGGATAAAAAGTCATTCATTATTGGTGAAGAATTGATCCTTCCTGCCACTAAAGACATTTGCTGTGAACTTTTTGGGGAGGTGGCGGCTGAAAAGATAGCACAGGTGCCTCTGTCGGCTAGCACCGTTACTCGTCGCATTGATGAAATAGCAGAGGACATTGAGACACAGTTGTTGGAGAGAATTAATTCATCACTATGGTACGCTTTGCAGGTTGATGAGTCTACAGATGTGGACAATAAGGCAATACTACTTGTTTATGTGCGATACCTTTATCAGGAGGATGTGCATGAGGATATGTTGTGTGCACTATCGTTGACAACCAAAACCACAGCTGCAGAACTATTCAGGTCACTGGATGATTATGTATCAGGAAAACTTAAATGGTCTTTTTGTGTTGGCATATGCACAGACGGAGCTGCTGCCATGACCGGACGGCTGTCTGGTTTGACTACTCGGATTAAGGAGGTTGCACCTGAATGTGAATCTACATATTGTGTCATTCACAGAGAAATGCTGGCAAGCCGAAAAATTCCACCAGAACTTAACAGTGTATTGAATGATGTTGTTGGAGTTATTAACCACATCAAAGCACACGCCCTCAAATCACGCCTGTTCGAGCAACTTCGTGAGGAGATGAACGCGGAGCATAGGCGCCTTCTCTTGCACACAGAAATAAGGTGGTTGTCCCGAGGGAGATAACTCGCCAGAGTTTTTGAATTACGAGAGCCGCTGCAGAGATTTTTCTCAGAAAAGAAGTCACCGCTGGCAGCGCATTTCAGTGACAAGGAGTGGGTCGCAAAACTCGCTTACATATGCGACGTATTCGGCCTACTAAATGAACTCAGTCTGTCCCTTCAGGGGAAAATGACAACTGTCTTCAAGTTAGCAGATAAGGTAGCTGCATTTAAAGCCAAACTGGACTTGTGGAGACGACGCGTAGACAGAGGCATATTTGACATGTTTTAAACATTGGCTGGATCTTTGGAAGAGACTCTGCCTGAGCAATCATTCTCCCAGCTAGTGCACGATCTGTCTTTGCTTTTAAAAGAGTTCGAGCGCTACTTCCCAATCACAAAAGACCCACGAACCGACAAGGAATGGATCCGCGACCCATTTGTCAATAAACCGGGTGAATCCACCTTGTCGTTGCAAGAAGAAGATCAACTGTTGGAAATCACAAATGATGGCGGCCCTAAAAGTATGTTTGAGACATCAGCTTTGCCGGTATTCTGGATAAAAGTCATGGCAGAATACCCCGAGATTGCCACAAAAGCACTAAAAACCCTGTTGCCGTTTCCAACATCATATCTGTGTGAAGCGGGGTTTTCTGCAGTTACAGCGACGAAAACAAAATTGAGGAGCAGACTGAACATAAGCAACACACTTCAGGTGTCATTGTCCCCCATTACGCCCAGGTGGGACCATCTCGTTGCAGAGAAACAAGCACTGGGCTCTCACTGATCGAGCGTTATGGTGAGTTATATATTTTCTTGTACTTTTATATTTGTTTTGTAGTTGTGAGTCCTATTTTGAAAGAAATGTTTACGTGTTACCATAGCAACCAGAGTATTAAGGGGGAGAGAGGAGGATGTTACTCTCAATGTTGTTGGTGCATTTCAGGAGGATGCTGCTAATAAAGTTACACAATTACACAGTGAATTCGCGTGTAATATTATATTTACAAAATACCAAAATTTTTGTCTTGGTCGTATCATTTTATTTTGTTGTATTTATCCGTGACACCTGCCGGTCCGTGAAAATATTGTCTGACATTAAACTGGTCCGTGGCGCAAAAAAGGTTGGGGACCGCTGTTTTAGAACATTCACACACATGCCTACAAATACTTTTTCAGAATCAGAATCAGAAACTTTATTGTCATTGTCACAGGTACAATGAAATTAAGAATGGTCCCCGATCATTGCATCATCCCTAGCAATAACAAAATATAAATAAAACAATAAAATTCAATAAATAAAATAGATAGAATACTTAAAATACTTAATAGTATCCTATTAAGTATTAAAATACTTAATACTTAATAGAATACTTAAAATACTAATAAGACGTAACAGTAAAACATTCACATATATCCCCACATACATTCTATGCTCTTTCAACCATTGCTGAACAAATATCACAAATGCTATGTTAGGGAAACGCTGTTATGAAAAGTAGACTTGCTCACTTACAAAGAAATGAGCAGTCACTAATTTTTGGTAGTTTCTTTTTAATGGAGAGACAACGATTATCAATCAAAAAAATCCAGAAAAAAAAAACACTGCAAAAGAAAGTTATAAATTGATTTGTGTGTCACTGTGTAAAATAAGTATTTGACCTTCTACAACCCAAACAGAACCACACAATAAGTCAATCAATGATTATTACTCCCGATCTCAACTCATTGTATGTATAAAGCACACCTGTCCACAGTATCAGTTTCTTCCATGTCAACCTCTCGACAGCGACACCAAAGAGCTGTCAAAGGCTGTCGGGGACAAGATTATAGACCTGCACAAGGCTGGAATGGGCTTTAAGACCTGAGAAGCCTGGTGAGAAGGTGACAACTGTTAAGCTTGTTAATATACTAATGGGTACAGGATGACTTCACTGCATGGTGTGGCCAATGAACAGAGTGATGGACTGTGAAATCTAGCAAGAACCTCCTTCTTTAAGACAATGTAGTGGCCTGGCCAGTCTCCACATCTTAGTCCTATAGAAAATTTGTGGAGGGAGCTGAAGCTGTTGAGTTTGGTTGTTAAGTATTTAGAGAGTTTCTGTAAAAAGTGGACCCAAACCCCTTGTGAGCAGTGTGCAAACCTGGTGACCAAATACAAGAAATGTTATACTGCTGTGCTTGCCAACATGGGTTTTTTCTATCAAGTCATGTTTTGCTTGGGGATCAAATACTTTTTCACTTTAAATTTAAATTTTATCTTTCTCTATTAAACCGAAGCTACCACTGAATTAGAGACAGTTTAGCTCTTTGAAAGTGTGCAAACTTACAAATTAAGCAGGGGAGGAAATAATTATTTCCCCCATTCTATGTATGCAACCACACAATTCTAAGTCACACACAAAAACAGTGAACATGCGTCAGTGCAAGAACAACATTGGCTCATACGCTTCCACAACACATCACCTTTCCCAACTCACCACATAAAGATAAAAAATCTTCACAACAATCAACAAGACTTTTGAACTAAAAACAAGAGTCAAGTCCCGTCAAAGTTTAGGAACTATATATTAGGTTTAATTCATTACTTTGTAACGTGTTATACCCAGCATGGGTCACAGTGAGAAGCTGGCGATGAGACGGGTTTGCTTTCTGGCTCGTAACGGTCAGCACAGCCGGTAGCTTTGCTTTTAAGGAATTCTCCCATTGATTTCTATTTAGATTTCCACATTTCTCTCCTATAATTTTGCTGGTATAATATAAGAGCATGCTACCAATGTCGTCATTATGATTATAGTCATCAGAGTATTACGATACAGACTTAGGAGATCAGCATTACAGAGCATTTGCAGAGACCATTAACATCAACATCTATTATTTATAACATATTGATGTAATGGCATCAATATGGAAGACTTACATAAACTTTAATTAGAATACTACTATAACGTGAAGCCATGCTTATGCAATATTGATGACCTTAATTATGCCATTAAAAAATATTTTTAATATATTTGTGGTCATTACTTTTGATCAATTCTGTCAACCATAATGCCCAAAATGCATTTTGTAATCTTCGTGTGACAGACCTTCAGTGTCTTGAGCTTTTTGTTTGGCTCTTGCTGAACAATCCCATTCAGATTCCAGCAGTGATTAGGTGGTAGATAAACACCAAAAGGCTTTGCTTTATAGCGCTGCCAGTGGGTGAAATGACAGAAAATGGAGGAATAACGAGCTAAATGGCTGAAAGATGGAGGTTTTATTGAACCGGGGTCTGCTCGCAGTGGGTCATCACACTGTTTTGTTTGTTTGTTTGTTTTCTGTCAGGCTTTAATCCTCCCTGAAGGGAAAGTGTCTCATTACAGGAACAGAGATTCTTACAGAGGCACATTATGCCATACTACAATGCAGCACAAAGACAAACAGCTGTTTTTGAAGTAGGTGAAGAAAGAAGAGGAATTTTGTGTGACAAAGAAGCTTGGAAGTGGCCCAGCCTAACGGATCTGTTTGTGCTGCTCAGATGGTCTGGAAGATGGGATCCTTTCTTTTAAGAGCTTACTGAGAGAATTTGCTTCACACTGATTTTTTATGACCATAACGGCTCCTTCAAGTGTTTTCTGCTCACTTTAGTTTTTAAGCATCAACTGGATGCTAAGCTGAGGGTCATAATTTTCTGACCCATTACTTAGTATGCGAGTCTATGACAGCGTGTCAGTAAATAGCCATAGCCCTGCTGCTTGCGCCTATTTATGGTTCTGTTTGTAGGCTCTAAAAATCTGGTTATGTCCTTAATATAGCATCATTATTTTTACTGCCACCGCAGTATAAATCTTGTTAATGCATTTTATGCTGTTGCTAATCAGGCTTGCTAATGCTACCAGCAGCTATATGTGAGAAACATAAAATGGGGCTTTTGGTTAGGCAGTGTCTTTGTACTTGGCACAGCAGCTGCTACCACAGTTGGTCTATGAAATAAGACCTCCATTTGCCAAACAATAATGTGATTAGGGGCTAAAAAGAAATGTTATTGTACAGTTCCTCTATAATGAACAATTGCTTAGTAAGAGATTAGGACCTGGACAGCCACAGAGGAACACTCTGCCAAGGTAGGATTGCTAATTGACCAGTGGTGGAGCCAATTTTTATTGGGCTGGCCAGCACGAGCTCAGCATTTATATTTGGTGGCACAAAAACTGAAGTATCAATATACTTTTTTGTGACAAATCACTAGAGGCCAAATAGTTTGGTCACTCAGGCAACTCCTTGGGCACAACTAAAATCTGGAATAGTTGCTACAGTAATTCTTATTACATTTTTTTAATGTCCATGTGGTTCCACTTTAAAGAAAAAAAGGGATACTTATCATAAAATAATAAAAAGATCAAGGCATTGTATGAAACTGAACTGCAGGACACCACAAATTTAATACACTAAAATTTGTGGTGTCCTGACGGTGTCACTTACATGACATATTCATTATTTTACTCAAGTTCTTCAATAAAAAGTGGAAAGTGATCTTGAAGCATTCTTAGAGTAACACCGCCTCAGGAAACATTTGGTTTATCCTCATCGGTCAATTAACGGTCATTAACAGGTTCTTACTGCTGCTGCAAGACTGGAAGCTTAAACAGAACAGTTCACTTGAAGATTCGAGCTCTGTTCTGCTCCTGTCTGCATTTTATGATGTAGCACTTGGAATTGCATCATTCATACACAGAATAACAATTCTTTCTCTCAGTCCAGCGCTCCAACAGATGCCTTCTTTTTCTTTCTGCAGTTTTGAGGAGGTAGGAAGAATGAATGTCTCTGTCAGATGAAGCTGTTTTATCACTTATGAAGGGGACAGAGGGATGTTTTTGTCATATAAAGCTGTTCCTTTTGGAGGTTTTAGAGGAGGAGGATGGAGGGATCCGAGGATTAATGTTTCTGTCAGAGGAAGCTGCTCTGCAAACAGACAGCAGCCTCTCCACTGCCTTCAGGCTCAAACAAGGGTTTTAATATGAGAGCGATGCTGTAACACAGACATAGAGAGCATAGACAGCAACTGTTTGTAAATATAAAAATATGCATGTGCTGCTTCCTGGATGTATTTCATGCCCAGCACATTCATTGTCTGTAAATAGAACCACATCCTGTTTTTTTTTTTTAAACGTATCATTCAAGCAAGACAATCTCACTCTTAATCTGAAATCTGTCCTTTCACAGTGTTCGGGATGATTTTGGCAGCTGATGTGATGGAGTCTTCGCGAATTATCTTGGTGTAACAGCGTGCATACATTCAAGGAAAGAAAAAACATTCAATATTTAAACATGGGGAAAATGAAGGTATTTCATCATCACGACTGCTGAGCCCATTTTCTTCTTCACAGTTTCCTGACCAGAGCTTGTGTGCCATTATTCCCATCATTGAATCATAATTAACTGCCTAATTGTTCCTTCTTTCCACTGATGTACAACAGGTTTTCACTGATTCTTATTGTATAATTTAATTTTTTGTTTGGTATAATTGGAATTTGATTCTCATTGAGCTGCAGATGTCATTTGCAAGTGTGTGTGCGTCAATGAGACTGTACCACATGACTGTTGAGGAAGAGATCAGTTCCAAAATCACCTAACCCTAACCCTACATTTTACAAAGATGTAGTAAATGTATCTCACCCAACCAAAAAAAAAAAAAAGTCTCTATGGGTGGAAGAACATCCTCACGTATGCGTTCATATTCAGATTGTATTCTGTGTGTAGGATCACACAGGAGTGCAGCTGATGTCACACCACATGCACACAGGACATGTCGTAATACCATTCAGGCTGAGTCGTAAATAGGATCGTATTTTAAATTATGATTATGAAGAAAACAAAAAACTTAATGTAAAATAATTTTTGTTGTGCACTGATTTCCACAGTCTAACGTTATAAATCCAGTGCACCTTAGTTTCTTTTTTATTCTTGGCATCGAGGACTTAGAGACAAAGAGATTAAGTCCACACTAAGAGACTGGTGGGCACAGGACCTGCACCATCAGTATCCTAGGACAGAGCAGTTTGTATTCCCTTCAAGGATACACCGACTTACTGATCAGTTGTGATCGATACCTAGATATCAATATGGATTCATTTTGGTTATGTATTTTGCCATAATGAAAGATCCACAGATTCCCTGACAGGTAAAACCTGACTTTTATATATTTGGAAGCCAATGCGAGAATCAGAGGAATGAGTATGTTGACACACAACTCCAGATCCAAACTAATTCTGCCTGAAATATGGTTAAAGAAAAGAAAAGAAGAGAAGAGAAAAGAAAAGAAGAGAAAAGAAAAGAAAAGCTGACACTGAAGCCGAAACACTCCCACCTGTCTCTAATGTTGCACTTATGTGTTTGTTTGTGCTACTGTGATTTGTGCAACAACCAGCTGCTCCAAACAAAAAGTCCCTGGTGAGATTAATAAAGTTGCATGCATTGCATGGTGTTGTATTATTTAACCCACCATGTCACAAGCATCATTTGAGTCTCAGGTCCACCATATCTCCAACAGCACTGTCATGTCCACTGGGATGGCAGCATAGCAGCAGCATAGAGTTGCTCTGTTCATCTCCCTCACCTTTCGTGCTTTAACCACTGAAGCCTGAGGCTATGTTTTAAATTTCCACCTGTTAAGCGCCCAAAATTTTAGGCAGTAACGGCTCCACAACTGTTAGCCTAAAATCAACAGACTTTCCATCTATGGCTGAGAGACACAAGGGAAACAAATAAAAAAAGAACGAGTCTCTTTGTATCAACTTTAAAGTCATGCTGACATTAAAAAAACAAAGTACAGAAGAATTAAATTAAAATATGTCCATAAACATTGATGTGATTGAACCGAAAGCAGCAAATCTGCTGAATCATGAGCCGTTTTATTTACAAGGATGTACGAGAGCATAAAAAGGATGAATGCAATTGGCAAAGTAAATAATATTCTGTTGGCAGTGATTCCCAAGACAATTGGGAGAACTTGATTTAAATTAAGCTTTAAACAAGTAAAAACTCCCCAATCCTTTAAATCAGCTACAATCAAATTTCCTTCAATCATCTCTCAGTTGTTTTCTAATAAAGTTTTCTGACAGAGTGCAGATAATCTATTTTGGCTGCACAGAGTCTACAGACCCTAACTGAGCTTGCTAGCCTTGGCTAATAACTTAGCATTCCACTCTCAACCAAACACATTTATCACTCCAAAATATACAAACAAAACATCACACACATCCAGTTTACCCTGATTGCTCCAATACTTCATTGTTACAGAAAGCATGTACAGGCCTTTAGTGGAAAGCTGAGTATGTTCTAACGAGACATGATTGCCCCATGATATGACAGCCACACTGAAGCACACAACTTTTAACCTCTATCTCTCTTCCACAGCATGTCTTTTATCCTGTCTTCCTTCTCTCACCCCAACCGGTCGCAGCAGATGGCCGCCCCTCCCTGAGCCTGGTTCTGCTGGAGGTTTCTTCCTGTTAAACGGGAGTTTTTCCTTCCCACTGTCGCCAAAGTGCTTGCTCATAGGGGGTCATATGATTGTTAGGTTTTTCTCTGTATATATGAAGTGCCTTGAGGCGACTTTTGTTGTGATTTGGCGCTATATAAATAAAATTGAATTGAATTGAATTGAATTGACTAAGTGGTTGGGGAAAATACTGTAGCTAACAAACTGGACTCTGGTTACTCCGGTAAATATGTTGCATTCTAGTGTGATCTGTGGCTTTTGAGTCTTTTGCTTTTTAGAGTTTTTAGTTTGCTTTTCATTCTTAACCTTGATCTTTAGTCTTGATTACTATTGTAGGCTGTTATTTCTATTATTGATTTCACTGCGTTCTGTTTACTTTTGCCTTATGGACTTTTGAACGATGTCTCACATAATCACAATTTCACATTTTAGATGTTATGGTAATTATTAATTCAAAATAATATTTTTCCCTAGAAAAGAGGGGTTCAGACCTTCTTCTCTTGCATATAATTTCTACTAATAGTTGATAAATAAAATGTTGGGGCAGACTCCGGAGGTTGGTAATCAAAATTTTTGGCAGCTAAAGCAATGCATGGAGGGTCGGGTTGCTGCATATAAGAACTGTGCACACTGTTCATTTTTATTAAATATGATGGTGTTAAGTTACAGGTTAAGCTTTTTATATTTGTTTGTTTTTGTAGAAATAGTGTTATAATGTATTATCACTGTCATTTAATGCAATAGTGAAAATAACAATAAGAAGTACTAAATCCTTGAAAGTAAAAGCCTAGTTATTTTTGATTTTCATAGCTGTGCACTGCTGACTGGACTGCACAATCCCTCCACCTGGATGAGTGGAGTTTTGGAACAGTTTGGCCTCCCGTACAATTTTAGGGGTTGGTGAAAGGGCTTTCATTAGGTACACCCCTAGCCAAAGGCTCTACTTCTGAACGATTACTGTGATTGTTGGTGAGGGTCCACTTGCTCTTGTTCCATTAGACTGAGGGTGCCTGGAGGCGGAGTCTTCTCATTTATCATATCTAGCATTCATTGCAACAAACTCCAGGAGCTCAGCCAGCAGGGCCACATCATGAACATTTGCTACGATAAAGACCTCCTGAAGGTAACTCCAAGAAATGCATGGGATACGTGCACAGCCTTTGTTTTCCTTTATCTGCTTCTGATGAATATGAAATAATGGATCTATATTTAGTGCTTTTGGTGAGCAAAAAAGGAAAGTACAAAAATAAAGATAAATGTATTCATTACAAAGACTAAGACAAGCCTGACTGATTCTCCCTAACATCACTCTACACACAAAACACACTCTTATACACACACAGTGTTGGAGGCTGGTGATGGTTATAAATGACCCAGATAGGATTTGTCATTAAAACAGCATTTCACCAAAATTCTCTTGCAGTAACAAGATGACACAGGCGGAGCGTGTGTATGTGTGTCCGTATGAGGGAGAGAGAGAGAGAGAGAGAGAGAGAGAGAGAGAGAGAGAGAGAGAGAGAGAGAGAGAGAGAGAGAG
>NW_005187520.1:863405-865649 GCF_000239375.1 Pundamilia nyererei
GTGTGTGTGTGTGTGTGTGTGTGTAAGAGAGAGAGAGAGAGAGAGTTGGAGTGCTGTCCTTGAGTTTCTGGCAGACGAGATGGATGAGCTGTAATTACACTGATAGAGTGATGATTGGAGGAGAGGAAAAAGAAGGAGGATGAGAAACAAGGTCGTGCATGTATTTGTCCTTGCATAAGAACATGGACATGTGCATATTTCTGTTTTAAATGTTATGGCTGTTAAAGGATGATGGGATAACAGGCAAATCCAGATTTGACTTTCAAAGCAGAAACAGGATAGACATGATAAACACTAAAGCCCAGAAACCAAACTGCAAAAGTAGCTGGAGACACAGACCTGTGGGTGGACTCAGCCACAACATTTGGCTACAGTCACTGGTCTTGTTCTTGGTTCCGACACTGGCTCAAATCTCGAGTTTTTATAACTCAGGATGATTTTTTTAAAGCACACCTTGGAATGTGTTTAGCTTACTTGGATGTGGATTGAATCGTAAATGTAGAGATGCACAGTCAGATTTTGATCCACCATGCAATACAACATGAAAATGATCCCAAACACACTGACAATGCCTGATATAAGAACATGCAATTAACCCTTCTCCCCTAGCAGGTCCTCAGCTCAACTCGACTTGACTCAGTTTTTAGGGATTACTAGGCTGTAGTATCTGGTACCAGGTACTTTTTTAGTACCTACTCGCCCGGGGGCTCCAAACAATCTGAGACAAAAATGTGACATCAACAGACTGCATGCCACCAACTGGACAGTCAGTGGGGATCACTCGATGAGTCAGGAGAATGACACCTTCAGAAAATTCCAAACTGAATCCTGGCAAAGAGAGAAATCGCTGCACAGAAACCAACACTGTGGTTCAATAATGAGGTGCTGCCACGTACCATTGGTTTGGCAGCAGGTATACATTGTTGTGTTATTTATGTTCCATACATTGAGGTGGTTGAGTGGAGTCAACCCAAGTAGGTGCTAGTGGAAAAGTCACAAATGTAACACTATCAGTCATGGATTGGCCTCCCCAGAGCATGAACTTTAACATTACTGAAGCAGTGTGTGATCATCTTGACAGGCAGTAGAGCAAAATGATGAAAAAACAGACGAGCTTTGAATGTCCTTTAAGAATCCTGGAGAAATATTCCTGAAGACTACTTAAAGAAATTTTAAAGAAGTCTGCCTAAGAGAGTTCAGGCTGTGCTGAAGAATGAAGGTGGGTATACCCAATTTTGGCTCTCTTTTGCCTTTCCACATATGTTTACACATGTTACATGAAGGGTGACTTTTGCGCAGTACTGTACATGGTTCTAATATATTTTCAGGTAAAACAAAAAAAAGTAATAATCTGTATGAGCCACACATGAATAATAAATTACGTTGCGTTAAAGCCTTAAAGGAGTTTTCTAATGGCAACATTGTTCACAAATAAGAGGACTACAAAACATTACGCTCTATGATTTCCTGCACAAATATTTGCCTTTTGTTGAAAATCGACATTGCAGGAAGGTGGGATTGATGTTGGAGAAGCTCAGGGAGTCCATGTACCCACATGTGGCAGTCACAGATTGTTCACGTGTGTCTCAGATTTGGTCCACTGGCCTTCTAACACATTGAGCTAAATTGACACAACTCCAATGAGGAATAAGAATGTAATAAAACTATGTCGACCTGTAAAGAAGCAAGCTAATTATCTGTTATCTCAAGACACCAAAATGGTATCTGAAGTTCACATCTTAATTACCATGTCATCCCCAGATAAATGTTTCAATCCGACTTAATTACATCATATTCGGATATTAAACTGTTGTCTCTATATTTAGACTTTAGAGTAAATGATTTTAACTCAGCAGTCCTGATACAGCGATTTAACCACAGCATTAGCTTGAGATATTAAGCATTGTTGTCTTGCGACAGCATATTTAAAGTATCATTTTATCAACATGACAAAGTCTGTTAACGTCAACCATGATGATATTATTGCCTCATTATATCAAGTTAAGAAGGAGCTTGTGTATTTTGTTGCTGAAAGAAGTACTCTAGCTATTAGCACTGTGGCTCTACACTGTAAAAAAAATGTAATATAAAAGTATTTTACTGTGTATTTTACAGTTTTGTACTGTTCTTCTAGAACATCATTAAAGTTACATAAATAGACTGTGATTTTACATTTCAAATGTAAATTAACGTAAAATCACTGTAAATGTAATAAAACATAATTTTCTTGTTTTTTAAATGTAT
>NW_005187520.1:866011-876513 GCF_000239375.1 Pundamilia nyererei
CAGGCATGTCCCACCGGGAGGAGGCCCCGGGGCAGAGCCAGGACACGCTGGAGAGATTATATCTCTCGGCTGGCCTGGGAACGCCTTGGTGTTTCCCCGGATAAGCTGGAGGAGGTGGCTGCGGAGAGGGAGGTCTGGGCCTCTTTGCTTAGACTGCTGCCCCCGCAACCCGGCCTCGGATAAAGCGGATGAGGATGGATGGATGGATGGATGCTATGGAAAAATAAATAAAATGATTCTTATAAACTTTTTTTACATCAAATAATTAAGTGTGCCTATGCCAAGAGGCACACTTATTACTATTTCTCGGATTTATTATTCTTCATATTATTATTATTATTATTATTCAGTTTCCGCCTGAAAATTTGCAGCGTAACTCGCCCCACAGTTTTGAGACAAGGTTCACATATGTTATATCATTTTGTGCGACTGGATCTGGAATGGTGTGTTATGATTTTTGGTGTTTATGACTTTTATAGTTTTTTAATATTAATATTTTTGTGAAAATTTTCCCGCGCTTATGTGCCGCACAGTTTTGAGACATTGGTTACATATATTATATCATTTTGTGCGGCTGGGTCTGGACTAGTATGCTATGACTTTTGGTGTTTATGACTTTTATAGTTTTTTATATATTTAGATTTTAGTGCAAATTTTGGCCCATTTCTAGGCCCATGAGAAAGATTCAACTTTTGGCCCCATAGAAACAGACTTCATTTGTGGTGTGTTGGCTCTCTCTAGTGGTATGCTGGGAGTAGTACGGCCTGTCTACCCATATTTGCGTTACCGTAGTGACGAGAATATCAACGGCGCGCACAGCCTCGCTGCTTTCAGGAGCCATTGGAAGTATTAAGGTTGCGCGAACCATTGAATAGTTGCGGTAAGGGAAAGGGTGTATGCTTGGTGGAAAACTCCATATCCCACAATTCATAGCACGCCTCTACTGAGTGAAACAATGGCGGCTGCCACTTCGTTTTTATATTCCTCTTATTCGTGTTTCTAGGTCACAAAATAAACTTTTAAGATATTTTCAGGCGAGAATGTAGCTGTCTAAACTTCAAATATCTGCTCGTTTTATCAAGACTTCCCATATTAGCAACAGTTCTCTCTATGTTGCTACTAGCCTGCTAGCTAGCTAGCACGGCTAGCGCCGCTTCGCTCGAAAGCACCCGGGCTTGGCTTTCAGTGAGGCAGCTTACACTCGTTTCACCCCCGATCGCTCACAAATAGCCTGTGTCTCCGTTTATATGGGCCAATGATTCATTTATTCATTTTAGTAATGGTATAAACAGTGAAAGATGCTGACAGTCCAGATGCTGGTCAATGTGGAAAAATTAACTGAGTTGCTTGGTGGTGGCTAACGCGGAGCTACAACAGAGGGCAGCTAGCCACTGGTGTATGACAGAAAGGGCATGCGGGGAAAGACACATGCGAGGCGGCCGCCGGTGGTGGCTAACGCGGAGCTCAATCGTGGATAAGGGAAACCGAAGGCAGGAGAAGCAAGCGGCTGCCGGTCGGAGCGTCAGGTTAACTGAATTTCAGGTAAGAACTTATGAACTGCACTCTATTTGGGTCACATATAAACCGAGTTTAGGTGTAGTTTATTTTCGTTGTGCTGACTTTTTACAATCACTTACTGCTAGCTAGCACGACGGAGTTTCTATACAGCTGTGTTTGCGCTAAGTTACTGATGTTGAACTTTATGACAGCCTCCCCTGTCATTCTCTCGCCTGTTGAAACTTCAATCACGAAACTGACCAATGATCGGCTTTTCTCTCGTTTGTTTATTGCGCTAAACAACAGCAGCACATTTAAGCTTGATCAACTGTTGTTAGAATTCATTTGATTTTATTTCTAGTATCAGCTGATGTTTGCTGGAGCCACAGCTGTAAAAAGGGCTGGTCGAAACCAGGAGATGTCCTTACTGAATCATCAGAGCTGAACTGGTGATGGAGAAACAGGTTTACCTTTTAGGTGACATGAATGAGTTGAAGGAAAGTTATCAACTGTTTCTGAGAGACAAATAACACCAAGCTCCTTTTTTTGTGTAGCTGACAGCTGGTAACTGTGCAGGGGCGGGTCTAGCAAAGCTTTAGCCAGGGGTCCATGTAGGGCATTAACAGGGAAAGGGGGACACAAAGATATACTTTTCTTTCTTGCTCTCATATAAAATATTTAGCTTTTATTAAATAGTTATCTGAATCTTACAACCAAAGTTTGTATACTAATACACAAGATTGGCTGTAGACCATTGTTAATCATTCAGAACACTGTGTAAAAATAACAAAAAACTAAAAGTGAATGCAAAAGTGCACAAATATTTATTTTACATGTTTGATGTATGTGGCGGCCGTGGTCTGCAGTGCTGCTGCAGGGGAGGGGGACCCACCTGAGCGGCATCTGCAATCACGCCTCTCAGGCGTAAAGTCTGTGCTCTCTCGGCTGTTTTTTTGGTGTGTGTCGGGCTGTGAGTTGAAAAGCTACAGCCGGCTGTGTGGGTACACCAACCATGTGTGAAAAGTGGTCAATAAAGTAATGCTACAAAGCGTGTTCATGCAAACATTGTTGGGTCTGCCGTGGTACAATGGGACTTTGTACCACGGGCTGTACGAAGTCACCTCATCTTTACACAAAACTGTAAGCTGTCATCTGTGAGGCGCGAGCGGTGTTTGGTTTTACCATAGATCATAGTGGAGAATGGCTGCTCTGCTGAGTTTTGCTCTCTGTAGCCGTATGAATGGCAAACTACATTGATTAGCAGCGGCATAGGCACACTTAAAATTTCTTCTGAAATTTGCGCTTTCTAGTTATTATTATTATTGTTATTTAGGGCCATTGTGGCTCAAGAGTTGGCAGTTCGACTTGTAATCAGAAGGTTGTTGGTTCGAGCCCCGGCTCGGACACTCTCTGTCGTTGTGTCTTTGGGCAAGACACTTCACCTACCACCTACTGGTGATGGCCAGAGGGGAATTATAAAGTGGAATTGTAAAGCACTTTGAGGGTCTCAAAAAGCACTATATGAATGCAATCCATTATTATTTAAACCAACTGTTATCTGTATATTTCTGTACATTAAGTATTGTTATTCATATTGCCGCATTTTTTGACCTTGTTTATAGGTAATTTCATTGTTTAATCACATTAAAATGTTCCTAAATGTTTAAAAGCACCTAAAAAAAGGCAAAATCCCATGTAAAATTAGGGCAACAAACTGTATTGTCATTACTGAAAATAACTGTATTTTCATAAGAAAGTTATTTTTTGTTATTTTATGGTATTATTTTGGTGCCCCAGCTGCTGGAATATTACTGTTATTTTAGGATTTATTATTTTATTTTTTTTTTACAGTGTAGAGATGAAAACGCATCACACCAACATCAGCAGAGCAAGGCACAGCAACAAAACTAGGTCTTTTTGCTATTATACATTTATTTATAGATGATTACTATTAGTTTTTACAAATAAATTTACATACACTACCAGTCATGTAAAGTCCTGACAGACCTGCTGAAGAGTTTTTCTTCTGCATTGTGGATCAATACTGAAGTGAATAAAATATGGAAATGTCTTCAAAGGACAAACATGTTAACAACTGGAAATTTGTTTCAAATTGTAGGTTTCTTATTTGGTTTAGAAAAGCTCTGCACACTCCTCAGTCTCTCAGCCAGCTCCATGAGATTCTCTCCTGGAGTTTCTCCAACAGTCTTGAAGAGACTCCAACACATGCTGAGCTCTTGGCAGAGGAGTGTCTAAAGCAGTGGAACCTCCCCCCTTCAAGTATAATTGCCCCCTGGGGTCCTCCCAAAGCTACTGGGCTGCAGAATTGTCAGCCTGTCAACCCAATGCTACTGGATGACAACATGGAAAGCAAGAATGCTTGAAAGTAACTACTGCATTTACTCAAGTGCTGCACTGTAGTACAGTTACATTTAATCACCATGGAGTTAGGATAGCTTGGAATGAGTCATATTTCAAAATAATCCACCACAACTTTCTCCTGATTGCCTGCTCCTCTGTAAACAGAAGATTTGAATCGCAGGTCAATGAAGCACACCAGAGATGTCCACATAAGAATTATTCTTTCTATGACATCACACTCAGCTAAAAGTTGAAAAACCTGTGACAAAGTTATTACTAATTCTTATATAACTCTGGCCAAGGTTAATATGACAATTCACTATTTTAAATTAGTAGTACTAATGCTAATCTTATACTTTGTACTCCTTAGACATGCTTGACATGTTCAATAACTGGTATTGCAAATAATTTAAAATAATAATATTTGATACAAATCTAACATTTTGGGATATAATATATATTGAGATAACCGGGATTAGTACAAAAAGTAATAAAACAAGCTCCAGCTTTGAAACAGAAGCAGCTTACTCATTCATGAATCAACGACTGATGCAATAATAACATTGAGTATTGCTGCTTTTCTTCAGTACAGGATCTAAATGCCTCTTCCGCTGTTATGCTCTGCTGCCATGTTACCTGTAGCGGGACAGAGGAGAGTGCAGCGTTCCTTAAGCCAATTTTCAATGCTGTCTTTATTTCTGATTGAATTTTTCTGATTTCCCACAGGCCAGCCGTGACTGGTTCTTGATCCCCTGTAAGCCACCGTTTAAAAAGTAAACAAACCTGGAATCGCCCCTGCTTGTTGGCTGCTTTTCCTTCACTTTGCCATCCAACTCGTCCCAAACCATGACATCTGGATTAAGACTGAGTGACTGTGGAGGCCAGATCAGCTGCAGCAGTACTCTAACTCACTGCAGGTTTTCATTATGTACGTTTGAAAAGTACTTGACCTTTGTGTGTTAAAGCACTGATGGAGTGTTTTGGTTGTTTTTTTTAAATGAATCGAGCGATTGTCATTATATAGAAATGTCCTAATCTTCAAATTCCACAAATTTTGATAAGGATATCAAAAGTGAGGCGACTTCTGTTGTGATTTGGCGCTATATAAATAAAATTGAATTGAATATATTGCTAACTATAAGCCACTCCATGTGTGAATAATTATGGTTACAATAATGTCAATAGCATCTAAAAAAAAAGCCAAAAACTGTTTACTTACTACATACTTGCATATCTGTTGGTTCACAGCTCCTGTGTCTTCAGTCTAAGACGTTTTGTGTTTGAGCAATAATCTCTAAGCAAACTAAAAATTTGGAATAAAAATGAGGCAGAGGAGACGACAATGCATCAGGTGCTGTCATTGTTAAAGATGGAGATTTACTGCCAGTTACACCGCCTGATATAGCAGACCACAAAGGACACACTTTATGGCACCTTTATGATATGTAGACCTAAGATAAAGCAACAATACTTTAAACTACAACATTTGGTCAAGTCCTAGATACGTTTCACATGAAAAAATGGCAGAGATTGAGCTTAAAGCAAACAGCACCAGCTAATGTCACAATCATTTACTTTCAGCTTGACCCCAGACTACACATTCAGTCTATGACATGAAGCAGATTGACGGAGTTGGTGCTGGTCAACATGAATAAAGGCGACTCCATGTGTCATGATCCTGGGTCTTTTGACCCAGCATTTTAAGTTTTGAGTTTATTTTGTTCATTAGGTTATCTAAGTTCATTTGTTATTAGATTCCCCTTGTGTATCAAACCCCATTAAGTCTCCCTTGTCCTTCATGTGCTTCATGTCTGTGTTTCTTAAGTTGTCATGTTTGCGTTTCATTATGTTTCCCATTTTATTTTGAAAGAGGTCCTGTGTTCCTGCATTTTGTTTTACTCTTCCCATGTGGAACTCATGTCTTGAGTTCCGTCAGTGTGTTTCCTGTTTTACTTTCACAGTCTGTCCTATGTTAATGTTTCTAGTTTTGCTTCCCTTGTCTCGTCCTGCCTAATTACTCTCAGCTGTGCTCTCTTCCCCCTCGTTGTACCTCAGTTTATTTAAGGCCCATGTTTCTCTTTGTCAGGGTTGCGTCCTCCCTCATAGCTGTGTGATTTTTCCCTGTGGCTCCTTGTGCTTTAGTTTTCCTAGTTTAGTTTTGTATTGTTTTTCGTGTCCCACTCCACACCAGCAATAAAGCTGTGTTTTTTGAGTTTACTTTTTGTCTCTGCGAGTTTGGGTCCTACTCTTGCCTGCACACAGCCGTATTGTGATAGAAGCACGCAACCCTGACAAAGAGAAACATGGGCCTTAAATACACTGAGGGATAACGAGGGGGAATGAGCCACAGGAGGAGAGCACAGCTGAGAGTAATTAGGCAGGACGAGACAAGGGAAGCAAAACTAGAAACATTAACATAGGACAGACTGTGAAAGTAAAACAGGAAACACACTGACGGAACTCAAGACATGTAAACTTAACAGACTGGGGAGACAGAACATAGGGACCTGAAACATGGAACAGAAAGGCACAGTAGACACAACATGAACATAACAACGCCACAGGGGGTGAGTGCAGGTAAACAGATGCTCAGACAAAAGACAAACTGGATATGTTCATCACTGTACACAAGCTAACAGTGGAAATACCAAGGTAACAAGACACAGCTGAAACTAATTAAGACAAAACCAAATAAAGTCAAACCAGTGAAAATGCACAAGGTAAAAAAGAAACACACAAAATGGGAATCACAAAACAAAAATAAAGACTTGATAACACGATACAACGGGATACTGACGAGGCAAGAAAAAAATATTAAAACATGGAAATGAAATATTGATAAACTCAAAGTCTTCATAGCATAAAACTCCCAACAAAATAATAAAAATAAAAAACCAAAGAATATAAACCAAACCTCACAATGACAGAACCACAGGCCATTTCCACTTTTCCACTTTGACTTTTTCCAAATGATAGGCTCAGGTAGGGTAGGGTTACCACCAAACATTCTAGTCTCACAGATATCTTCATAACCACATTTAGATAGCAGTTTATTTATTTGCATGAGCATGATTATGATACATATTGGCACTAACATCACTGGTAAACTGCTTTAATTATGTTGAATTCAAAAGTGATATTCTGTCCTCCTCCTTTTCTCTGGGTACACTGAAATATAAAACCCGTACTCCCAAATCAGGACTTCATTATGCCAATTACTGTCTGAAGAAAACGGTTGTGCTCATATTTAGTGTCTTAACTCCAGAGATTAGGATTCAATGATATGAAACTTAGTCTGGAGATGAACGGGGGGCTAAAATGTGACATTATGTTGAGAGAACAGACTGCTGTGTTTCATGTTTTATACACACAGGTTTCATCATAAGAGTTTTTTCTCTCAGCCTCAAGACAAACATTAGTCCCAGAAGAAAACAGAGCAGCAATGACAGAAGAAAAGAAGAAAGGGGCTGCCACCGAATCAACAACATTTGGTATTTGGTACATAATGAGACCATTAAGTCAAGATCACAGCAGAAATGTTTTAAAAAATGAATTAGAGCACCACAAAAGCTTAATTCCCACGCTCTGTGAAAAGAGATAATTCAATTTAGATCATGAGATTGTTATTTTGCCTCCATGAATTTAGTCTGGTGTCTATTTATTGTGTTTATTAGACGTGTTTACCTTTAGGTGCGCTCGTTTGTGCTTCTTCTCTCTTCGTTTAATTTTTTACGCCTGTAGCTGTGAGTCTGTGAGTTGTGTTACAAACTTCATGCTTTCTGAAAATAAGCCATCACTAGAAGAGATATAACTTCCTCAACAGGCTAATACAGCATCAACAGCAGTAGTGGTCAGTGTTTGTGTGTTGGGACTGACCGTCACGCCGCTGTCCGTCTGCGTCTCTCTGTAGGTGAAGTTGCAAACAGCCCAGGCCAAGTAGTACGTGGACATGCGAGGCGTCCGGGCAAAGTGATTGGTCAACCAGCCGTCCTCATCCGACAGCGAGCTGCTCTCCACCGGCATGTTGGACAGCGAGGTGTACTGTGGGTCGTGGCGGAGGGTGAGGGAGAATGTGGCCTTGTAGACAGGTTCATCAAAGCAGGGGAAGGCCTTCCGGGCGTGGATAGGACTGAACTGAGTTACTGCCAAGTAGCTATGAAAAGAAAAAGGAATAAAAGGATTATTACCAGAAAAAAATTTTTTTGTAAAGATTATAGAAGATGACTTCACCAGTGAACCACTTTCATTTGGGAAATGGCAAACATGTATGAGTTCCATATAAAGAGCTAAATGTGAAGGTAATACAACCCTTAACAGGTCACTGGCAACGTAGCTGATGTTTAGCGGTAAATAAACATAAAGAATGAGATATCAGCAGTTATGAATGCCAGTAAAAATGAAAGAAAACACCTCAACATCGACAAGTAAATGGAAGTGCTTTATACAGCACCGGAAAGCACTTTACAAAGCTCACACAAATTCATACAACTCTTTTGTTCTGCACATGCAGGACTAACAGGTCCCAGTAACTCAGGGATGCATCTTTTTGTTTTAGTGGGTTTCAATATCCTCCCCAAGCATGCTTTGGCTTGCAGACTAGAGGAATAAAGTCAAGATGAGTGGTGGCTCGAACTACCAACCTTTAAATTAAAATATGACATGTTGAAAACTACGGCTAAAATAACAAGACTGACAAACCACAGCTTCCTGAGGCCTCTCACCTCATAATCCACAGACCAATGTCTCATTGTTGTAACTATGTCACTGCTGGTGTCGTTTCTGTTGGTGTTGCAGACTGCCACAGAGAAGAGAGATGTCCAAAGACACAAAGACTTTTTCTGTTATGAATTAAAGGTAATTTTGAAAACAAGGAAAACTGTCCTCTATTGTGTGGTGTGATTTCTTCCCAATGCTTCTTCCTCTTTCTTATAAACTTCACTGATTTCTCCTTTCCTGTTCAAACCAAACTGTCAACCAACCGACATTCTGTTTACATATCAAGTCTTCGCCATTGGCTTGAGTGCTGTTGGCATTTTGGAGGACTGCACAGTTGGAGTGCAGTCCTCCAAGTCCAGTAATCTTAAGAAGCAGAGTAGGTTGTTGTTGCTTTGACTTCACCTGCTTTCAAAGTTAAGAGAAAAAAGATCTGAAGGGAAAATTAATTGCTAGACCAATGCATTCAAGTTGCAGTCTTTATTAAGAAGTGTATCATAAAATAGGAACGATGGGCATGACCACAGTTCTAAAGCACATGCATCGTGTACAGCCACATATCAGTGAACGGAGTACACGCCTTTTGGCATGTGGTCATGTGGTTCAAAGCCCATCATATACATGTGTTATGATGATCCCGATAAAGGCCACAAGCCAAAAGTAGGCATAATAATTGTACATCTTATTGTGAGACTAGTATTCTCTAAATTGTGGAACAATGTAGGCTTTACACATTATTTTATGAGCCCAGTCATAGGAATGGTGTACGGAGGACCACATAAGACCACAAAAATTTTAAATAAAAGACAAATAACATGAATATAACATGGGAGATGCACAACAGATTATTTCAGAATCAGAAGATTTTATTTATCCCCAAGGGGCAATTAAGATACAACAGAGCTGCATGACGTTGAAGATAAGGACAGGGCATAAACAGGCAATAAGAGTGAGATAATAAATACACAGAATATACAGTACATACAGTTTTAAAATTACACAGTTTAAAATTAAAGTGACTGAATTTGACAAAAACAGGAGAAAAAAAACACAAGGAAACTAACAAAGTAAAAAGAAATGAGAAGATGCCATTAATGTCCAATTTATGCTTCAGCGGAAAATCTACGTTGACATAACCATGCCATCACCTTCCACGCTGATTAATCATTGCTGGCGGCTTCAACCCGACCTGCAGATACATTTCCTAGGAGGGGGAAGTTCACATTAAATGGAAGGTTACAACATTGGGTTAAGAGGGGTTTCCAGTTAAAACATACGTTAAAACAAATTTGCAGTCTAATTAGGTTGAAGCACACTCCCTTTATGTTGCCACGAGTCTTTTTTAATTTTATTCCATTCTTCTCTTTTTCTCAAAGTCCTCTCGTCCTCCTCTTGATCCTATTTTTCTCCATCCTTTCCTCTTTCATTCAGTCTAACTGTTTAACTCTTTCTCCATCCATGCTGGGGTGTGTGAATCCATATATGTGATACCTGAGTGAATCACAGCAGGCTGCTGTCATCATCATCAACGCAGGAGAAAATGTGCTTTTTAAAGCAGCTGGTGAGGAAAAATGGCTGCTTGTTGTTCCACTACAGCTGCTCCTAATTTGGTTGAACACTGCCAGGGTTCGACTTCTCTCTGTGTTCAGGTCGACTATCATTTGCATTGCCTCTAATTGGATCCATTTCAGACCAAAGCTAGCTGTTCAGCCAGTGTTCAGATCGCTCCAGTTTATGACAGTTTTTCCCTGTAATTTTGGTGCATTGTTTCAAACCAAAGGCTCAGTTTTCATAACAAATTACACAAAAAACTCAACTTTATTTTCATGTGCATTGTGAACAACTGTTGGTCCAAAACTGCCAGTAATTTAAAAAAAAAGGAAATAAATTATATCAAAAAAGGCAAATTAATTATTATTAATATTATTATT
>NW_005187520.1:876533-893085 GCF_000239375.1 Pundamilia nyererei
ATAATAATAATAATAATAATAATAATTATAGGGTTTTTTTTGTTTTGATTCTTGTAGGTTTAGGCATCAGTTAATGAAAATTGCACAGTGTCACAAATTGCTAAGAAAAATTAAAAACAGGACCAAAAAAAATGTATCAATGGCTAAATGAAATTTAGATTTGAAGAAATCAATTGGAAGACTACATCATTTAAATTCTAAATATTGATAAACACATAAATCCATACAGATATCATTTTATGTTTTGTTGGATGTAATGAAGAACATTTTTGTTTCAGTCCTCCAAAGTTGTCTTCTTTTGCTCCCAAACCTTTGCTTTAATTTTGAAACTCCTCAAAGTCTTGAAGATGACTCCCACATGCAGTCAAACAGCTGAGTTGAAACAAACCAGATATTTTTCTCTACAGCTTCATCTGCATCCAGAGAACTGGAATATTCTCTCTGGACAGCTTGTACAACATGAACAGTCATGTTGTCAGAGGTAAAGTCCACAGCCTGAATGAGAGTGACTCACAGAAGAGTATAAATACATTTTACACAAAGCAAAAAAAATAAATAAATAAATAGGACTGCTGCACTGTAGTCTGATGAAACCTCGCGTAGCTGCTTTTCTTTTTTTGCCTCAGGGCAAAAGCATGAAGCCAACCTGCTGTGTCTCCTTACGTGTAACATAGTCAAACTTGTTGTAAAGCCCAACAGAAACCAATTTCTCTTCACTGGGAACAAGATTGAAAATACTGGGACTTCCAAATGCTTCACAGCTGCTCTTAGGCGTTTCGACAACCTTAGTGTTGAAACCTGGCTTTGAGTTTCTCTCTCAGCTCTCCATTTCCAGCCTTACAAAGGCTGCTCTTTATTGGGGATAATATGAGAACAGATACTGTGGGAGTGAAATGCTGAGATTCTACAAACTTATCACTGCATGTCCCGATGATGCTGTGACTTGTTTGATCGCATATAATAAACAGTAAAAAGCCCATAATAATAGCAAAGATGAAAAACTAGACTAAGCAGCGATGTTTTGGATGGTTAGTGAAGTTAAGATTGTTAACTTAATTTATTGATGTTTTTGCCCCCCTGAGCATGGTTACTACATGGCTGCTCATTTAAAAGGTCATGGCTCAGACAAGAAAAGAAAAGTACATTGAGAGCATAAACTGTAAAAGATGGACCACCATGACATTAGCCATGGATGTTTAAATCACTTCAGTTCTGGTGTAATCGGCTGGTGGTCAGAGAAACAGGACAAAGAAGTTAGACAAAGATTAAGGAGCCTAACATGGACATTAGAGGAACTGCGTCAATCAAACATGAATCGGTGAGGAAAAGACCTAAGAAGTGCCCGATGTGCTGTCAGATGCCATAAAAAAAGCACCAAAAGCAACAAAATTTCAACCCAGAGAGCCTCTGAGCTGACACCATCCAGACATGAGTATTAGTAATTCACGTGTTGCTGCTTTCTCTGAAGTATTTGCTATAATAATGTAAATTTGATGTTCATATTAAAACTTTAGTTACTCTGAAAGGCGTTAAACTATCGGTGAGCCTGAGGGCCACACATGCTTTTAAAACCTTTTAGAGTCTGAAACATACGTTTACTGAACAAACTGACAAATGTGTTTAAAAAATTAAGCACATGTTAATTCCATAAATGGTTTTTAATTTGTATCGCATTTGCTAAATCGGGCATTTAAACAAATGTTTTAAGATGTGTTGTGCAACTTATTTTGGTTTTTCTGTTGATGAAAAGCTGTACATATCAAATAAGGGGTTAAAAACTCGCCTAAAGGTGCACTATGCTTGAATTGTTCTGTATATAAAAAAAACAGGCAGAATGACAACCGAATAGCTTTCTAGGATTCATCTCTTTTCAAGAAACAAGGCACACAGCACTGCAGCACATTGAAAGGATGAGAGGTTCAGCCAACGCAGCAGAGGCTTGGACCTGGAGACGTAATATTGAAGGGCTGTACGTCATCACTACAGAGGAGGTGCAGATAATTCATTCATTTGACTGCATTCAGTCGCTGAAACTGCAGTTTAGGCTCAAATGCTCAGGTTGTGTCTGAAAGCCTTTGTACACCATCACATTAAACATACTGTATAACCAACGCAAGAGTATCACAGTATATCACATTCTGGTGGATTATTTGCCTGTCAGGAGTTTACAGAACCGTAAACAAATATTTTAATCTCACCATCAAAGAAGTAAAAACTGAGCCTGACATTCCTGTTTTTTTTTGATTAAACAATAAGTAAGGCGAAAGGCATAAATAAAGTGATTTGGGGCTATTAACTATTTAAGATTTCCTTTTGCCGACTCATCCTCGTTAATATTCCCACAGAGGAGAAGCGAAGTGCAGTTATTCTTCCAAACTTTGCAGCTATGCAGGACTAGGGAGAAACACCAATTAGCCCCCAATTACAAGTTATCTTCACTTCACCTGCTTTTATTTAGAGAGGGCTAGCACTGACCTTTCGATTAGTAGACGACCTGTACCACTACCGGCTAACTTACTGCTAGGTTACTTTGTCTAACTGCGAGGCGGGAGCCTCTGCAATCTACAGCGCTATCGATTGGAACTGCTGAATAACATGCCTGGAGAGAACAAAACATACATAAATGTGTATTTGTGCAAGCACATACACAGATGTACATCTAGGAGGCTCACTCACGTGATAATGATGACACTAGTTGTCTTTTTTTCTGCAGCAGCTGACTGATACTTCGACAGCATCAGTTCAGGCAGGCCACAAAGTTCATCTTAGAAGAAATTCCAGCCAATGAGCTGATGTCAGCGCCAGCCCATGACCACTGGCTCAGCAGGTACCTTTTTGCATTTCCACTCCCTCAAGCTGCTCTGCAAGCTGCTTTGAAACCCACCTCAACCACAGCTTCCCTTCCATGCAGTGTATCTGTTCTCACTGATCCCTCCTCTTGATGCTGCTGCTGCTCTCCCTGCCTCCTGCTTTCCTGTGTGCTCATGGCCTCCCAGCCACTGAATATAAATAAGTGCAATTGAAAATAATCTTTCTGTGATGTGTAAAAGTGCCTAAACACAAAGACACAAAATAATCTCTACCAGCTGCCAAATCTTTAGCGTTTAACGATACAAATCATAGCTTTCCCTTTTAACCCCAATTTGCTCCATTTGCCTCCAAAAATAAAATTATGTCATTAAGCGTGGTTGGTTAAGCAGAATTGCAGTGGCTTTAAATTACCCGTGAAGAGACCCTTAATTTAATTCATCATATTCGAATTTGCCCTGAACTTATCTCCTCCCTGGCTCTGATTTCAAAGCTTCAACACACCGAACTCACGCCTTGGAATAAATCCATACAGAATATGTGATGGTGTCATATGAAGCTGGATTTTGTTTTAGTCTTTGAACCTTTCAAACCTATCAAAGGAGAAATTTAAGGTGGAATCAGGGTTCAGGGGGTTAAAGGATAATCCTCTGAAGTCAGAGCCGACAGGTCGGCCGCCTGCAGGGAGAAGTTTTCACGGGGAGCCATTTTTACTTCGGCTTTTTTCAAGTTTTTGAAACGGCATCTACGGCGAGATAATCCACAATAAACACGGGCAAACTTTCTGTTTCCTCTCGATTTCTTTTAGCCGAGCTGAATGTTTCCATATCTGAGCTTCGTTACGTTTGTCTGTCAGTCACCTGACAGACACAGGAATAAGCTAAAACCTGAGGAAATAATCCCTGTGAAAACTTTGTTATCACAATGGTGCATTTTGCTCCTGGAGTTTGTGAGAGGAGCGATGAAAGGAGGGAAACAGGAGGAGGAGAGGACGGGGTGTCTGTTGCAATTCAGGTGGCCTAATAAGAAGAGAGGACACAAAAAATCCAAAAGGAAGATGATAAAACAAAATTGTTACTACCAAAAAAAATGGGAGGAGGAGAGGGGACAAAGATGAGGGCTGGAGCAGAGTGTAAGGAAGGAAGGAAGAAAATGCAGAAAGCAAAAGGCATACAGGAGACAACAGAGGTAGAACCAAGATGAGAAACAGCTGTAACAAAGCAGTTTGGATGCTGATTGAAAGAAAACAAGAGGGGGCAGACGATGAGAAGTAGACACTTGGAGTATTAGGGCTGGGAGAGGAGAAAGAGAAGGAAAAGACGTTAAGCAGAAGAAGTGGAAAAGAAAAGTGGAAACAGGAGGTGAGGAGAAAGGAAGGAAAGAAAATTGAAGAAAATAATCTGACACAAGCTATGGAGACATGATGACCGAGGGGAGTGGACGAAGGGAGGGAGGAGGTGACGAAAGGGAGACAGAGAGAGAGAAACCGGGAATAATAAACAGGGGGTGAGCAGGGCCGACTGGAAGAACGAGAGAGAGAATAATGGAGAAAGCCTGAGAGGGGCGAGATAAAGAGAGTATCTATTAGAGAGGAGGATGAGTCTGTAACGTGCACACACACACACACACACAAACTCCTGCTTTAAAATTCAATGAAGCACCAATATTAACACACACACGCACACACACACAACACACACACACAAACTCCTGCTTTAAAACTCAATGAAGCACCAATATTAACACACACACACACACACACAACACACACACACAAACTCCTGCTTTAAAACTCAATGAAGCACCAATATTAACACACACACGCACACACACACACAACACTAACGTGACACCCAGCAGGTTGCCAACAGTCACTGCTGCCAAAGTAACGCTTGTTGTAACAGTAATCCTGATTGACAAGCAGGCCTATACCGTTGCCCTGGACAACGACAACAGATAAACAAACACACACACACACACACACAAACACACACTCATGTATTAATGCATGTGACAATGCGTCGCCTCCAGAAACGCACATGAGATGGAAATGACGTATTTTCCTGCTGTAATGTTTGCCATTATATTGTCTGGTGACACCACCGAAGAAGAGAGCAGGTGTGTGAATGACACATCGAACACACGCACACACATAGAGGAGAGACAGAAACACACACCTCATTTAGATTCACAGATGTGAGTGAAGGGGAAACTGTTGAGTCAGGTGCTTTTCACAGTAGGTGTGTTTCATTTCTATATCCATCCCTCACACTCTCCATCACACACAAACACACACCCACACTCACCAAACTGGACACAGTGATCTCTTTAACCAATGTCTCAAATTGCAAATCCCCTCCTTCATATTGAAAGGACTGCTGTGTATATGTGTGTGTATTGTTGCTGCTATACTTTTACACAGGAAGCTGCCGAAGAGGCAGATTCATCATCTTCGGTGTAAAATATGCGACTGATGGGTGAGGCAGTGTGGCTGGGTGGAGGTGGGGGCGGGGCTTAGTTTGTCAGATTTCAGTTCTCCAAGTGTATTTAGGTAACAAGAAAGTAGGAGGCAAGGATGTACAAGAAAATAGGAGATTAAGATAAAAATGATAATTAAAAGGATGCCGATAAGGATATCATCATCTGGCTTCCTGCTTCTCTCAGTCGTACTCGGGCTGTGAGCCACTGGAGGTACATGAAAGCATTTTATAAAGTCATGGAGAAATTCAGCAAGAGTATAAAACCAAAGAACATCCTTCTCTCAGCAATAGATGATTTTGAGTTCTTGGTGAGTTCTCCAATGCAGGAATCTGATTGGTTGTGTTACGAGGCATGCGGTTGTGCAGTAACGACAGATCACAATCCGATTTCAGTCAGGAACCCTAAAGTCAGAGGAACGTTATTTCCACATGCTATCATATATCTGGTGGTCTGGATCTACTCTGGGATCTCCCATGACCTTCCACTTGCAGGTGTGCTCCTAAATGCCTTCACTAAGTTGGCGTAAGCTCTAGCACTGAACAGAACCGCCACTGTATCAGTGCCACACAGGAAAACTGATTGTGAGGCACAGAAGGAGGAGCTGGTGTGAAGGTGAAAACATGTTCACAACATTGTGCAACTGTGCAACAGATGCCCAGGCTTTCTGAAGGTCTTAAAAGTTTTTCTTTGGACATGGACTTAACACAACACACTGCCCACAAGTCGACAATCTACCAAAGAACAAAATTTTAATTGTAGCTTTATCTTTGTTATAACAAACCTGTCACAAAACACAGTTTGTTTCCATTTCTTTAGTTGAAAATATGAAAAATGTCAAAGAGGCTCTGCCATGGTTTGGGGCCACATTTAAGTCAGTGGTGCGTGAGATCTTTTTAAAACTGATGGAATTATGAGCACACAAAAGTACCATCAGATTTTGATCCACACCATCTGGAAAGTATGTCATTGGTAATGACTTCAAAACACAGTAAACACAGCATAAAGGAATACTAACAGTCATGGACTGGCCTCCCCAGAGCCAAACTCAAACAACAGAATGGAACATTATTCTGCTCACCTCAAGAAAACCAGCTCTGCAGCTGTGGATGGAGGAAGATAATAATGCTTGTTAGGTAAAGTGTGATCAGCTGTGTGATCAGCTGTGTGTAATTACCTGCCTCAAGAGTGTCACACAATCCTCAAAGGAGAGAAGGTGATGATCAGCTTTCAACTACTGCCATACATGTAATTGAGAATAAAAAGGAAATAAAGAACAAGGGAGTGTCCTGCGTCCAGGGCATTTTCAAGTTTGGGCAGGAGCTGAATAGACCATGTTAAACCTGACAAAAAAGGGGCATTATTACAGTTATTATTATTATTATTATTATTATTATTATTATTATTATTATTATTATTATTATTATTGTTGTTGTTGTTGTTATTGTTGCAGCAGACAAAGAAACAGACACAGCAAACAGAACAAAAGGCAGGGATATCCAAAGAAGAGCTTTGAATGTGCTTCAAGAAGCCCAGCAAACTATTTCTGAAGACTATTTAAAGAAAGCCACCTCAGAAAGTTCAGACTGTGCTGAATAATATCAGTGGTTGAACAAAATATTGATTTTCAAGCTCATGTGTACTACATTTTTAAATATGGTTGACAGAACAATTTGAT
The DNA here is from genome assembly GCF_000239375.1 of Pundamilia nyererei. Taxonomy (NCBI): domain Eukaryota; kingdom Metazoa; phylum Chordata; class Actinopteri; order Cichliformes; family Cichlidae; genus Pundamilia; species Pundamilia nyererei. The sequence goes on from NW_005187520.1 coordinate 883,498, forward strand.
ATGACTGGATGTAGTATGACTTGTACAAGGTGTCTGCGTGTGTTTAATGATGAAGAACCTGTTACTTGGCAAATTTTCTGGGTTGATTTTGAGATGAAGGACTTCATTCTTGAATCTACATGAGATCAGAGAAAGTCAACGTGAAGTGAGCGGACCTTGAGTTAACCTTTCCTCAACTTTGATGTGTGTGATTGTAATTACTACCAGTGAGAGCGTCTGAAATGTTCTATAGCAACCAACCATTAGCTACAAATCGATGCATGATGCAGGAATGTGGACAAACCTCCCTCTCCCTGGCCACTTCTTCTTCCAGGGCAACAGTCTTATTATTATTGCGGTTTATGAAATAGTGAGGACATTTAATCTATTTAATGTGTTCCTGGAATTTCCACCTTCCACCATTTGCATGAACACAATTTTTCCATCAGACCATTTTCACGTCTACTGATTCATGTCCATGTACACAAAGTGAATATTTTCCACTTTTAGAGGGCCACAAGTCTGCATTTGGAAGCAGAGGAGTGGGTGGCATCATGAATGATTTCACCACTCACACCAGAGACCATGGTTTGACTGCCAGACTTGACACATTTTTTTTTCATATTCTATTTTTTTGTAAATGAGCTTTGTCATGAATATTTCACATTTTGCTATGAGACTGGGGTCTCCTAGGGAATACTGAGGTCTACTCAAGCCATTCCAAGAGGCATAATCTCCAGTGTGTTGTGAGTCCGTAGCTGCTCCTATATAGACAAGTCTGATAAACCTTCCATACAAGGTGCCCAAAAGGCATTCTAATCTGATGTCCAAACTTACTCTTTTGATGGAGAGGAGTAGCAGCTCCACTCTGAACTCGTCCTGAATGGCTAAGCTGATCACTGTAAGGTTGAGCTCAAAACCTTTTTTAAGCAAGCTTATTTCTGCCACTTGTATCCAGAGTTTCTGACTATGAATAAAGTAGAATATTCAAGCAGTCAAAAGCCCAAATAATTGTTGTAGTTACGTCTAGGACCCCAATTGTACTTGTAGGCAGGCTACAAACTTCAAGCAACTGTTCACCAAAAGGAATAATCACTCATGAAAGATAGAATAATGCATTTGAACACAGAAATAGTCCTTGTTCTCATCCTTATACACTGGGAACAAGGATCATGGAAACAGGCAAACAGGATGACGTGACAGAAAGTTTCCAAGTCTTTATGTGGGGAAAAAAAAGTCTACACCACAGAAGAACCTATAATGGTTACACAAATCAGGAAAATGAGCATTAGAATCTGACAGGAGACAGGTTATATACACACTGTGAGCCAATGAGACACAGGAGGGAGCAAAGCACAGGTGAAAAAGACAACAGCAGGTGAAGCCAGTAAGGTGGGTCAGATAATGAGAGAGGAAGGAAAAGAACAGGAAGCAAAAGTAGAAATGGGATCACAACCAGATAAAACAGGAATCCAAAACTCAACATAACAAAAACCTTGGCCGTGGAAGGCATCTCTGCCACCGAGTCAGGCTGTAAATTACACAGGTGTCTAACCAGATTTGACCTTTGATATATAAATGTCACTACTCCCTCATTTTATACTATTTCAGTAAAACTTAATCACAATGTGAATGTGAAATCTTGAGTCATTGCCAAAAACATTTTTTGCAAGCTCACAGGGACCTTGACCTTTTACTACGGAATGCTAATCAGTTCATTGTTGAATTTAAGTGAATGTTTATGCCAAATTATATATCAGCAAATATCCCTCAAGGCATTGCTGATATATTGCTTTCATATAAGAATTAGATGCAGGATGGTCAGTGAGCTTGACCTTCGTTGCAGAGGCTTAAAAAGTAACTCGTGCAAAAATGCATTATGTCCAGATCAAGCTCCGTGCAAGCATGTGAAGGCAGAAGCAATTTTACAAAAGATAACATGAACGTTGACCCCATGTTAATGTTTGCTCACTTCTACTCAAAAAAAAAATATACATATATATTTTTGTAAACTTCAGACAGGAATTTTTCATCCTTCCTTCCTAAGAATTTTATAAGTTTTATAAGGAGTTCTGTTCTTCGATTTGAGCTCAGATTAGTCTCCCTTCTGGGTTTCATCTTCAGACTAATGAGCATACCAAGAGAATGAACCAACCCTCTGATGTGCAGTATCATCCAACACATCCACCTGGAGCAGTCAACTGGCCTGGGCTGAATACGCTTACAATTCACCCACTTTATCTGCAGCTGGTCTCTCACCTTTTGAATCATCTTGGGGGTATCAGCCCCCTCTGTTCCTATATGTTGAAGGTAAGTGCTTAGTTTCTTCAGTGCAGAACCAGCCTTCGCTGGTGTCGTTGGCTTTCAGAATCAGAATACTTTAATAATCCTTAAGGAAATTATATGAGGAGGGATGCAGGCGGCAACCTAAGAACCTCACTATCGTCCAGGCTGAAAGGTTTGGCTTTCTACAAAAAAATGTTCCTTTACATATGAATCTGGCAAATTCTCTCCAAACCTTGTTGTAACTAGGGGTGGGAATTTAACGCCTAAATTCCACTTAATTAATTTGAAATAAAAAAAATAGCGCGTTTCAGAAAAAAATAATGCATTTAATCACACTTTGCATTCCAAGCAAAGGGGAACTTTTGTCAATGCACGATTTCCTGGTATACCAATTACATCGATCCAAACATCAGAGCTACAAAGATTCAGAAGGAATCGCGTTGCTAGGACAGATCAAATTTTTTCTTTCAAAAGACTACTTGACGGAAACCTTGATAAAAGCAGTGTTTTGTGCAAACTGTGCAAAAAGGAGTTTGCATGCCACCAAAGCACTTCAACCTTGCGGTACCATCTAAATGCAGCAACATGTTGCAGCGAGCACAGAAACTGTGGGAGCTGTTAGCGCTCGTAGCACGAGTACCAACAAAAGGTGTTGGCAGCCCAAACTTATTGAAATGACAGGCTTCAGGACCAAAATCAGTAAGTCAACATCGCACAAAGTTACAGATTCTCTCGGAAAATGGATTGTTCTGGACTGTTGCAGGAACAGTGTAAAGACAAAGAGCTTCCTCCCCTCTTCATTGTCTTCAGACTCTGATTCAGATGAGGAAGCCCTGTGTAACAGGGCCCTGAGTTTGTACAGAGCGAAATCCACCATCAGCAAGACAGACCGCCCACTGGAGTGGTGGTCCAGCCGAGCAGGGACCCACCCACAGCCGTCTGTCCTGGCCTGCAAGTATTTGATTAGTCCTGCCACTTCCTTCCCATGTGAGAGACTGTTCTCACTTGCAGGTCACATAGTAACAACAAAGAAAGCTGCCTTGAGCTCTGAAAATGTGAACATCTTTCCCTAAATAAACTGGGTTTTTCAGTACACATGACACTGCTTTCCCAAAAATCAGTTACATATATATTTTTGTTACATTGATATTCCAAACTGGAGTTGTCATCCGGGAAGACAGGATATATCCTGAAGAGTTTTCTAGTCATTCACAGGCCACATAACGAGAGATAATCATTCACACTTTCACACCTTACCTATATGTATTTAGACTTTCTAAGGAACCCAGAGTACGCAGAGAATCCGGAAATAATCTGTCATAAACAGGCACAGGGAGAACTCCACACTGTCTGCATTTAGGTTCTCTAGTTACACAAAACCTTTTAAAAAAGGGAGTAGATATTAACCTAACCCAATCCCAACCTGAACATCCAGATTCTCTAAACCATTAGTTGTCAGACTGAAAATAGAAGTGTCATTTTTGAAGGGTGTGGTTTGTGGCTCAGCTGCAGCGGAGGGGTGGAGCAGTGGGTTCAGGGTGTGGTGCCAGGGGAGGCTGACTCACACATCTGACCTAATTGGGTCTCCCCTGTTAATGATGTTGCTGGGACCGGAGGCAAGAGTGATGAGTGCCACAGAAACAGAGGAGCAGGAAAGCTGCTCCTTTAAAAACTGAAAAATAAAAAAGATGCTGAAACACTAAAACGCTATGGTCGTCAGGTCCTTCATTGTCAAAATCTTTAAGACTGTATCCCAAAACTTTTTATGTCTTTAAAACGTTCAAAAAACCAAATGCCTTAACATTAGTCTGAGACAGTATGCTTTAAACATACAGTCCAATTATATCACAGTGCTTATCTTTAATAGCAAATATCATATACTGTGCATTTAATGGTGTTGATTGTCCAGTAACCTTAATCAACTTAAGCCCTCAGTCACATAAAGACAAAAAGGCAGCATTATGCAACTGGAAAACACCAACTTTCACATGTCACATTTCTCCCCTTTGCATGCATCTACACAACAGCTAACTCTGACAGAAGCTTTCACAGCCCTGCACACAAGATTGTTGGATAACCTGCTTTGGAAAGTTAGTGCAAATCATTAATTTTATATTCAGTTGATGATTGCATTCATCAGACATAAACTCAAACATCAGCTGAATATAAAATTCAACCTCTGTGGGCTACTCTTTGAGAGACCAGAGGTTTACCAGTAACTGTGACATCAACAACCTTTATGAAACAGGAATATTTCTATCTAACTTTACTGCACTCAGTGTAATTGTTGTTGAGATATTTCCCTCTGAACCAAAGTGGACAGAAAATCTGTAAGATCACAGTGTTAGCATGGGTAGAAATTAACAGGTTAAGAGAGTCAAAGGTCTTTCTCAGGTCAAAATCAATACTGCGTGTTTGTGAAGACCTCGATTCCACAGCAGCTCCTCCTCCGCCTCCTGCTCTGTGTATTTTTTTTAATGTCTGTAAAGGCTCAGAGAACGAATGAATTTATTAACTTGCTTCAGCTGAGTGCCATGTTAGATAGGTTGCCCTCTGACACACACACTGCAGAGTGGGTGAGCACAGTATTGATCTGAAACATCTCATCTCAGCACCGGATTACTCTATCAGAATGAAGGAGGGAGCGATCAGACAGCAGAGCCAGGGAGAAGCTGCTGATGAAGAAGACATACAAGATGAGGTAGATGTGTTAAACCAATCGACTTCTTTCAAACCTTTATTAAAATGTAGTCCCACACATAACCTTCGTTAACCATTTGTCTCTTCTGTTAATGCTCCAACATCTCTGTTCCTCAACCAGCTCTGCCTCGTTAGCAGCCTTACCACTCCTCGTTAACTGTAATTCCTCTCCTCGTTAAAGAAAGGCAGCTCTGAAAAAACAGTTTCAGTGTAATGAAAAAGTTCCTCACAGGATCTGAGAAGAAGAAGAAAAAAGCTCAGCTCTGGGGTTTTGGATTTCCTTTAGAAGTCTGGGTTTCAGGAAGAAACCAAGTATCTGGCACACTTTCAGTCCAGTGGGGACCCTCTTCAGGAAAATTATCCTCCTGATGAAGTGTGCTTTATATAGAAATAATATACCATAATTTCATCACACATACTGGATGGTGCTAGTTCATAATGTAGTATTAATGTAGTATTAGTTAAATTTGAAAATGTCAGTGTTCGTTATGCATTAATCTATGGAACGTCAGCAGAACCCAGACCAAAGTTAAAGTGCAGCATAGTGAACTACATTTCTGAGTTCAGTGTTATTGTAATGTTTTCACTGTGTGTAAAGCTAAACATGTAGAACAATAATGTAACATCTGTGGCATGATCACAATTTTTTCAAATGATGTAACACAACATGCAGTCTCTTCTGTAAATCGAGCAGTGAGAGATTACATGACACTTTGACTGAAATTAAACAAACTGCAGATTTTTAAACACGTCACTTGAATCATCAGGTCCATTATCTCTCAGCAGCAGCCAGTATTGCTGCATCTGGTACATGTACAATTGTGGTCTGAAGTTTCAATCCACTCATCGTGGACGAGGATGTCATGATGATTTTACCCTATCACTGATTTCTTTGAAAAGTTTCTTTTCCAGGGTGGAATGATTGACTCCGCATCATATAACGTGCGGAGGGGGTGAAAGAGGCGAAGCAGCGCTACAGGAGGAAACTAGAGTCACAACTCCAACAGAATGACTCTAGGAGCCTGTGGCGGGGACTAAGGACAATAACGGACTATAAAGCACCAACAACCGGTATGACGAACGCGGCCGTGACTCTGGCAGACGAGCTGAACACTTTCTATGCTCGCTTCGAGGCTGCAGCTAAGGACTCCAACAATGCTAGTGCTAGCGGCGCTAACGGCTGGAGACAGGAAGATACTGCCAGCACCGGAAACGTGCTCGTCATCTCCGAGCATGAAGTAAGGAGAGCCTTCAAAAGAGTGAACACCAGGAAAGCAGCAGGACCAGACAGCATACCAGCTAGCTCCTGTGTTCACTGAGATTATCAACATCTCTTTATCTCAGTCGGTGATCCCCACATTCTTCAAAGAGTCCATCATTGTTCCTGTCCCGAAGAAACCCCACCCTGCTTCTCTCAATGACTATCGCCCAACAGCCCTCACCTCAGTAGTGATGAAGTGCTTTGAACGCCTGGTCAGAGACTTCATCATTTCTTCACTACCAGACACACTGGACCCACTACAGTTCGCTTACCGTCCAAATCGTTCCACAGACAATGCCATCTCTCATCTCCTCCACACATCACTAACTCACTTGGACACTAGAAGGGGGAATTATGTTAAAATGCTCTTCATGGACTACAGCTCTGCATTTAATACCATAATTCCCTCCACACTCACCACCAAGCTGGAGCATCTGGGACTCAGCTCATCTATGTGTCAGTGGATCTCCAACTTCCTAACTGGCAGACCACAGGCAGTAAGGATGGGCGGACATGTCTCAGACTCCACCACTCTCAGTACTGGAGCCCCCCAGGGGTGTGTTCTGAGCCCCCTGCTGTACTCTTTGTACACATATGACTGTGTGGCCACTACCAGCTCCACCACCATCATCAAGTTTGCTGACGACACCGTCGTGGTGGGCCTGATCTCTGATAACAACAAGACGGCCTACCTGAAGGAGATTAGGAATCTGGAGAACTGGTGCCAGAGGAACAACCTCCTTCTAAACGTCAGTAAGACAAAGGAGCTGATAGTGGACTTCAGCACTAAGCAGGAGAGGAACTACCAGACCCCCGTCATCAACGAGTGCCCAGTGGAGAGAGTGGACAGCTTCAAATACCTCGGAGTTCACATCACGCGGGACCTGTCATGGTCCTGTCACATCAACACCGTGGTGAAAAAGGCCCGTCAGCGTCTCTACCACCTCAGACACTTGAGAGACTTCCAACTGCCCTCCAAGGTGCTCAGGAACTTTTACTCGTGCACCATAGAGAGCATCCTGACGGGAAACATCTTAACCTGGTTCGGGAACAGCACCATGCAGGACAGACGAGCTCTACAGAGGGTTGTGCGATCAGCTGAGCGCACCATCTGCTCCGAGCTCCCTGACCTGCACTCAATCTACAGCAGGCGGTGCCGGACCAAGGCCAGGAAGATCGTGAAGGACCTCAGCCATCCCAACAACAGACTGTTCTCTCTGTTGAGGTCAGGAAAGCGATTCCGCTCCCTGAAGACCAACACAGAGAGACTGAGGAGGAGCTTCTTCCCGCAGGCGATACGGTCTCTCAATCACACCACCACACAGTACTGACCCACACATACAGTTCTTACACACACACTGGACTTTCTGGACATTGTTTTCACTTCATCACTTAAATCACTTTAAGCATATTTGCATTGCAGAAGACATAATGTGGATTGCACAACACTGGACATTATATTCTTCATTTCCAGTTAATACTTGTACAGCTGCTGTTATTGTGTATATATTTATTTATATTTCTTCATACATTCTTATATAGTTCTATACTGTGTATTGTGTATTTTGTTGTACAGTTATTTTATTTTCAACTTTAATTTATATATTTTATCTTATTCTTTCCCAGTTAAATTTACCCTTCATTCTAATTTGTGTTGTACAGTTATTTCATATTTTATTCCTTCCTAGTTAAATTTACCCTTTTTAATTTTTCATATTTATTTCCTATCCTATTCATAGCCATTTTTTTTTTCTTCTTTAGGTCACGAGCAGTTGTCTAAGCATTTCACTGCATATCGTACTGTGTATGACTGTGTACGTGACAAATAAAAATTTGAATTCGAATTTGAATTTTGAATTACTTTGAAAAACAAAAACTGGGTGAAAAAATTAGAATTAATTTTTGATTATGTCTAATCCACACAGGGTCAAACGTATGCATAAACACTTACATCTTTTTTTTAACTTGACAAGGCCGAAGCCTTTTAACTTCTCATTATTGATCAATATTGACTACAGCTGGTAGTATCTCTTTGTAGCATTAAGAAGGATTTGTCTGACAGTGCTCATCGGATTGATCAATACTCAGAACAATGGGGAAGTCCAAGAAATTCTGTGGAGATCTGACAAGGAGAATTTTAGATTGTCACATGTTGGGAAGGCCTCCTGGGGCCATTTGTAAACAAATTCATACACACAAATGTAGAATTATTTGAATTGCATAAGTACAAGTTATTTAGATTACCAATGTCTGGAAGAAGGACCAAACTGTTAACCTTAGATGAGAGAATTTGGATTTTCAGGAAAAACCCAGAAACCACCAAAGTTCAGAACTGCCATAAACTAATTGACGATATATGAGACATTGACCTTGACCTTTTGTGTAATGCAGAAAATCCAAAATAAATCCAAACTTGTGCACCCAGTTCTCTTTTTTCAAAGTAATTAAAGATGTATGCTTTACAGTTCTTCTACCCAGGCAATAGAACAATTCAAAGAATTAATAAAAAGCCCCAAATTACCCTGACATTCATGTCCATGATGAGTGGATAGGAACTGTCGAACTGCTGCTAAAGGACATTGTGTACCCGTGCGTGAGAAAAAGGCAACATGTGTCAAAACAGCATTAAACACCATAGAATGAGAAGTTATGGTGCTGAGAGAGCGTACTGTAGCATATACTTAAGTATTCAGAGCAGTCTGAAGGCTGAGGCATTTGAACAAAAGTGATTACTTTTACATGTTGAACTAATTGTTTCAAAGTTTAACCACATTTAATATGAACATTCAACAATGTGACACAGCATATGGCAAAATAAGGAAAAACACATGACTGTGGAAAGCCTTTAAAAATACTTAACACTATAGATGAATATGGTAATGATGATGCAACCACTTGAAAGCACCAAAAAAGGTAACAAAGCACTTAACTACACAAAATGTTAACTTCGGAGCTTGTGTAAAGTAAAGCTAAAAAAAGATTCTAGCAATGTGTTTAAAGTTGATGTTAAATTATAAATTGTGTCAGGACAGCCATGAAAGATGCCCCGGGAAAGAAAACTAGTGCAGTGAATGTGGCACCACTTTCCTATACATTAGCTGAGTATTGATGTGTCAGTTTTTATCCTGATGCGACGTCATGCTTCATGTGAGCAGCAGGCGTCGGGTCATCTCTGCAGATGGGTGGAATCGGGCCGAATTAAAAAATGCCTTCACTGGGAGACGACAGTAACTGCAACATCAAAACTCATCTTTACATCATTTGCATAAAGATCAGTACTAAGCTAGAACAGTGATACTGTGTGTGTGTGTGTGTGTGTGTGTGTGTGTGTGTGTGTGTGTGTGTGTGTGTGTGTGTGTGTG
>NW_005187520.1:893105-897185 GCF_000239375.1 Pundamilia nyererei
TGTGTGTGTGTGTGTGTGTGTGTGTGTGTGTGTGTGTGTGTGTGTGTGTGTGTGTGTGTGTGTGTGTGCACGCTAATTAATTCACCCACTCCCAGCATTTTAAGCATTTAAGCCAAGCCTGGGGTTTATAGTAACTCTGGATATTAAGCAAATCTCATAGTAAAGTGTGTGTGTGTTTCTGTTTGTGTGTGTGTTTCTGTTTGTGTGTGTGTTTCTGTTTGTGTGTGTGTTTCTGTTTGTGTGTGTGTGTTAGCATTAGCTGCATGCTGTATCAAGCTAATCCTTAAGATAACAGTGAGCTTTGTGCACGCACACATGAACACACACTTCTGAGCAGACTATCACTTGGACCGTCCCTGAACTATTGTGTTTATCTGACGTTCTGAAGCTCTGCTCAGAACACAGTTACTGTTTTTAAATAATAACCAGCTGTGGTTTCTTTACCATGTGTCTTACTGCTTTGCTGGTTAGTCATCAGATTAACATATTTAATGAGCTCACGCTGGCACCTTTATAGGATGGCAGTTATATGCACTCTCATAGTACCATGCGTCTCAGTCCCACAAATAATCTACGCCTGGCTTTATATTTATTGCATTACCTTTAGTATTGTCATGCTCTCACACAGACTTTCTCTTTTGTGTGACGTTTAAGGAATCAGGTTAGTGCACAAAGTCGACTGTAACTGGGTTTCTGGCAGCTGGAGCATTAAGCTTTAACTAACAGGTTGCTGTGCTGTGATCGAGCTCTGTTAGTATGCCAGCTGCCGTATTGATTCAGAATTGATCCAAACAGCAGCTGCCAGCGAATAGTGGACCACGGGTGGTGGAAACACTGAGACCAAGTCTGACTGGTGGTGGATTTTGGCTCAGCGTGTGCTAAAAATACTAAAAAGTTCCCTCAGAGACTCCTCTGGTCACTTCAGATGTCAAAAAGTTGGCATGTTAATCAATTCATTGTGAACTTGATGAAAAACCAATTAAAACTGCAGTTTTATACCATTGTTCTATCGAAACACGGCAGAGGAAGTCAATGAAGAAAACAAAGCTTCAACTGATGTGAGTGTGTTTGAAATTCTACTGATATTTTGTTATTTTGCAGTTTTTGATGCCTAAAAGCTCTTAAATTAGGAAATGAGCAAAATTTTCTAATGTATGAAAGCAATAAATTATAAAATTATGTGTGTGTTTATGGATTTGTCTCATTTATATAACCATCACTTGAAGTGACATTAGCCAGCTTTTAGTTTTTAATGTTACAATAAATGTCCATATGGTTAATGGACTGTAACACTTATCCAACGTATTCCCATGGAGGTCAAGGACAGAGCAGGAAATCAAAATATCAGTGAAGACTCAGAAACCTGAGCCACTGGTCCTCCTTCCATAGAAGTGAAGACGAATTTAGATTTCTGGATGTGAAAATCAATGTTATACATCTCTTTGCACAGATTCATGAATCCATGAATCCATAACTGTCATGAACATTTGAATTCCACGTCAGAGGGATGAGTTTAAAATACCTTCGTGTTTGTGTGATCAAAGCACCGAACAGCAGCCGCTGTCCTGCTCTGCTCATCGATCTGTCAGAATCATTACTCTTAGACTCAGCTCGTGTTGTGTCACAATAGCGGATAGTTTCCTGTCTGCAAAACAGATGGCCATTCACAGTTGCCTGGATGGATCAAATAACAGCACCTCAATGAGTGCAGTAATGCATGTCATTACAACTCATTTCACAAATTTGGACTGACTTTCAATGAGCAATCAGGCATCTTCAAACAGTTTTGGAATCCAGCGTCTCATTTGTGAAGATACTCTGGTTTAACTCATCGGGCTTATTTAGGCAACACTCACAGTCCAATGAGGCCGTCCAAGTAAAATAATCAGTTTCTTCAGACAGGCAGCTTTCTGCTCACCACCAAACATTTTAATCTGCTGCCTTTTTGTAAATCTGACCACACAGCAGGAAAAATAAAAGTACTAGTGGATGAATAAATCCAGATGTAGGATTTGCTTGATTTAGGCCACCAACATGTCCTCCACCTCTGATTCTGTTGCTCTTTACACTCAGTACTCATTTATATTCATCTCAAGTCAACAATAATCGAGCTGTTCCACTAATAAAGCTTAAAAGCTTTAAAGAAGACATACATGTAGCCTTGGTAAACTAAATGTTGAGATTTCATCTTTTATTTTTTTGTTTACAAAACACTTTTTTAAATTATTTTCATTGATCATGTTCCTCTAAATAATGATGGAGTTATTTTAAGCTTTCTTAAGTCAGTACAATTTTGGCCCAGAGCACGCTTCATAACGAGTGTTTCTGTTATTTTGTCAGCTCATGTCTCAGATGATAGACTGGATCCAGCTCTCTAAATATTGCACAAGGTTGTATTAATATAATATTACATTTGCTGCATCATTTCCTTTATGTCCCAAACAAGCAAATATAATAAAAAAAATCACCATGATTACTAATGATAGTTTTATACGGATGCTCAGCAGCATTTTGCTCATTAGTGGAAACACTTTTTATCCAAACAGAAATCACAAGCCTCTGTGACAAGTGGAGAAATCACCAGGTGTAAATACCTGGTTATTGTTGGTTAATACAACACAGCAACTTGAAATGGAATTAAATTTTCTATATCTGCATGTGCATCATTAGGCAAAGCTATAAGCTAACTGTCTCAAATATTGTAGAGCTTGAATACATAAATGCAGGTTCTGGTACAAAAACATCAAGTTAATTAGCTGAAATCACTGATATTATCTGCATAAAAGCTTAAATGGAGAATACGACTCCTGACATTTTCCATGACCAGCTACAGTGGAGGTTAGCAAACTTCAAAGGAGCCGTTATTGAGTAATTTTTGATCCCAGAAAAATCTGTATGATGTTGAAACACATGTTTGAGCTTTAGAATAAAGGTGCTGCAGCCTGTAGCATATTAAAATTACAGGTAAGTGTAAATCGTTAAAATCTTTTAGAAAATGGGACTAATGGGTCATGTTTTTATAGCAAAAATATCATGATTTTGTTGTATTCATAATTAAAGCAACAAAAGAATGATTTATTAAAAATGGTTTTTCATTGACAAGAAAACAGACCAAGCATGGATTAGGGCTGGACAATATGTAAAAATTTTCCAACCGACAATCGTCAGTCTAATAATCGACGATGGGCGATACATTCGCGCATGCGCAGACTTTTTGATGGGCAGATCAATGTAATCATGCACGGACTGATTACACAGAATTTCAAACATGGACGACCTAATGTCCCAAAAAATTAGGGCTGTCAGCATTATACAGATACAGATACCGGCTGCTTTGCACATCTCTAGCATTGACAGAGACATTTCAGGGATTTAGACTCGGTCTGCACTCCAGATGGGTTAATTGTTAATCATGTTAGTCATGATGACAGCGCATTAATGCTGACAGCACTAAAAAATATATATAAAGCTGCCAATTTCGGATGAAAGAGATAAACCTAAAGATGTAACCAAAGCGGTCTGTCGCTTGTGCAGATGTGTAGTGCGAGCAAGTACTCAAACACGACTAACTTGCATGAGCATGTACATGTCCACCATCCAGCTGAGTATGCTAGGCTATCAGCAGCTTCTGCAGCTCCATCAAGCATTTAGGCGCACTCTGAAGAGGGTGCATTTGCTCGCAGATGAAAAAGGGTGTTGTTAAAGCAGCACTATTATTTGGACTTTTGACTGCTTCTATAAGCTCCATCGTTATTAGCAATCTTACTCATGGGAAAATAAGTAAATAAATCGCCCTTGTAAAAACAATCAGGCTCAGCCTATCGTCAGTAGTCGATATATTCATCCAATCGCCCAACCCTAGCGTGGATTCAAAGGGTCTGTGTGTATGCTTAGATTTGAATCTGTAACCATGCAGACCGGTGTCCTGCCTTTTGTTACGATTCGGTGTTGTCAGTGTTTTGTTTTTCCGTGACTGTCATGTATTTCCTGTTTTACTTTGAAAGTCTGTGTTATCTTAGTGTGTTCAGTTTAGGTTTTCTTGTCTCGTCAGGTCTAATTTGCCCCAGCTGTGTTTCCCTC
>NW_005187520.1:898027-901753 GCF_000239375.1 Pundamilia nyererei
TTTCCTGTTTTACTTTGAAAGTCTGTGTTATCTTAGTGTGTTCAGTTTACGTTTCCTTGTCTCGTCAGGTCTAATTTGCCCCAGCTGTGTTTCCCTCCTGTGGTCCATTCCCTGATTGCTCCTTCTATGTATTTAAACCCTGTGTTTCAGTGTGTCATGGTCACGATCTCCCCCGTGTTGTAAATAGTTTGGTGTTTTGTTGTAAATAAATAGTCTGTTGTAAAAAGCTGTGAATGGGTTTGTTAATATTTTCGTTTGAGACCCCTTCGTTTTGGGATTTTGGTGGAGAGCTTAGTGTTTTTCTTCGTGGTTTTATTTTCCTTATCTTTGTTTTTCTACGTTGCACCCCGGTTGCCTAGGCCGGGGTGTAACACTTTAATGGGTCACCCCTGACTTCTGTCAGTGGAGCAGAGCTGACGCTCCTCCTTCAGACATTGGCTGAAAAGAAAACTCTAACCTGAGACCACACAAGTTCATCGCTGGTGTATTTTCAAAGTTAACATCGATGGGCTCATCTGACCCGCTGCTCTCACCGTCGCTCATCTTAAATGGTCAGATTGAAGACCCTGCCTAAATGCTTGTTACACTGAGTCTTAATAAGTGATTTAAGTGCATGAAAATCCATGCGTTGAACTCTGAGCCATTCAGACTCTCTAAGCAGCTTAATTTTAGCCAATGCAGTTCATTATAATAGACCCACATGTCTGAGACAGGTCTTCAGAATCAGGTCAGAGTGCCCCAAAATCATCACAGTTAGCTTCTTTGTCAGATATTCCTCCTTGAACATGGCAATCATTCTAGATTTTCTTTATGTCCTCTTCATAAAATAATGTTGATCACTGTGTATTATGTTACCATTAGCAAGTCTAAATATATAACACAGAATAGAGAATTCATCATTTCCTATAATGACTCTCTTTATCACACAGTTTTATCGTATTCATGCTGCACTGGTCTATGTGGCAGCTCTCTTGCTCATGGAGCCAATCAGAATTGAGTAGTATAAAAGTGAGGAATGAGTTAATTATGTCTCATCACTGGCTAAAGCTCTTCTCAGGCAGAGTCCTTATGTGGTAATGTCTTTACTCTGTCCAATCACAGCTGAGCTCAACGTTTTTCCAAACAATTAACCACAAGTTTGTGTTTTTCACAATACGTTGAAAAGACGTTGATAAAACACTGTGTCAGTACACACACACACACACACACACACACACACACACACACACACACACACACATATTCGTGCATGAAATAATAAATGTATCAGCACACAGTCTGTTTCCCATCTGCACCATGGGGAAGAAATCTGATGTGGAAACTGCAGCAGAGGCTTATGGGAAATTCATAAGGAGTTTTATATGTACGCCCGTGTGAGTGTGTGTTTGAGACAAGTGGAACACACACAAAGACATGCACACACAGGCGTATGGCATGTGGAGTGTGAGTTAATCAATGTCGTGAATGTGAAGCTTTGACCTTTTCAAGCTGAACCACCTGCTGGTATAGGAAAAGTGTGTGTTTCCGTGTGTGTGTACCGTCTCTCTCTCTGCATTGTGTATGAGCTCCTGAAGAAGCCCAGCAGCTCGTCCTCGATGGCAGCATCAAAGCTCACGTTTAGCCGGTAAACCCTCATCGGCTTCATCTCGCGGTGCAGCGCCACCACGTACATCTGATTGGCTGGGAAGGGGAAGTGTCGGTGGATACGCATGACTCCGCCCCCGGGCCTGTTGGAAGGACGACCTCCAACACCGCCCTCAGCAGTAACTGTCACCCGGTCCACCTGATGGATGGAAGAGAAAATAGGATAAAGACATCCACACACCAACTGTGTCTCCACAATAAGACTCATCTACAAGTGCAGACCAGAAGAGTGAAATATGTTTGGATATGCTATAATCAGATTTCCTGTTTTATTATCATTAAATAAATAAAATCTTGGTAGCGATAATAGCAAATCACCCAGAAACGCAGTAATCCATCAACAAATTGAGTTAAGGAGAAGCCTTACAGAGAGGAAACATGAATGCGAACAGCGCAGGATTTAAACATTTAAAAGCTTCAGGATATTTAAAATTCATTTTGATGAGTGACACTCGATGTTAACAGCAAATCTGCAAAGAAACTCTGCAGGGGTTGTTTAATAGGATGCACGTGTACACGCGTACTCGTGCATCCTAAACTCCTCAAACTCAGACACACGCTCACTCACATCCAGAGCACCTCTGAAAGCTGCTGACTTCCTGTTGCTGCTCATGTTTATGTCATTTCCCGCCTGAAACATGACAGCAGTGGTTGATTTCTGAGGTGGATTAAAGCAAACAGCAGCTGATCCTACAGGTAAGTGTGTGGGAAATGTCTGACCTAGGGCTGTGTGATATGAACAAAATCTCATATCCCGATATAAGAATTCTATCGTCCCGATAACGATATAAATCACAAAAATGTAACATTTTCTGTAAATTCTGTGAATCTCAGGCAGCTCAACTTGTGGGAAGTGTTTCCAGCGGCGCGTCATGTAGCTGGAGTCGAGTGTTTTAACTGATGCATGAAACTATACATTTTTAGCCATAAGTTGTAACGGCCGCCGTTTTCTTTGTAAGTATTTATTACACGGCGTGCTGCGGGGAAAAGCCTATTCTAACGTTTGAGTTTAAGGTTTTTATTTTTTAACACCTGGCGGCTCCTTTTTACTTCTCATCCATAAATAATCTGCTCTTTCACGTGATTTCATTTATTTTGAAAAGTCTCAACAGGATCTTGAGCTTTATTGTGAAAGGTTTATGTGGAACATAAACAAGCAATGCTGTTACCGTCGTTGTTGCTAACCACAACGCATAAAAACAGGCGCTTGTCCGTCCGTATGGTGGTTATATTAAATATAAGAGAAAGAGAGAACTTTAAGAAATTAATATAGCCACTACAGTGACCATCAAAACCGTGAAAAAATATTACCGTAAACAGTTTTGCGGCACCACGAAACAAATGACAGCGTAAAATGAAACGATACTTTTTTATATCGTCATCTGATATATATCGTTATATCGAACAGCCCTAGTCTGACCTTTTCAGAAAGAAAGTGAGAAGCAGCTCTTCCAAAAGGTGGTGACTTTAAAATCAAGACTTTACCTGAAAGCAGTCTGCAAATAAGTTATTCAGTGTTCAAAAGAGAGGAGGAAAAAGAAGACGAGTCGACTACCAAAGGTAGAACATAGTTCAAACATGAGCTCAGTCTAGTGGGTGAGGTTAAACACGGGCTATTTAGATATTATGTACGTAACTAACTGAATTTCCTGGAGGAACCTCTATTTATCTATTTAAGAGCTAAATATAATGGTCAATCACATTCCTCGATAATCAAATTGCATTTTAAATGTTTCTAAAGGATGAGTCACCGTGTATAATGTACACACATATTAGTTGATGATACAGTCACACTTCACCAGTGTTGGGAAGGTTACTTTTAAAATGTATTCCACTACAGATTACAGAATACATGCCCCAAAATGTATTTTGTAACGTACTCCGTTACGTTACTCAATGAGAGTAACATGTTCTGAACACTTAATATATTATCATGCTTTTTACAACCACATGAAGGTACTATTGCTGTGTGATTTATTACTCGTACTCAGTGTTGGTCAAGTTACTTGAAAAAAGTAATCAGTAACTAATTACTGATTACTTCCCCAAAAAAGTAATCCCGTTACTTTACTGATTACTTAT
>NW_005187520.1:908169-928038 GCF_000239375.1 Pundamilia nyererei
GCACCAGGTTAGGGTGGACACTACAGGGTCCCTCCAGCCTTATAGGTTCCTCTTCGCTGCCACAACAGTGCCTCTTCACGACTGCCCTTCCTCCCCAGGTGAGTGAGCTACTCAAACATGTAGAGAAGTTATGGCAGGTAGATGTTGTCCCGGTGCCAGAAGGCAAGGTGGTTACCCGTTCAAGAGAAGATAACTATGCAGTTAGCCTGCTAGAGCAGAAGACAGTTCGTGTAGATGTCGAGGGCATCCAACGCTATGCCACCCCCCTCCTTCGCCGCGAGAACATGCCACACCTTAAAGCTAGCCCTAACGCTGTCGTTCCCAGTTTGAGAAGTGTGGAGAGAAGGCTCCAGAAAGATCCAGAACGAGCTAAGATCTACCGGGCGGAGATAGAGAAGTTGGTCCAGGCCGGTTCGGTGGTTAAGGTGTCCCCCTCTGAGGTTGCTCAAGCAGATGAGTCATGGTACATCCCTCACCACCTTGTTAGCCACAATGGCAAAGATCGCCTTGTGTTTAACTGTTCGTTCCAGTTCCAAGGCCAAGCCCTCAACGAACATCTTCTACCTGGGCCCACCCAGAGCGCATCGCTCCTTCGTGTCCTCCTTCGCTTTCGAGAGCATGCCGCAGCCATCAGTGGTGACATTAAAGGTATGTTCCACCAGATTCGCCTTCTTCCCGAAGATCGTTCCCTCCTGCGGTTTGTGTGGCGGGATCTACCAGAACTACTCCAGCAGTGGAAAACCTGGGAAGAGGAATTGCCGTTCCTTGCACAAGTCCTGCTTCCTCGCCCGTATCTCCCAAAGCACATCACGGAGTCAGTTAGTGAGAGAGAGATTCACATATTCTGTGATGCGTCAGAGCAGGCTTATGGCGCAGTGGCCTACATGAGAACAGTGACAGGTGATGGCAGCTCACATCTAGCCTTCCTGATGGCTCGCTCCCGTGTTGCCCCTAAACGCATTCTCTCCATGCCTAGACTTGAGCTGTGTGGTGCCCTCTCCGGAGCTCATCTTTCCCGTCTCCTTAGAAATGAGCTCACTCTGGACATAAAGAGGATAGTGCTGTGGTCTGACTCCACAACTGTACTCACCTGGTTGAGGTCCCAGTCATGCCACTTCAAGGTCTTCGTCGGCACCCGCGTGGCTGAGATCCAGGAATTAACTCACTCGCACACCTGGCGCTATGTGGACTCAGCCCAGAACCCCGCAGATGATATAACCCGGGGGAAGTCCCTTCTCGAGCTGACCAGACCCAATAGATGGAGTCAAGGGCCTCCTTTCCTGCTCCTAGGTCCAGAACAGTGGCCTCCAGAGCCAAGTGGCACCCTGGCTGAGCCTCCAGACCCATCTGAGCTCCGTAAAGAGACATTTTGTGGATTTTCTACCATTTTCAAAGGACCTGTCTTGAGTGCCGCAGATGGAGAGCCTGACCGACTGTTCCCAAGATGGCGGACCTGCCAGTTGCGCGCCTCCGCCTTTACAAACCTGCCTTTTATTCGACAGGTGTGGACTGTTTTGGACCCTTTGAGGTCAAAATCGGGCTCCGTGTGGAGAAGAGGTGGGGCATCATCTTTAAGTGCCTAACTATCAGAGCGGTCCACCTTGATGTCCTAACCTCCATCGATACGGATGCCTTCCTAATGGCACTTCGCCGTTTCATTGCCAGGAGAGGAACTCCAGCTGAGCTGTACTCAGACCAAGGGACCAACTTCCGTGGGGGAGAAAGGGAACTGCAAGCAGCTTTTGCAGCATGACCTCTGACCTGCAGAAGCTCCTGGCTCCCCATAAGATCGTCTTCCACTTCAATCCACCAGCGGCTCCTCATTTCGGGGGAGTGTGGGAGCGGGAGATTAGGTCTGTCAAGACGGCACTCTACACTACAGTAGGATCCCAACCCCTTCAAGAAGAGGTCCTCCACACGGAGGAGTGCCTGCCCTCCCGGACGAAGACAAAGGACAATCACCGTGACTTTGTTTGTAAAATTGCCTTTTGTTGTGAGCAAATGTACTTCATACATTTGGGGGCGGCTGTACAAAAGGCCCCGTAGTTATGGGTTTATTCTGTTCAGTTGTTAGTTCACCTGTAGTTTTTAGAGTGGCCAGTAGAGGTCACCCCGCCGCTTTGTATGAGAGACTATGTCCAGGGAGAGACGTGGGCAAAGCACCTGAGCTTTTCTGCTCCAGATTACTGGCAGAGAATTGGTTATCCCGTGAGAAGTGTGCGTTAATGAGCAACGTAAGTTGGTGATGTGTGAGGATGTGATAATAAGATGTGTTTGGGACTGTAACCAAGGTTAGGGGGGAAATGACTATGTTTCTGTCTGTGCCGCTAGCGGGTGCTAAGCTAAGCTAAGCTAAGCTAACTTTCCTGCCGTGTGGTTGGGTATAGCTGTGTACCTGGTTAGCTCTCTCAGGGGGTCTATGTGTGAGTCGTGGGTAATATATGGCCTATGGTATTAAAGGGGATGTTAGTTTATTTCCCGCCTGTGTTTATGTTGATGTACTCTGGAGATATTGTTGTGAACACTTTAGTAATGTAGCATTTTCTTTCTGTTCCGTTCAGAGACCACACACACACACACACACCCATGCCCACGCACCTAAACCTGTATGCAATACCTGCTCCTCTGACAATCCCTGTTACCTTCAACTGTGTGAAGTCAATACAAGAGTCTGCACTATCCTCGGTGTCTTCATTGTCTCCCTTCTGAACATTCATCCGGGCCTTGAGCAGTGTTCTGGCCGACACTCCAGGGAGTGGTAGCTGCAAACCTGAACTAGCACCTTACAGTCCTTCCAGTACAAGCTATCTACCCAACAGAGTGACTGCAATCAATGCAGTTAGAGCTGAACTGTTTGGAGACCGGTTGACTCCCACTAGGCGACCTGGCCAACTTCTTTTCCTCTCATTTCTAAGGTAAACGAGAGGAAATTCATAGTTGACCTCAATAAACATTTTTGCTGGGTTTGTGTTCTCTTTTGACATTTTAACATTTTATGATTCGTGCACGATGTTCTCATTGCACACTGGGAGATCTGATTAAGAGTAAAACACGCCTCCTTGCTCATAAACTAAGATGCTGACAGGCAAACTAAGGGCATCAGAACCTGGAGGTAACATCACAGTAGTTTTGTCCATGTTTATTAGCACAGTCCCAATTTACCCTTTATTATCCACTTTGCTGACATTAATACCAAAGTTATAGAAGAGAAGCCAAAAATCAACTTGATAGATATTCTGTAGTCTGCAAATAAATAAATAATGGCACAGTGAATTATTCCATTTAATTTATCCCCATTAGAGTAATTAAGTGTTGAGCGATGATCAAAACATTGCATAGATCCAGTAAGTCTCACAGCAGGTGTTCAAACCGAGCTGTCCTGAGAGAAAGCACCTTCTGCTGTTCAGGTAGATCAGCGCAGTCAGGCAGCAAACCCAAAACGGTTAAAAACCACAGAAATGCACCAGCTTCAAGCATTTGCGGTTTGTCAGGTGGCATGCATTGCTCAGCAAACCCTGATTTACAGCCAGCTGTTGTTCCGAATGCTGGAGCTGTCGCCATGGTGACGTGACAGGCACCATGTGTACAACAAAGGGTGTATCTGAGAGCAGCTTTGGAGAAAAAAAGTATCATCATCTGAGCGTTTTCACCAAAGTAGTGAGGAAGGAGTGTTGAAAGAAAGAAAGCTCAGCAGATCTCAGAGTGTTTGTTTGCCTGCCAACTTTACCCACATTCATCCATATTTCATTGTGCCGCTCAGGAGTCAAACTGACCAGGTGATGAAGAAACAGACAGTCGGCAGCTGTGGAGAATTAATACTGAAGGAAGAGGAGAGCACCTGTCTCATTAAAGGCCCTGGGAAGCCTCACAGGTGCTCTGACTTTTCCTGGCTGATTAGACCTGCGCCCAGGTTGACGCTGAGTGGGGATTTACTGGTAATTAACTGAAATGTCACTAAACTCAGTGCACTAAAGATAATCATCCAGGCAAACATATAACTTAGAGGGATATGTTAGTCAAGAACTCTCTGTACACACCCACACAGTCCTGTGAAGAGGGCTAATCAGCCACAATAAGTGCAAACACTTCTGTGGGTGTAGCGTGAGAGCATACTTAAAAATAATATCATAAGGTCTGCATATCTGCTGCTCGTGTTAATCAGTTTTTTGTCTTAAGCGATGCAAAGAAAAAAATTAGGAAGGTAAATTTGAATGTCAAGGAAATGCAAATTGTCTGAGCGTAAGCCAGAATTGTGCATACCTCCCAGAGGAACGAGGAGAGTTTAGGGAAAAGGATTCTCTCGATGAGCAAACTGCTACTCACAGTTCTACCATCACTCACAGCAGCCAAATATGACCAAGGTCCATTCATCAAATGCTGAATTTCACAAAGTCCTGATTTCCCGAAGTATAAAGTGCTTCACCAAGAACATCTGCCATGATTTGTCTGTTCCATTAATGTGGTTCTAACGTTTTAACTAACATGACACCTTTTTAAAAAACAACAACAATTCTTACCTAAATACCTTAATTGTTTGTTTTCAGGCAGACTGAGGGTAAGACCAGAACTAATCCAAGTGGAACAGCCATCTTGCTGATTGTATTAAAATTGAAGAATGGGAATACTTGCCACCTGACCTAATGAGCCTGCGTATTTATCCATGCATACTGGCTTGTTTGCATACATAATATAACACCATTCATTGGTAAATTTGAACCCTAGCAATATGGCCCCAAAGTGGAATGATTGGTAAATATCCCAAGTTGAAATAAGCTCCACTCATCCTTTGGCATTTAACTTAATTGCCTTCTTATTGCTTCCTTATTTAGTGTTATACAAAGGCTCTTGGCTTTGAAATATACGTGAGTATTTTTTATGTTGTTTTTTTATTACTGGGTGAGGCCCAATTTTCAGACTATGTACAGTATATGGATATCATAAATCAAAATATGAAAATGCACATTAAGAGGTCACACTATTTCAGAGTCCACAGAAATGCAGTGAGTCTCAATGAAGTGTGCAGGGAGCCAGAATGTATAAATCAATAGTAGGGATTGTTATGATTTTTGGAGATTTAAATACAAGTTTCTTAATCAAATAGTTTACCCAGCTTTTAAAAGGCTTAAAAAAATATTCTTTCTTGGTTTTACTTATGCAGGTGGCAGTTTGTAGGACTTATGGCACTGCTAAACTAAGTAACACAGGTGGTTTATAGATGTTTGCTGACTGTTGCTGAGGGAAATCAGTCACAAAGAGGACACTGCACCAAAAACCTCCTTGTGATTGCTTTTGCTAGTGGATTGCCAACACAAACAAACTAAGGACTACTGCAGCACTCTACTGATGACCAAAGCGAGAAGGGCTACAATGCAGCACAGTGTACCTCTTTGCATTCAGTTTCACCCACCAATAGGAAGCATTCTCTTGTAACCACTTGCCAACTAGTTGGGGAATACATATTTTTCCCAAGAAACTGGTGGTGACCAGGGGGTAACTGACCAGTCTCTAGGCCTGCCTGACTGTTTCCTTATCCGGTTCCGGACGACAGAGGCTTTAGCCAATCCCTGCCACCATAAAGCAGGGTAAACCCTGGACAAGTCACCTGTCTCCAAAGAGGGTGTATCCTTTTGTAGGCCAAAAGGTCCAACATTGGTAACATGTGCTGTTTGGTGCCTAATTAAACGGCATATAAAAACACATAGAAATAGCAGGTAAGAATGACATTTAAAAAATTCACAACTGGTGCGCAAATAAAAGTTGTAATAGAAGTAATTTCTAATTTCTATTGGATAATATATTTTGTAAAAAAATGTCTCATGTTAAATTTTAAAGTGTATGCATATGGCTATGTCCTGAAGGCAGTTCACATTTTGGGGTTTACACAGGTCAAAGAACAAGCAGAAGGCCACAGCTTCTGTTCAACCTCGTTATGTAACATGTGGGTCCTTTTAATTTTTACTCTTTTTGTGCATTACCAAGTTGCACCTTTCTCTTGGTATTTTACCCCGAAGTTATACTAAATTCCTTGTGTGGATCAAATAATTAATTAAAATGAATTCAATTAGTCATCATTATAAACATGGATGAGTAGCAGTGCATGATGGGAACACGCCCGCAGCAGCAGGAACAGTTTGGAACCTTTAGGTTGTTCCGCTGTCACACATCAGCGACCCTAAGCCAATCAAACACAGTGTGTGTGTGTGTCCTTTGATGAAAGAACTGATCAATACGAACAGAGCCTGCTGACACAGAGAGGAAACAGTGGAGATTAAAAGGATGTTTTTCAGGCTTTTCTGATGAGTCAGCTGACACAGCGGCACGCTCTGAGATGCCTTCAAAATGTTCTGCTCAAATAAATGTTGTTTAATTGTTTGTTTGTTGGTGCTGGGTTAGATTTCTCAGCTAACAGAGAGTAACACTGAGCCTGGGGTGCATTTTATTTAGCTAATGTGGCTGCTCGCTTTCATCATGCTTGTATCTTCATTACGTCTCAGTTTCACTCGGTGCTCATGTGACAGAGAGATGCAAGGGGAGGAACTCTTTTTAACATGCATGCTGTCCTCCCTCACTGCAAAATCATTTTGAAGAGATGGCAACTAGCCATCAAAAAATATAGAAACTGACTGTCAAATACGTCCAAAAAATGGGTCAATGTACAGAATCTGTGGAGCCTCAGGAGTAGAAAGAAGTTGGTGAAGATGACTTTAAAACAGATTTCATTACCACTCGGTGATCTATGCCTGACTGGAGAAACCAGTGAGGTCTAAAAAGTCTCCCAGTGTTAATGAACCCTCCGACACTAAGCACGCCCCAAGATCGGACCACGAGGAAGCGCAGGAAGCTCACATTCTTATTAGGGAGGGCTTTCTGCTTCACACCAATGGGCTTCAGCGAGAAGTGTTGCAATCATAGTTGGCCTTAAACTTAACCCTGAATTACTTGAACACGGCCCAATGAAAATATCAATATGTTCTCTAAAAGAACATATACCCTGAAATATTTTACATCCCTACTTTATCATACTGTACATATTTTTTTCACAATATAATTGGAACAGAATACAGACCCTTTACTAAAACTTAGCAAAGCTAAAAAGTAAAGTTTGGTCACCTTTTATACCATCAGCATCATCCATTAATAAATCAGCCTATTAATGCTGCCATATGATGAGAGATGGGCGACATATTGGACAGATCACAGGGCTAACACACCCAACCAAACCCCACTAACTGCATATCTTTTACACTGTAGGAGGAAACTGGAGTGCTCACGCATAGAACATGCAAACTCCACACAGACCACACACCCCAGCCAAATGATGGATTCAAACTTATTTGAACCCTGCTGTGAGGCAGATTGAACCACTGTTCCACTGTGCAGCCCCCAACAACAGACTGCAATCCAAAAGGCTGACTAGATATTTGACTGGGTGAGATTTTAACTTTTTAACCCCCCAAAAATGTTCAGGAGGAGTGAGTCACATAGAAAGACTACATCGTTCTACACAATCTAAACCATATTAGAAGAACACCGAAACATAGATATATTCTCAAATACAAGGCACAGGGAACAGCACTCCCCAATGTCAACTTAGTCTTTATAATGTATTTAAAGTATCACATTTAACATGTTAACATGTATCAGGGCAGCAATGAACCCCAAAGGCAGGATATTAGGGCTATATTTTAGACACATGCTAAACAAGCCTGGAGTCCTTCCAACCTTCCAAATCAAACTCTTTATAGTTCTGTTATAACATTCCCATTTTCCTCAAGTCTAAGGCTATCATTAGGTTGATCCAACCGTAACCCTAAACAGGTCACAACCTACTCTGCATCTTGGCCTTGACATAACAAAGTGTGAAAACCCTGAGCTCATTTTCATTAAGGTTCACACAGCTGCCCTTCATCAATACTTGTGCTGCCCTCAGTCAGCTGAAACCCCAGATTAAAAGAAGACAACTAATTTCAGCTTCTATATTCCAACACAAACTATTTTTACAGTTAACTAGTATAAATGTCTATAAGTGATTGCATGTTATTTTCACATATTTCAAATACAAGTGCATTGTGCTACACAACCAGTTTAGCAACCACGGCGTGTTGAAGTGATTGCACTATTAACCACTTTAACACAATGTAAAGCCGTAACCTTCATCTCTTTTAACAATGACACACAGCGGGTGGCGAGTATATGCACAGGAAAAAAAGCAATAAAATCATATATATTAAATTCAGATATCAAATCCATCTCAGCTTGAATGGGCATGATGTGTCAGATTTTACTGACTACTGTACAGGCATTGCAATTCAAAGGGTGTTGAAAATTTCCCCATGGGACATGCTTGTGTTTCTGCGCTCGGAGCTCCTCATCTCTTCATCTCCTCTGTGGTGCATTTAAGCGATTGGAACATCCAGCGATTTCCAGGTCACAATCAGAGGATGTAGGAAGGAGGACTGGAGGAGGAATAAATTAGCCAAATGGAAGGCGCGCCTGCATGTTAATTTTACTTGACATGGAGTTAAATCATTGGCTGTCTGGAGGGACTGAAATCTGGATAAGAACTGACAGTGTTTGGCAAGTTGGGGAAAATGGTCAGCCGACATCTCCAGACCGAAAACCTTCACTTCACTTCGTCTCGAATGCATTTTGCATTCAATTTCTTTGAATCTGTGAATTAAGCTCTCTTTTCAGGAGTGTTTATCCCTCCCCTTGCTACCAGCCGCATCTATTTTTATTCACATTTCTGTTTTCTGGCCTTTCAACATCTTGACATTTTTTTCTTTTCATAATGCATTAACTCTGAGGATACCTTAGGAGACCTGCCTGGCACCCGACAGCACCTCTTAATTCACAGTGTGCCCTGACACAAACACAAAAGGGGCTGCAGGGTTTTTTATTGGCCTCTGCCCAAATTAGACAGATTTATCCTTCTCTCACATTAGCCGAGATGACCAGCCTGAAAAATCACGTTGCTCAGGCGTTTCTCTGAGGCTTTCTCTCACCATGCACTTGTCTCCGAAATTGGGCTGAAACAGCAACTTTGACGGTTAATTAGCCTCGTTAAAGAAACCTCCGAGGCCAAATCTGGAAATAAACATTCTTTGTTAGAGAGCGTCGGGATGCTTTCAGCACAGAGCAGACCACTGGATGCAAACAAGGAGCTTTGTTTGGAACATTATCAAAAGATCAAAACGTCTACATCAACAGGCTGCACCGCACCAATCTCTGTTTCATGATGTAGACTTTGTACGGAGCTGGATTCAACAGTAATTAGATCATGACTGACCATTCTCAATAACAATAACATGACTGCAAATAAGTTACTGCAAACAAGTTTAGTCCAACCATCATCCAGTTTTATCTCAAACAAGTCAGCTCTCAGGAATCTCTCATTCTACTATTAGAGTTGAGACGAAAAGATGTTACCGCTGACATCAACTCCCTTACATGCATTGTGGCTACAAGTCTTCTGTTACAAGGTTTCTATTTGGGGATGCAAAAAATGATATTAATAACAATATATAAATAAATAAATAAAATAAACTTCTGGATTAATGGGGTAAGTTAGATCTCCTCAAAATATACCACCTGTTCATAAACAGCTCCACTGGCTTCCAGTTCAGCTCCGTGTCAATTTAAGATTCTGCTTCTCACTTTCAAAGCGCTTCATAACCTCACTCCCCCATATTTATCTGATCTTCTCCATACATACTCACTCCCTTGTACACTCCACTCTTCCTCACCTCCTCTTCTTTCTATTCCACCTGCTCGGCTGACTTCTACGGGACTCAGAGCTGCCCTGAGACTTTGGAATGCACTTCCACCTCGGGAACTCGGCTCCACACTACAAACTCTCTCTCCACTTTTAAATCACACCTTAAAACCTATTTGTTCAAAATTGCACACCCTTCATCATGATTCCATTTCAGTCTATTTTTACCTTGTTTGGCTTTTATACTTTTATACTTGTTTTTATTTTTCATTGACCTGTTTTTGTACTAATGTAAGGTGACCTTGAGGGTCTTTAAAGGTGCCTATAAATAAAATGTATTTATGTATTATATTTATTTATGTATTTATAATAAAATTAAATGTATTCACATTATTATTATTATTATTATTATTATTATTATTATTATTAATAGTAATAATAATAATAATGATAATAATAATGATAATAACCTAATCTGGTATGGTTAGGGGTGGGGTCACTGGTATCCAATTCAATTCTGCCAAGCTGCCTACTATCTTAAATTTCATATAAGAACAGCAAATAGAAATTCAGAATTACTCATTAAATTGGGGCATTCATGCTCCCAACGGGAGTAACTATTGTCATTTTAAAGGTTCAAAAGGCTTTGCTGCACTACCTTCTCAAGAAAATTGTAAATCTCCAAGAGTTTAATTCATGCCTGAAAGAAAAAGTACCCAATTTAAAACTGGCCAGGAATAGTGTTGCTGACATTTCATGGACCCGGAGACTTCAGCTGTAGTAATGAGATGCAATACCAGTACTCATCTCTATGTTTTGTAACTTAGTAGACAAAAACAGCCGTAACCAACAGCAACCAATGCACAGCCAATATAGCTAATAATCTACCAGCATTGCCCATTTCATAAAGTTGAGTTTATTTAACTATTATTTGACTATAGTATGTCTAGTGTTTAAGAATTGTTGAGTCTGGACTACGATGTAGAGGGCTTCACAGCCAAGACCTGATCCAGTAACAAAGATGTAAATTTGTTCCATTAAGCTTAATTGTGTCAATCAGGGTCTTATTGTTACTGGTGTGGGTCTCAGGTTTGGGGTTCAGTCACACCTGAATGGATTCAAACTAATTTATGATTCAATGTCTGTGTTTTGAGGTAAGAGGTACGTTGAAGTAATGTCCATCATATCATTTGTTAATGCCATGAAAAGGTTGCCACAGTTGAAGGTGTCACATTTCAACTTCTTTCAGAGCACTGAAAATCTAGAGTTGTGTAAGAAGCATTAAATGTCTCAAATGCAGTGCAGTGCAGAGAAAGGTTTAATTTTATAATCTGCTGTACATTAGAAAAGGTTCTGAATAGGATAGCTATAGAGGTATTTTCACTCATGAAGTCAAAAATCAGGAGAAGCAGGTTGGTACCTGATTTAAAGTTGGGTTTTTTTTCACAAAACACTGGAAATACTCAGGCTGGCTAAGGCGAGGATACTGCTGGGGTAGAGCGTACAGGTAAACACTCTCGCTTTTGCTTCTTTGTAAATTCAGCAGACGGTTTGCTATTCTAACACAGGCTCAGTTTAACCTAGTGTTTGGGATCTGGCAGGCTAAAAATCCAAAGTTGGACTTTTTTATTCTCACATTCAACTTTGTCAAGTGAGCTGAGGAAAAGCTCTGGGCTGTAATCATCAGTAAAAGCAGCTTATATTTGGTGTTTGGGTTCTTTGATAAGTCTAATTGATTGCATTTTGGAACAGGTCTGATTATTTCGGGTGGGTCTGTGCCTAAGTAGATTTTGAACCAAAAACCTAAAAGAACCTAAGAACCTAAAATTTTGGACAACCCCAAGCATGTTGGTCATTCAGTTTGTAAAAAGTGACATTACCTAGGAGTCCTTGGGCTCTAGACTGCTACATGCTTGAATTTAAATTATCACTATCCTCACTGTGAGCAAAAACAAAGCGCCAACATACCTCTAAGCGATCAGCGTGCAGCACAATAAAACGGGTGGCATTAATGCACTCCAGCTCAATGCTGACTTCGCCAGAGAAGGTGAAGTTATCCATGTAGACGGCAAGCCGCAGGTCGTAGTGCCGAGGCCTCACCGAGCCTGGTAATCGTGAGTTTCTCCACGGCTGGACCACCTCTTCGTCCCCTTTCTCCCCCGTCCTTTCCCCTCTGCCTCCATTCAACTTTGCAGACCCACCGGGGCCTCGGGAACTCGGCTCTCCAGTTGATTCATCGCGATCTCGTGCACCACAGTCCTCAAATTTGACGTTGAGCGCAACGGCTACTGCTGTTACGATAATGAGGGTGAGTATGGAGAGGGCAAAGCCCAGCACCAGGCGCTTGTGCACCGTTATGTGGCGCTCAGTGGTTCGAGGCCGGACCACCACTGATTCTGCCCACTGATCCGAGAGGCCACGGCCGTTCCGCATGGCTCCCGGGCTGCTGTCGTTTAGTCCCATTTAGCTTAAAATGTCACTAGAACAGCAAAGAAATAATGTCAAAGTTCAGCAGCAGAAACAGGTTCTGATTCAAAAAAATATTCATTTATGCACAGGTCAGATTTCAGCTTGTTTACAGTAAACTTGATGTGATTGAATGTGTTTTGATCGTCCAAAAGATTCCAGTCTTGATTCAGCCTGTCAGCCTATCAGTCTGTGCTGATGAAACTCCAGCAGTTATATATCTGAAAAACTGAACTCTGACCTTGCTGCTGATGGACTGTTATGAACGTCCTTGAGTTCTGCCTAGATGTGAAAAATCAGCACTGCTGCACGTCTTACATTTCAGGCAACCAAACTGAAAAAACAGAAAAAATGAGATGGTCATGTGCGTTTTGGTTTTGCGGTGAACAGAAACAAAAAAATCAATGCTGCATGGCTTGATTTCAAGAGCAGTGAAGCCTGAGAAGGAGAAGGAGGAGAGGGACAGAGCGGAGGAGGTATGCCGTTGAGGATGTGGCTATACAGTGAGCGTATCATCCATAGACTGGAAATCAGCTGGGTAAGCTAAACACTTAACCACCACAAGGTATAAAACTGGGAATAAAGCCTTATGCTGTAAAAGCAACCTTATCTGGATTTCCTCTCAGATTGTAAATTCAAGTCAGTTATGGATGATGGAAATCATCAGTTTGAACTTTAAAAACGGTCACGTTACCAAGTCAAAGACCCTCAACCAAAGGTACGAGTAAAGTTAATTTGCTCTGAGTTAAAGCTCTTACACATCCGCAATAAACCATAAATAAATCCCTTTCGGACTATTATGGGATTGTCATAATGTTACAGTCGAAGATTATAATAACTTACAAGACATTAAGATGTGTTACAAGTCTCTTGGAGATTAGTATGATTGCATTTAAGGTTTGGAATCAAATGAAGACTTAATCAAATCAAAGTCACACCAGCATATGTTCAGATCTTATTTTGAGTAAAATAAAGTTTTGAATTCGGATCTTTGTCAAGAAATCCAGTTTTTTGTCTTTGTTTTTTTTTTTTATTACAAGCTCGAGATTAATTTGTAATTACTCAGTTTTCTTAGGGCTTTGTCCCAAAGCAGAATACTTCAGTAATCTTGTTTTTAAAGTACAGTTTTGTAGTGACTTCTCTGTCACACAAACTTAAAGTTGCTGTTAAAAATTGAGGAAGCGCCTCCGTTTGACCCCTTTTCTCTGATGGATTTCAAATTAAAATTAGCTTTGCTGCTGATAAAGGTGTAGTTTAAAAACGGTAATAACTCTCTCGCTGCGGTCTGTGTCTATAGCACTCGGTTTCTCTCTCTCTCCTTTTCCTCTCCTGAGGGGGGTTAAGTGGATAATTTACGGCCAGCATGTGGGTTTATTTCACCGTGGAGGAGATAATTCACTCGGCTACTCCACGAGGTCTAAACGATCCCAGCTTTCCAGCTCATGAGCCTGACGGATGGAAGCTGGATTAAAACTGATTGATAACCCAGGATTGTATTGATTACATGGATGCCGCTCGGTGGGGACAGAAATCCACAGAAAGAGCTGAAAACCCCCTTTTTAAAATCCACCATCAATTAATCAGTTCCTTCAGTGAAATCACTCAGATATTGATCATGAAGGTTGTCCAAACATTACAGGTTCATCGGTAAATATTATAAGAAGAAAAACTCCTCTGGTTCTCCGGTAACTTCTCTTCTCTCGCCCCCACTAGGAAGCGATGATCTCCGTGTCCGTTTTAAACAGCAGTCGGTCCCCGGGGTGGAAGGGTACCTCTCCGGGGGTGATCCGCTATTAGTCAGACTCACTTCAGTCCAAAGGACCGCGCTTTCTCTGCTGCACGTCCCGTTTTCCTCGGTAACCCAGATGTGAACACCTGCTTTATACCTGCGGGCTGTTTCTGCTCCCGGGGAGGGGGCTGAGGTTACCGTCGGTCAATAAACTAACCCTCAAGTCCACCCGGGACGGTCCCGGGATTCGTTACACCACCGTTAGAAATCCATTAAGTGCGTGTGGTGTGGAAGAAATCCATCAGGGACATGACGGGAGTTCACAGATAAATGCCAGGAAGCTGTTATTGATCCGCTGGCACATGTGGGGATCCCGTTAAACCGCCAGAGACCAGATCCAGCTCACACCGATGGGATTAAACACCGGACCCGTTAATAATAACAGTAATAACAATAACGGGCCGATCGTTTAAAGAAGAAGAAAAAATGGACTAAAAAAAACAAACACGCCGGAGGTCAGAGTCAGCACCGGGGACGGTGCACGGAACGATCCTGGAAAGCACCGTTAACAAATCCCACTCAGCACCAGGTCCTGCACACTCCAAAGTAGGATCAGACCGTGCCGGGTGGATTATCCCGCGTTAACGCCGGGCACGAGCCCCTCCGGTGCTCCTTTAATAAACCCTATCTTCCTCAACTTTTTCAGCCCACGGAGAGCCGCTGCTTCTCTCTCTCTCTCTCTCGCAGATGAGGATGACGGTTGATGATGATGGTGGTGGCGGCGGTGATGAAACCTTCCTGTTTAGCATCCCTTCGTGCACTGAAGAAAGTGACGCTTGGTGATGGAGGTGAGGAAGAGTCTCGTGCCGCCCGTTCAGCAGTGAGTATGTTTGCGGTGTGCGTTTCCACTTGAGCACGAGCTGCTGCTCTAACCGAGAGGCACGCGCTGACCGAGGGAGAGAGAGAGAGAGAGAGAGAGAGAGAGACCGAGAGGGAGGGAGGTGGGTGGGGGTCTCAGCGTGTGAAAGCTACACCTCCCCAGCGCTGTTCAAATCTATTCCGCTGTTTTCTCCTCTGCTAGCTCTGGATGACGAGAAACCAGACAGAAGAGAAATGAAGATGAAGCAAAGTAAAGGTTCTCTGTGTGCCTCTCTTTGGTTTTACACGCATGCAGATTTATCTGGCTGTGAAGTAACTGAGCAGTGGGCACCGGGGCCTTTCCTGTGCAGATTTCTCCCTAAATGAATGTGTCTGCTGAGATTGGTTTTTCATTAGTCACTTTACGTCCACTTGCTCTTATCTGCACTTCTGCATTTCAGTTATTCCACTTTTAATGCCTGAAACTACATGTACACATAAGCTCTTTATAGCACAGTGGGAAAGAATTTCCAGACTCATTCTTCAGAGAAGACAAAGCGCACATACACAGACACAGACACACACATATACACATGTTCAAAAATCACACTTTTTCCATCTCTGAGGGATTCAATGTGAAGCTGTAGACTCTGCAGCTGAACAGCTGGGCCAGATGTGGTACCAAAGAATCCCAGCACACAGGGCTGAAGTAACATTGTTGCTCCAATAAAGCTACATGTTCTTGGTTGTGTGTTGTGTGCAGTGCAGGTCCAGGCCAAAATTCAGATCATATTATAAAGAAAGCAAACACACGTCTTTGTTTTTTATTGGAACACCTGATGGTCGTGCTCAGTCAGCTGTGCAAATGTCTACTCCACGCACATAGACTAGTATCCCCAGATGCCCTTTTTAAAAATATAAATATCAACAAGAGATTTATGACATTTTCAGGCATCTACATGCACAGTTAGTTTAATTTGTTGGTTTGGTGTATTTATTTAGATTAGGTGTCCCTCTGACCCTTTGCTCACTGTTGATCAGGCTTCAGAGTGAGAGGTCTACATGGTAGTGTGAGACGCCCTCATTTTAAGGGTTTCTTCTTCTCACAAGCAGGAAGTGTTATTGTTTTGTGTGTTCAATTGACAGAAGAATAAAAACTTGGCACCAAAAGGAAGGAAATTTGTTTTTGGTTGATTATTTTTTCTAAGCAATATATCTTATTGCATAGCCTGTTTACTTCCCCTTAAATGGTGCAACATTTCTAAGGAGAAATTTGTGAGTTGAAAAACTTGCCAAATCTTCTCTGTCAATTTTCAAAGAGCTTATTCTGTGACCAACAGAAAAGCTGATTGAAGAATGGACTGCCGTCCCACAGCAATGTGTGACCAACCTGGTGACCAGCATGAGGAGGAGACCTCAATCATCCAGTCAATTAAATGACACCAAACAAGAGACAGTAGCATAATAAAAAAAATAGTTGACCAAACAGAAATTTTCTCACTTTTCGTGCTGATTTTTCAGAACAACTCTTTTTTTAAATTGCATAGTGGTGAGAGACGGGTGGAGGGCATGCAGCAAAGGGCCATATGTCATACTCGAACATGGCCGCTGTGGCCATGCAGTATTTGGTCACCTGTTCACCCACTGAGCTAAACTGGCACTTGTGGAACAAATCTGTTGTGGAGCTAATGATGTGGCTAATTTAATCACAACGTGTTCTTTGGCATGTGTGCTTTCATGCACTGAGTTATGATATAAAAGAGCGAACAAGTGGTCAGCCCCATTGGCCAACCAGCAAGGTAACCGTTGTTAAGGGTTGGTGTTAAGGGGTTTCCCATCGTAAAAATCCATCTACTTGCTCACCTGGAAATTGAGAAAAGCTCACATTGGCAGTGATTATGTTGCCTGTATTTGCTTGAAGTTGCAAAATTTTAATCCCCCTTTGTGGTCGCTGGTTGCCATGTTGTTGTGAATAGCTTCTGGTGTGTATACACCTCAGTCCTATTATTAGCAGCATTATTCAGCCTGATTGACATGAGAATATGTAAAATGTCCAAGAAGACATCAAGACCATGTAAAATAAAGATCAACAAAATTAGCATTACAGCAAACACTCGATGTTGTATAACCATCGACAGACTGTCTTTTCCCAACACCCAGTCTTGGTTGAAGAATCATTGTGCCAATAGTGTCAGCATTACCTTGAACCTTTGATAGAATAAATCTTCCTACCTCTTTCTAGAGGTAACTGTGGCTGCTCATCATTACACCTACATTCTTCCTGTTGTGCCACTTCTGGAGACTCACCTAGAGTGTTTTACCTCAGAGCAGTAGAGAATTCTGGAAACTGGCTTGAGAGTCGATCTAGTCAAAGAATTGGACTTTAGGGGTTTTGAAGAAACTGGCCTGACAACTCAGCCTGTGAGACGATTTGTGAATGTGCCTGTGGGACAGTACCAACCTGAGCCTATTTCTTAACCCTTGTGTGGTGTTCATATTTTTGTTACTCAGCCAGTGTTCGTGGGTCTGGTGCACCCGCTAGAGTTTTGGCTTTCCAAATTAACACTATCAAAAATTTTATGTTAAATTACTCAACAGATGTTTACTTCATCCCAATTACAAGCCATATAAACAGCAAACATGGTTAATTTTTTCCCTTTACCTTTGTTAGATCACATTTATGAATTAATGTGCTTCTCGTTTTTTTAAATTTTTTTTTATAAAATGTTATAAAAAAATAAATCAGTTATAATCAAGTGGAGTGAGTGGAAAGACAACACATTTACACGTGAAGCAATATGTTTCACAACTAAATGGGATCAGCTGCTCATCAATGGTGACATTAGGCCCAGGGTTGTAAAACAGGGGGAGGTGGTGCACACACTTATCCCACACTGTCCTGATGGCAGCTAGCTTGTCTCTCTGCCGTCCAGCTGGTCTGTCGTCTCGGTTATCAAAACGGATAATCCTGGAAATTTTGTGGAAGTTTTCCAGAGACATTGATGCACGGAAAGGTTCTTGCCGGTTTCTGCATCCCACAGGGATTCTGTGGATTCCCCTTTGGACCTGAAAACTCCTGCAAGAATAAGAACCCCAAAGTAGGCCTGCAGATCAATTTGGTCCATCTCCTTCCACCTCTCTCCAAAAACACACCGTCCTTCTAGATTACTGCAATCCAGAATAATTTTCTGGATGGAATCTGGGATGAAAAGCTAAAATGAAGACTTGATGTCCTGCACATGAGTAACTGTCAGCCATGTTGGCCCTGGCTTATCACAGGAACAGCTCTGCAGGGTGGCTCATTTCTTGGGCAAGAAGACCATTCAATTTCACCAGTTATTGACATCCATATTTCTTCACTTGCTGTCTGGTGGGCTTGTTCTGGTCCTGGAGCTGGCTGCAGATGGGGTACTCGTCTTTTTTTTGTTACTAAATGGTGCTCAACCTCATCCTGTTCTTCAAAGTCACTGTCATGTGAAATATTCTGAAACCTCTTTGTCAACATCATCATCCGAAGCCCCTCTCTCTTCCAAAATCAATTAGATGGCCCTCACAGCAGATAATCTTTTGCCATCTTGATCAGTTGTGATAAAGAACCACACTGGCAAAGTCTTATTTATAGTATTATGCCCCTAATTTGCAGGTGGGACAGGGTATGAGAAAATAACATTTGGATCCCTCAAGAAAGAGGGTAAAATGTGCAGGAATGTCAGAGCAGACGGTGTTGATAGTTGAATTTTCAACAATGTTGAAACTTTGTGCGGGAGCAGGAGGGGAAGAAAACACTATCAGCAGCACCAGAAAGGAGGAAGACAGAGTGTGGGAACACAGGACCTACACTTTCAACACTTTTATTAGACCTGGGTCCAGTGGACCCGAACACCTTGTATGTAATGTAAATGCGTGGGGGGAGGTACAGTATGAGGTCATTGAAAATTAGTTCGGATTTATGTTCTTCACAGAAAATAAGCCAAAGCCAATGAATTTCAGGTTGAAAAAATAATTAATTGTTTCATTTTTCTTTTGAGAAAAACTGAAAACGGGTCTCACAGACCCGAACACCATACAAGGGTTAAAAGACTGAAGACTGGCCTGTGAGAAAAGAGAAATGTGAGTTATTAACCAGTGCAGTACTCTTATCTACTGTCCTTGTAAATTTTTTCATTATTTGCCTGTTAACCATTTCCTGTGTATCTGCCTTTTGAGTCTTTTTGGAAAGCAAATCATAGCAAACTATCAGAGAGAGATAAAAACATGAGGAGTGACTGCAGAAGTCTATTCTTCGGTAAGAACACCTAGCCACATTAAGAAAAGTCTTGACAAAGTAGGCCTTTCAGAGTCTACAACATATAAACAGTAGGGGTGTGTTTTGATTATCGATTTATTGATTAAAATCGATTCTAGCTTGGATAACGTGATATCGATTCATTAAAATCCTGAATTGATTATTTTAATATAAATTTATTTTGCCCAACATGCCAGAATCTCAGGTTAAACCTCACAAATTTTCAACAATCACCAAACAGCTAAAACAGTAAATGAGAGCAGGTACACGGATTCTGCACAAAGACGTAAACACAAAGCACGGACCCGCCGACGGATCAGAATCAGCAAGATGTCGCCTTTCTCACCCGACGGCACGGACACGGTCGGGGCTGAAGGCCGACAGCTCGCTGATTCTGGTATCTTTGTGTTTACCTCCTTTTTGCGTTAGATTCTGAAGCTGCAGGTTTTTATCTCTCTCCAAACAATATTGACTGAACCAGCAGCAAAAGAAGATCCAAACTATGCTTCACATAAACATCGTCATGAATTCCCTCTGACTTTTGCTGTTTTGCTTCCACACCGATAAAATCAAACTTCATGCACAGCTCTCTCTCTCTCTCTCTCTGTCTCTTAGTATACTTCATGAACAGTTTCCCGTCTAAAAATCTGTTTTCTGCATCATTCGCTTGCTTGTTACGGACAGTGTTGGGAAGGTTACTTTTAAAATGTATTCCATTACAGAATACAGAATACATGCCCCAAAATGTATTCTGTAACGTATTCCGTTACGTTACTCAATGACAGTAACGTATTCTGAATACTTTGGATTACTTAA
>NW_005187520.1:929877-941444 GCF_000239375.1 Pundamilia nyererei
TGCTGTTTTTTTCCTTTTACTTACTTCCGAAAAGAAAGTCTCATTTCTGCTCTTCAATACTGAACAAATTTAAACTTTAAATTATGAAAAATTCCAAAACGCTTAGATCCGTCTCTAATCAAACCTCTGTAACTTTGCTCTGCTTCACGTCAGCAGCATCTGATAATGTTCATATGTTGATTAATGGTTTTCCTTTGTTTTTGATCTACTGCAGAATATTTGTATAAAATCCCAGCCTGGGATGGGTACCGGTTCTGACATAAACGGTAGTAACCAGACCGAAAAGCAGTGCACATTTCGGTGCTTTATTTCGGTGCTTTTTTCCCCTGAGATGTCATACACTTTGGATTCTAGCCAATCATTTTACCTTTCCAAGGATAGTAGGCGGGTCCAGGTACGTACATTCTTTTAGAGCAGAGCTACAGATTAAAAATGCCCAAGGCAAAGCGGTCAAAAGTCTGGCTGTACTTCACAGCAAAAGCTGCAAACTCAGCAGCCTGCAACAAGTGATTTAAGGTGATACTGTGCAAAGGAGGCAACACCTCGAATCTGATGAAACACCTGGCGACGCATAGCGTTTTTTTAAAAGAAAGAAAGAAAGAAAGAAATGCACCGTATTTGACAGCTTGCTGCGAGACCTCACACCGAGCACATCTACTGCGGGTGTGGTGCCTGTTATCGGACCCGGAGTTCGCAACATCCCCCAAGAACCCGAAGATTAGAGCCCTGGCCCCTAGCCCTGTCAGTGTAGCAGAAATGATGACGGATGATGATGACAGCAACAGCCGTTCTTCTCTGGGTGAGTCGCTTAAGGTGAACTAGCAAACACCATCGTAGTTACATGCGGCTGTCTTCTTGTTTGATGGCAGATACTCCCTTCACCCTGGCCAAAAAGACTAAAATAACCAAAGAAAAAAAGGGAAACAGCTAAACATGAGAAGTTTTTGGATAAAGTTTGTGTTTTTTTCCATTGTTTAAGTACTGCTTCCAGCCAAGAGTGATGCCATAAATCCCCTATAGCTGCAGAAAAGGCTAACATTGTTATCTTTTTACAAAAAAAACAGCTAAACATGAGAGGTTTTTGGACAAAGTGTGTGTTCTCCATTCTTTAAGCACCGGTTCGAGCACCGTTTAAGCACCGGCACCGTTTCAAAAGTACCGGTTTGGTACTGGTATCGGATAAAACCTAAACGATACCCATCCCTAATCCCAGGCCAGAAAAATCACCTTCATGTTTTTCTGTGTTTTATCCTCAGTTACTTTGACACAAAGGCATCTGCTGTGATATTTACACATTTGATAAAGTCTCACAAGTGTCAGTTTTCTTTTTCTAGATATAAAAATATGGAAATGTACTGATGCATGATCTGAATTATAATATTTCTGACTGTCTGAGGCCAAATTTCTCCAATTCGATTCGTCTTGAATCGAATCATGGATTGAATCGATTCGGAACCTTGTGAATCGGAGTCGAATCGATTCTAGAAATCAGTGGTGATACCCAGCCCTAATAAACAGCTTTATGAATGGAAATACAGATGGGTTTACAACAAGGTGCAAATCACAGCTTACACTCAAGAAGAAGGATAGATTAAACAGAAAACAGCTAAAAGAGGTGGCAAAGCCCTGGGGAAGAAAATGAAACCAAGATGAACTTGTACCAGAATCATGGGAACAGAACTGGAGAGAAACGGTTCCTGATCAGACACACCACATCTTCTGTTAAAGTCTGGTGGAGGTGGCATTACAGCATGGACACATGATCTGTGATCTGTACAGAGCTGACTCTCTGCTCAGACTCACCCAAATGCTGCAAAACTCAGAAGAAGGCACTTCACAGGGCACATGGATCCAGCAATAGAAACTCAAGAGTGAATAAAAAAAATGTGTCTTTGTCCAAAGGACATATTTTTATGGACCTAATTCCACAACTGTGGTGTCACTTGTTACCTACAGCATTTGCACTTCAAAAAATTGTTCCACAAATATACCCCACTGATGCTTAATTGAAGCATTTTCCTTGAGCTAAGCAGACAATTAAGCCTCTTGCTTGAAATTCGTATTCCTAAAATGAAGTTATAGCACTATTTCCGTTTAAGTAAGGACATTGCTTTCATGTACAGTGTCCACCCCTACATTGATCACACCTTCAAACTCATAAAATTAGAATCACAGGTTCCAGAAAAGGTTTGATCGATTAGAGCCTCCTTGGAGAGTGACAGATAGAAGGTGTCTTATTTAAATCTCTGACATTGAGGCTCTGCTGTTCTCTTTGCTACTGAAGTGTGTGGTGTCATTATGTCACGATGTAAAGAGCTCTCCAAGGCCTTAAGAAAAAAAAAAGATTGTGGATCCCTGTTAGTCTGGCAAGAGATTTAAAATGTCCCTTTTGAAATGAGCCATTGCCCTGTGAGAATTCAAATGACAGTCAATTTGTGCTTGTACTTTTCCAGCAAATTCATACTTAGAGCAGACTGTTTAATGTAAAAGGAAGTTTCCAATACCCCACCTTGACTCGCAGGACCTGAGGTAGCTCAATGCCGATTGCTGTCAAAGGGCTTCCTTTGTAACATGGACTGTATATAAAAGATAGATGTAACCACTGTGACAGCAGGACTTTGCAATTAGCATGTTGGGTGCCACTGTGGTTTTTGTTTTTTTCTTGCTAAATAGTCAGCCAACCTTGACTAGCTTTGTTAGCAATTATACAGTTTACTACAGACCACATTATTAGCCAGAGTCCATCAAAAAGTCTCTAAATGGCATGAAAACCACAAGTGAGTTAAGTTTAGAGGTTAAGTTCAGTGACTTGATTTGGCAGAGACTTGGCAAACAGCTATCCCCTCGACACCTTTCAGCTAACTATAGACACCAAAACCAGTTTTTATTGACAGCTTTGCACCTGGCTGTAAGTATTTTATTACTGAAGTTAGGCATTTTAAAGGCTCGATTACCTTCCCATATAAAGAAATAGGAAAAACCTATAAAAGACTTGCATCAGCTTTAGCTTGCTTCATATAGTGAATCATATAAGGCTTATATGATTTACTCATGAAAGTGGCCACTTTCTCATTACTTTCATATATTGTT
This sequence comes from Pundamilia nyererei, assembly GCF_000239375.1. Lineage (NCBI taxonomy): Eukaryota > Metazoa > Chordata > Actinopteri > Cichliformes > Cichlidae > Pundamilia > Pundamilia nyererei. The sequence continues at coordinate 932,968 of NW_005187520.1, forward strand.
TTAGGAAGTATCCAAAACATACAAGTTCCATTTATATAATTTTTCAAGGGATCTTACATCTGTTTTCACCCTTGTATGCTTTTCATACAAGTTGTACACAAGACAGATACAAACCTTATAAGATTTTTATATATCTTTTCCATATGAGTTTTCCCCATCCACAGGTCCACTGGTTCCCTTGGGTTCAGATGAAGTAACTTCCATCGTCAGTTGATGGTTACAAGGGTCACATCTGTGTTCCTGTCTGTTTTTTGTGACTGTGAAGACTAGTCTGGAGAATTTACTTTTATCTTACTTAGAATCTCTAGTCTTTGGTAGTCTGGGTTGGTAACCCAGTGACATCTTTATTAGTTTTTCCATTAGTTTTTATTTGTTTTTTTCCATGTATAGAATTTAAAAAAATGTTTCAGGAAATGAGGTTTGGCATTTCCTAAAATGTGAAAATGTAAAAAGTGTCTGTGCAGGAACAAACTCCGGTTCCTCTCTAATCATCAGCAAAGCAGAACTGGAACGTCTGTTTAAAGAATGAAAATAATTTTTAAAAGTTTGAAAAAGAGTGAGATCAGTAGCCGTATGCCAAGGCAACAGAGCAATAATTAACCGGCTGTAAAGGGTTAAAAGTAAATACCACAAGAACAGTTAGAGGTGCAGACTTGCTGAAAAAAATTTGATTTCTGAAGAGGAGTGAAGGCTTTAATAAAATGGTAGTCAGGTAAGTAGATACAGATGCACAAGGTTCTCCCTCTGCAGTCATTTTTAACAGTTTATTGCTTGAAACAAAAGGTGTCTTCTTTGTCCAACAAAAGGACAAAGAATGTGAAATATTGCGTGTTATTTGTGTTATATTCAAACTTCTGTCTGATTAGATGTGGACTTTGTAGCTGTCTCCTCTGAGCATTGAAGTTCTGGGTTCAACCCCAGTGCTCGTGGAAGCCTCAGTGATGAGAAAATATTTTTAAACTTGTTATCCAATGAGACGGGGACAGAAATTGACAAGTGATGGACTGACTGAGCACTGCGGAAGAAGAATATTGACTGATTTCGGTGACCACACACTCACACAACTGCACCCATGTTACTGATTGATATCCACGCATTACAGAGTAATGCTGTAAGAGGTAATCTGTGGATGTTATTCACCAACCAGATTTTGTGTCAACAGCTCAATTCAGCATGATCCTATGAGATCTTCAGTTTCTACCTTTAGACTTTTGAAGCTTCATTTCAATAATCAGGAATGGTTTTAACGAAGCTGAACATTTTTCCTTAGTTAGTAACAGAAACAACACTAGTTAGTTGTTGTAAAACAACCCTTTACCATTTATAATAAATTACATTGTGTATGTATTACAATATCTTACTCTAGGTATTGCAGTATATTGCTATTAAAATGACAAAAATAAATTGGGTGAACCCAAAAGAGGCTAACGGGTTATCGGCAGTACAAACAAACAAACAAGGATGTTTTCTTAAAAAAATACATTCTGCATTAGTCTCTCCTCTTTTTTAATGGTTATACTGTAACACTTATTCTTGTCTGAATTCCCATTTCCCAGGGACAACTAAAGGGCCAGATATGGCCTGCAGCCAGTGAAATGCTCAGGTCTGGTCTAAACTCAGGGGGATCCTTTCCTACTGTCTACCGTTGTTGGACTCTGCTCTGTTACGTAGCTTTGGTTGAGTCTAAATGCCACATAATTTATGACTCTAACTCTGTACTTATTTCAAATAATCTCTAGGCACAGAAAGTAAAATGGGGATACTTAAAAAAATAAAAATAAATGAGGGCATGAGCACCCTTTGGTTTTAAAACACTTAGAGTTTTTTACATTTTGCTCAGAGAAGTTATCACAGTTCCTCTGGAGATTTAGTCAGACTCAATATCTTCATGTAATCTCTTCATACTGGCTCCATATTAATGAGATATGGACTCTGTGGGAGGCACACCATCTGTTGAAGGTATCCTTGGCTGAAGATGAGCTCATTGTCACAATGAACTTGGGACCAATCATATGGCTCAGTGATGGGAATGTCTACCTAAAACTGTAGATTTTAACAGTTACATACTCTTGTGGAGTATGTAACTGTTAAAAGTATGGGAATTTAGCTATGTAAAATTCAACAGGTTTTACTTGTACTTCAGTCTATTCTCTGAATCAAAAACTTCACAGAATGTTGGAATAAAAGTGTATATTCACTGCCATTTGTCTGCAAAAGAAATTAAGCGTTTTAAACATGTGTTTTCGTTCAGAAATACACCGACTTTGATAAGCACTATAAAAATATTTATCGTTTACATGAAAATATCTGACAGTAAATCTCATTGTAACCTGTGCTGATATTAACCATCATGTAAATATCCCATCATCTTCCAGTTCACGGTCCCTTTGGTAACCTGCCAATTAAACCTGGCCGGTCAACCTTCCTGCCTGGTGGAGTGCTGAAGGTCAGATGTTCCCCTGCTGTTACCAAGGTGACACTGACAGACGTCCAGCTCATCACGACTCAGACCACCAGCTGTTTCATTGGCTATTGATACAGGCTGCCGAGCATTTGATTGGCCATCACATGAGCCATTAATTTTTGCAGCGATTGGAGTGTCCCCGCCCATCTGCCTCTGGATGTGCATGTGTTCAACCATGAATGTCCGAGTGGGAGCCTTCAACTGCAGCTGCTTCCATTTCAAACTCTGACACGCATGTACATGCGATATCTGTCAGGTTCACGTCATGTTCAGCGATGCTAACTATTCGTTTTTATCTCTCTGCCCGTCAGATGCTTCAGTGGTCCAACTTGAAGTTAAAGGACAGGGATGTAAGCCACAACTCAGCTGTCTGTCCAACACTTCTTCTCCAAAACAAAAATTGCACTAAACTGTGAGGAGTATGAGGATATGTCAGAATTTTACCAGAATTTGATTACTGAACATGAATTTTCATACCTTTGGGGATTTATTCACTGCTTAGACTCAGGAACTCAATATCAAGAATTAGATCTCAATGAAATACAGCCAAGAATGAGTCCACCCAAGATAATAATGTACTGTCGAGCTCCAAGTGAACAGAGAAAAATGGAACATTTCATACTGTATGGTAATAAGGGACAAATTAGCTCTGTAGTGACATGTCAGTGGACAGCAATAGAACAAGTACAAATTTGTACTTAATCAAATATACTTGAGATACCAAAGTACTCGTTGTACTTTACTATAGAAAAGGACAACAAGGTGTCCAGAGGGCAGGTCCTCCAGGTGTGGACCTGCCCTCTTTCTTTCCCTCCTCTGCCTGTGACGCTTGTAGGGTTAGGGTTGGATTTAGTCTTAGCCACAATCCAAACAGGCAAAAATTGCACAATGTTACATTTCATATCAAGTCTAATGTTATCAAGTTGCATGCAAAGTGACTGAACCCAAACCTGAGTTGCCAATGATCTAGTGGAAAGGCTGAAAAACATCTGCTCTGCAAAATATCATTATATTGATGGAAGACAGAACATCAGTACGGCAAAAAATGAGTCAAGCTGAAAGGGTAATTAGATAGAGGGCCCATCTGTAGAGGCAGGGAAATGTTAACAGCTAGTTTAAGCTCAATTATGAGAGCCAACTACTTGTGCTGTGTCTGTACTGTAAGGTATGTGCATGTCCAGGTACAGGAAGTGCAACTATGGCTGTACTGCATGCTGGAAGAGTCAGAGGAAGAATATGATTCTGAAAAAAAAATGCTTCATTTTTATTAGCCTCTCTGAAGTAAGGATTCCCACAGGCTATTGCTAATAGTCAAACTCAGCCTTATTACTAGGAGATCAGCTCTTGTCAGTGCTTAAGACTCAGTTGATATTGTTGCTAAATGGAATCACTTTGTGTCAGTTTTAAGTCAGTTTTGCCTTCCTGCAGTTGCTGTGTAGTGGCTGCAAGCCACTTTGCAATCCATCTCCACACCATCAGTGTCAAATCCATCTCTAGCTTCACTGCCAAATTTCAATTTGTCAAAATAAAATAAACATTTTGCAGCATTTGTCCTGACTGAGCTGCGGATTGCACAGAGCAACATGTTTTTTATTTTATTTAGTGATGTATAAATTTCCATTTGTAGCACAACTGATCAGAATTTAAAAAGAAGAGGATCTGGGGAGGAAAGGTGTCCAAATAGCTGATCCTGCATGTTGCTCCTTCCAGTGGATAAACTTGTTTTGTTTGCACTTCCTCTCCCATATTGCTTTAGAATAGTAGCCTGTATTGTAGCGCTCAGTGCGTACACCCTGTCGGACACACACAGTCATTCTGGCATTGCATGGCCAATTAGAGTCCTATTTCAGCCAACTAGATCAAGGTGGAAGACAGCGGGGAAAGGGAAAGAGTGAGCAAGAGAGAGAAGGAGAGAGGGATCTCTAAGTGGGCGGCACACTCTTCTGCCTCAGGGAAGATTGGTGTCAAGTGCAGAGAACACACACACTGGGCAGAAAATGTAATGAATGTGTATCACTTGTTAGGAAGAAAGAAGGTCTGCATGTGTGTGTGTGTGTGTGTGTGTGTGTGTGTGTGTGGTCTCTGCACTTGACACCAATCTAGCAACAGCAGCAGCAGCAACAGCAGCAGAAGAGAAATAAAAAAAGAGAAGCGAGCATGTCGGTGGGAGAACAGACTGTTGAACGCACACAGAGCCAAACATCAATATTTCAAAATTCCTTAAAAGCACAAATCCATCCATGATTCATAGTCGCACAACATGAAAGAGATAGCGATGCAGATACAGACTGATAGCGCATCCTGTGGTCAGCGGTGCACTGAGTCACTGAAGGTGTGTGATGTATGTCTGGTGGATGCTGTGCCACTGGAACACCGAGCGTAGCTCTATAGCGTGGGGGTTTTGTAGCTGGAAATTTTACTCCCTGCACACAGTCTGGATTACACCGCTCCTTTGATCAGTCACTGCTGGTTTTAGTGACTGAAAGAGCAGCACAGCATTCAAGATGATCAGCTGTTGTCAGCAACTGACTGACCTGGCTTCCGATAGGTCGCTGACCCAGCCAGCAGCAAATCCTTACTGCTTACAGCATTTAAACCCAACAGAAGGGTCCAAGGACATATGGCCTTATGATGGAACCTTTCTGGGTTAATCCTAAAACCTCATTTACGGCTAGTGTCTCTGCTCAGCAGGTTGTGATCTTGTCAAGGCTTCTAGCAATTCAGGGAAAGGAGGTCTTGTAGAAAATACACTTATTTCAAGGTCTTGGATAACTATTTTTTGGTGTCTTCATGGGGCAGCTTGCCAAATGACCCAAACACCCCGCAAAAAGCGAGAGGCTGACTTTCACTGCTATCTTGCACCACTCATCTCATCTTTACCTGATATTAAATCTTTATCTGTATGCAATTGTGTGCTTATATTTATATTTAGTCCTGATATTAAAATTTTTATTTCCATTGTGATTGAGTACTGACGCTGTGGGTGCTTTCTTTTATCATTTTTTCCATGCCGCTGCATTACTTTTGTCAGGCTCACGTCAGATAACAGGAGGAGATGAGCTGTTTGACCTTTCAGCTGCTTACATGGTTTTCACCCTGGACTACATGCGTTCACACCTTTCCTCCTGTCTGGATAAGCTATCCTGATGGAGACTGCATACTAATTACACTACAAATTACATCCTAAAAAGTTGCTTTGATTGGTTGAGAATATTTTCTTGAACATGAAAAAACACTCAACCTTTACACACTTCCGAAACCTGTTTGAAAACCCATTTTCATTTGTTGGCTTTTAAATCAGAATGATCTCTGAGTATTTTTACTCAGGTTTCTATGTTTCCTTTCTTATTTTCGGTCATTTTGGCCTCTTCTTTATGTTATTTGATTATTTTAGATGTACACCAGTTTTTTCAATATTTGTTGTTTTGTATATTTATGTCCAATAGAAAAAATTTGACTTGAGCAAAGAAACAGAGCAAAATAAAACAGTAGTGGACTGAAGAGGGGAACTTTTTCTGCAAAGTGTGGGACCTGTTGAGTCCAGAAAATAGATCTGCCAGTGGAGAGGAGTGACTGCAATGGTGTAACTATAATAGAATATATTTTTGGTGCTTAGCATCGACATGAGGTTTTTCTTTCATTAAATCAACTGCAGAACACAATGAGGCTGATATAAAAAAGGGACTTTAATGCATTTGTTCCACCAGGAATACACACTAAAATATGAATGTGTATTTTGGATCCACCAATCCAAAGAAACGAGAAAAAAGTTCCTTTGGATAAACAGTCGGTCACCACTGTAGTTCTGGATAAAACTAATGCTTATAACAAATATTTGATAAGAATGCAGCTAGAGAGATCATCCTAATATCAGTAAATTAATCTTTATCTGTAAACGTAGGACAACCCACAATACCACAATAGTTATGGAAAATAGTTGAAATTGATTATTTCAGTATTTTTACATGATTTATATCAAGTGTTTATCGGATCCTATTTCAACCTCTTTGTGTCTGAAACGAAGGTTTTGATTTTTTTACAGAGCTGAAATTTCTTTTTAATTATTTGAGGTTTTTACTGGGTCCACAGACTCTCTAGGAAAGATGGCCACCATGACATCGCTCATTGGCTAGTGAGTGACATCTTGTTTGACGCTCAGTAACTAAGGTTTGATATCAGACTTGACTGGAAAACAGATGAATACTGCAAACTTAAGCTGAAGCGTCCCCCTGCTTTATCCACCTTTTCAACTCCAATGGGGACGTCATGATTTATAAATAAAGTTTTTTCAGTTTTTTAAATTGAGGAAGCTCAATGAGGAAAAGAGTGCAGGGTCAAAGCGCTTGGCTGCAGGCTTCATGTCTGTAAGCCACGCTCATCTTTTTATCAGTCTCAGTTCAAACCCTCAGGGAGATAAGCATCAAGTCAGTTTCCATCTGAAATGAATCGCATAACCTCAAGTCCCAACAAATGGTGTTGGACGTTTACTTGCAGACTGCAAATGGTGGCAACATTCAGGCTTAACAAATGATTAGCGTTCCCAGATGAATTTGCGAGTCCTGCAGGGCTCCCATAGGCTCAAACATGGGATGAAGGCCATTTGTTTTGACTAGTGTCAAAATTAATAGAGGAAATGACACAAAAACTAATGATCCATGAACAGTGTGGCGTGAATGTCTCCAGCTCCACCTCACAGACGACACAGACAAACTCCCTCACTCCTCCATCACTCTGCCTTTGGAAACCCTTAATGTTTGCTATTACATCATGTCCCTCCCAGTGCTGCCACACAGCTCATCACCCATGCCTGACCTCAGCTTTTTGAGTGTTTACAGGCCAACAGCCTCAGAAAAACAAAGGTTTGTTATGCCTTACCATTTCTGAATCGCTGTGGCAGGAGCCTTTGTGGGTGATGCATGTGGTTTTCCAGCTTTTCTTTGCTTACCGTAATGCAAGCTCTGTCTGACAGATTCTGTCCCACAGTCTGCACTTTGAAAGAGGGCTTCAGTCTGTCACCACTGTAGTCCACCTGCTCCCTACATAGCTTTTTAGTCAACATACAATTAAATATCTGAGTACATATCTGCGATGGTCTGATGATGCACAGCTAAGTCTAACCCAATCCTCAACAGGATACTGGAAATCTTATGTATATTAAAAGGTTAACTGTAGCCATATCAACCCCCTTTTCCAGGGACAAGCACATACTGGTGCGTTGTATCCCTAGTTTTCTGATTAGATACAGCACTTGAAAAACTGTCAAGTTTATATTTTGGATCTTCACATGAACAAAAAAATCCATGGTGTACATCACGTAGGGCACAGCCATGCCCACAGCTGTAGTTTCCACGAGTAATATCTGAACACTTCAGAAAAGAATCGCTCTCAGTTTCGGGGTGGACATTAAATTTAGGATCATGACTTTCTCATAGTGAATAATCGAAACCACGCAGCAACATACTAATGACTAACCTCTGGCTGTGGATGAGTCGGCCTCACCGCAGTTCCTTAAACAGACACGAAAAATGAATCTATTTTTTTTTATGTTCAAGGAGATTTATTTCATGTCAGTGAGCATGAAATAATAATAAGTAATGCATTTCAAAAAGAAAAATATTTCATGTCATGAGCATCTAGTTGTTTTTGTAGAGAAAGCAGTGTCACCATAGCAACCAGGAAAACAAAACTTTAAAAAACATGGTAACCTTTATATTTTAACCTAAACCGTGATTTTTTTTTTTGCTTTAGAAACATGTAATGTATTTAAAAATGATAGATGTAATAAAATGTGATATGTATCACTCAAACTTAGGTCTTTCTCCTGCACCACCCACCCCAAACTCTGAATGTGGATATTTCTTACTTTACCTTGCAGACTGCAGCAGATGGGTATGAAACCATCAACCTTCTGATTGGTAGAAGACCCTGAGTCACAGTTCTATCTTCCATGTGCTAATTAGTTTGTATTACCCTAACATACAAGTACAACAAATTACAGCAGTGATATATATAT
>NW_005187520.1:963850-965468 GCF_000239375.1 Pundamilia nyererei
TTTGAAATATTACTCTTTCTGGGTCACAAAATAAACTTTTAAGATATTTTCATGCGAGAATGGTGCTGTGTAAACTTCAAAATATCTGCTCGATTCATCAAGACATGACATATTTGCATAACTGCTCTAATGTTTTCGGAGATGCCTGTTACCCACCAGCTGACCGGGTGGCCACTTGGGTTAAACATAATATATAAGGCTGAACTGACAAAAAATCACCGACTACACCACCAGGTATTATAGGAAAAACCATAAAGCCTTTGAACTAACACAAATGCTGTTGTGACAGTGATGTACACTGTCTTGTTGGTATATATGTATGATTTGTATCACCTTCATGTTTCCCTCTCACCACATATCCAAACCGATATCATGACCAGCAGCTTTTACAGCTGTGGCTCCAACAAACATCAGCTGATACTAGAAAGTAATATTAAATAAATTCTAACAGCTTATCAAGCTTGAACGTGCTGCTGTTGTTTCCTCTTTCTGGCGCGAAGTGGGGGATAAACAAACATGAGAGACGGGACTTGTGGCAGAAATAGTGATGTGTCGGTCTTAGAGCCGGATCTTTGACGTGAACGACGTGAGCTGACTCCTTATCGTGAGCCATTTTTTTTTCTTTCTCTCACCTTCCCTCTCGCACTTTTTTCCCGCTTCACTCCGCATGCGAGCCTTGTGCTTTGCGTGGGAAGAGGGGAGGGGCGGTAGTTAGACTTGCAGTAGCACAGGAACAGAGCCGGAGGGAGAGAGAGAGAAAGAAAGAGAGCCAGGGACAACAACGTCACATTAGAAAGGTATAGTAATCATCCACAACTATTTTCAGTTGCAGATGATAAAGGATTCAGAAAGTTTAGTCATGCAGGTCCATATGACAGAGAATATGCCTGTTCTTTTTGTTTTCATATTATAATTTATATTTAATTGTGTTGTGGTTTGCAGTTTTTTGTGTTGTTTCACTTTAAATTTGTTTAAAAGGAAAAAGCTGAAAATTTAAATAGTTAAAAGTTGAAATGTGAATAGTTGGTTTTTCTATTATATGATTGATTTATTACATTTTATGTGGAGTGAATAAATAAAAGTATATTTACGGTGGCCCCTACAGACAAAGCGAACCCTGAAGCACGTACAAACTCCAAAACATGTAAAAACTCAGAAGCACATAAAAACTCAAAACGTGTACAAAAGACAACAGAAGTGCTCCAGGATGCTAGGTGCAGTGTTGAGCTTTTGTTACCTAGTGGCTACTCTGTACCACGTACAGAGTACCAACGACTGGAGTGTGTGGTAGAAACAGGTAAACAAACATTTTTTTTAAATTATTTGAATATATATGAGTGCTTGTGTATAAATACACAAACAATACACACATGCTTTCAATTGTGTAATTTAAGTGATCTAGTAGCTCTGTTTTGGAAGTTCAGTTAACGCTAGAAATGTGTTTTGGAGTTTGTACGTGCTTTGTCTGTAGGGGCCACCGCATATATTTATATATAAACATATATAAATAAAACCACTTTTCTTTACATTAGTAATTCCTTTTGTGCATAATTTTATATTATTGTTAATAATAAATTAATTAAAGCAACAAAACAACCTGAAGAGCCGGTTCAGAGCC
>NW_005187520.1:965655-969630 GCF_000239375.1 Pundamilia nyererei
ATGGCAAGCTACATTGTAGCCACAGCCACCCTGGGGCGCACTGACAGAGGCGAGGCTGCCGGACACTGGCGCCACCGGGCCCTCTGACCAAATCCCATCACTAGGCAGAAAAGCTGATCAGCTGATCATTGAACAGTTTCATGATTGAAGTACCAACAGGAGAGGAAGGGGAGAGAATGAGAGAAGAAGAGGCAGTTGTGCAGCAAAAACACAGAATAACTACAGCTTTGTGTCTTTTTTCCATTGTAGCTGAAGTACGGGACGAATCATGTTTCTTTCCCCCTCAATACGGAAGTATTGTAATTACAATGGCTGAGCGTAAATAGAGTCATGTGTGGACGTATTTTGCCTCCACAAACAGCCAAGATGCGGTTTGCGACACATATAGCAAGACAGTGAGTTGTTGTGGCAACACCACTAACCTTGTCAAACACCTCAGAGTAAATCATATCACAGAATATAATGACTTTTTGTTGAGGCGAAATTGAAGAGGAGGAGAGGAACAGGTGCTGCTAGGGCGAGACAGACGACTCTCGTGAAGTCCTTTAGTGCTACAGGCAGGCAACATGCTTCTATATAATTATTCTGCATCATTAAGCAATAAGAACAAGTAGTCTGATGTCCTGTAATCATTATGAAGCTATATTATTATATTATTATTACAATTACATAATGCAATTATATATTCTATTATGAAATACATTGAAACATTATGTTTTTGTACAGAGTATCGGTATCGGATCAGTATCGCTGATACCACCCTGAATTTTACTTGGTATCGGATCGGAAAGGAAATCAGTGGTATCGCACATCACTAGAGTGCGCACGCCAGCTGCTGCAACATATTCATACAGCCGTATTTCGCATATGACTATGAAAGGCAAAGGGGAAGTAGTTCCTTCCAATTTAGACGATCTGAATGATATAGTTTCTTTCCACTGTGTCCCTGTTAATGAAAAACTACAAATTTACCCCAAAGTACTAAAATATCAATATTTTAATATGAGAATCGATTCTAGAACATAAATTACTGGTATCGGAAGAATCGATATTTCAATATCGATCCTCACACCACTACTGCGGATCACCAGTGTGTTCTTGCAGTTGAGCTAACCCCAGCGTGTGCATATTAGGGGTTTTTTTTGGAATATATTATAATTTTCTTTGTTCCTTTTATTAAGATGCAGATTGCCTGATGTGGAGGCGACTGGGGTGCTTTGGTGGTGGGATCCTTTGAGTATTACACACCTGTGTTTTTAGTTCATTAGTGTGAGCGTGCGACAGTGTGCTGCACTTGTGTATTGGTGAGTTTTCTCTTCTTTTTGAATTGGTTTTGTGTGTGGCATCCCTGTCCCCCCACTGGTAAGCCTCGGCTCCTAATACTTTTTAGAATATATGTATGTTGATATGCATGTTTGTGCTTTTATATGCTGTTTAAAATAATTATTAATAATAAATTGTCAGTCTGTTTTGGTCTATATCGCCCACCCCTACTTCTCACTGGATCTTTTGGCTGATATACCTAACGTATTTAGGACCAGCTTTCTCACCCACTCTCTACCACACCATGCAACCAGCAGCACATTCAGACTCAGGTTCAGCTTCATTACCTACACTTATTTATTTACCTGCCACCATACACTTGAAACTGTTGTCAGCCTCATCTGTGTGCATGCCTCACTTGACAAACACAGTTGGTCCGTATGTTTCTGGGTCCTGCTGATGTCTTGGTATCTTGGAGCAGAGTTCCTGTTAACACTCTTTATATATAAGTTTATATTTTGGAGATATTTGTGTCAGGCAACACTCTGGTTTCTTACATTAGCCAATTCCATCCTACCCAGTTAACTTACAGGTGTAACTGTAAACAAAAAAACATTTTTGAGTTTAAGAGTAATAAACTTAAACTCAGTTTCTGAAACTGAAAGATTCTGCAGATCAAAAATGTTTTACAGGGACAACAGTGTTCCCATTAAAGTGATTTTGTCCTGTGTTTAACTAAAATCGGCATCTGAGAATTTTCACTTTCATACACAATAGCAGTCAGCTATTGTCAGAAAAACGCTGGGTTTTTTTTCAGTTGCTTTGGCTCAACTCTTGAAGACTCAAGTGGTCAAAACAATATATGAAATCATTCAAAACTGTTTACTTATGGACAAGAGAAGTATTTTTCGTTGTTTATAAATGTTTTAATACATTTAGGTGACTAATTGAGCACAGTTGACCACAGGTTAAACATATACTGGGTCTGTTCATTATGTTTCTATGATATATTCTACATATGCTAAAATTATTTCATCACGAATGCAATCACATGCAGAATAGCCCAAAGAACAGTCACAGGTTTTTTTAAAGCATATTTATGGAGACCTTAAGCTCATTGGAATCAGGGACTCACACACTGGGGCAAAATCCTGTCCACGTAGGAGGAAGAGGAGCATGGATGTGCAGCAAAGAAAGGTTTACAGAATATAAGGAGGGGCAGAGGAAATGCAGCGGATGGATGTGGCTCACATGTCGATTCTGCTCGTCAGAGCATTAGTGAAGGAATTTCCACTGATTCTCCATAAACATGGAGATCTGGCACTCATCACCAAAGGTGATTCTTCACATGAGAGGTGAAAGCTTCTCCCTGTGTTTGAATTAGAGCTAATTCTAATCCTGTACTCCAGCTTCCTCCCACAGTAAAAAAATCAACTTGAATTAATTGGTCCTCTGATGGACTAGTAACCCCAGCTGGGTGTAGCCCAATGGCAGCTGGAATAGGCTCTACTCCCTCCTCCAACCCTGAATTGGATCAGCTGCTGAAGAATTGGATGGGTGGACAATTGCCTGCTTCCTCCTAGTAGCACCTTGTTTATCTTCTGTAAGTCTTCATTAGAATTGATTGTATTTCACCACCTGATGGTCTGTTTTTCCTTTTTTCTGTCAGTAGCTTGTGGCCACCTTAAGAATTTTGCCTAAAAGTTACGTTTCCTTACTTTCTGTCATACAGTTAAAATGGTAGATGCTCACATCAAAGATGTGTAGACTTTCAGATAATGTCTGTCTTTTATATATATATATATATATATATATATATGGAGGTTTAGAAGCTCCATTAACTTTTCAACCACAAAACTGTGCACTGTGTGTTTAAAAAAAGTCACATCTCCCTCATAGTTCTCTCTGCATCGACGTAAACATCAAGTTAAATCTGCGGTTTTGCACTTCAGTGTTTCGAAGAGCCTGAAGCCTGAAGAGCAAAAAAAACCACTAAAATATGCAAATGTCCACATAATCACATACTCTGGACAGTGGATATCAGCTTTCTTTTATTCCATGAGTTTAAAATCAGCTCAGGTAAAGTCAGTTTGTTCTATTCCGTCAGTCAAACACAACAACACTTCTTACTGTTACTGCAGCAACTCGACTTAAGCCACGCTGCTCGGCCATCCTTTTTGAAAGACAGCAATGCTGTAAGAGAACAGCAGCTGTGTGTGTGCGTGCAAAGGTCATGACACAGAGATAGCTGCGGAAACTCGGCTATATGAGGAGCAAAGCGGGAAAGAATGGGCATACGTTAATGTTCAGGCCCATATCTAACACAGATGTGAAAATGTAGTTATTCAGCTGAAGCACTCACAGACACTTCTCCTTCTTCTTCTCTCGCTTTCCTTCAGGCAGCCCGAAGTCACGTTGCCTTTTTGCTTAACCTCTATTATATCGCTGCACGTGCACATGCACACACACACATAGATGTGTGAACGCGCGCTCGCTCTGAGTGCAGTGTGCAAGGCGTGGGCTGTTTCTTCAGGTTACATCTTTCTGCAAAGATGATGGATGGAGAATATAAAATCCATCTCTGCAGGCCATTTAGAAATGAAATGAACACAGGCACAGAAGATAGATAGATAGATAGATAGATAGATAGATAGATAGATAGATAGATAGATAGATAGATAGATAGATAGATAGATAGATAGATAGATAGAT
>NW_005187520.1:969650-971053 GCF_000239375.1 Pundamilia nyererei
GATAGATAGATAGATAGATAGATAGATAGATAGATAGATAGATAGATAGATAGATAGATAGATAGATAGATAGATAGATAGATAGATAGATAGATGGTGTTATATTTTCATAAGATTTGTAATGTCCTGACCTTTATCTGAGCAGAACGCTCTCCTGAGATGTAAATCAGTCTTTTAAGTCTTGCTTGAAATGACAGCCCAGACATGTTTGATAAAGTAAGAGTGAAACAAGAAATGAGACAAATACAGAAGAAACATGCCTTACAGGAACAAACTAAAAGCACACCATTCAAAACAGAAAGTATGAAGTGCTGAATATGAAAAATGAAAGAATAAAAGCAGCTACACTTGTCACTTCAGTTGCTAAATATCAGAGGAGCATTATCACTTTAAGAGTCATTTGAAAAACAAACACTTGAGCTCTGCTGGTGCTGTGTTTTCATCACTGTCACAGTCTGTCAAAGGCGTCAAGCAGCAGGGAGTCAGTTGATGACAACATTTCATAAATATTAATAATGTCGGCATGCGGCTGAGTCTGTCACGTGAAGCTGCGAGATGATCATCTTTGATATCCAGCACGCAGACTTGTTAATACCCACTCTCAACTTTTATGTGACATCACTGAAACAGCAGCTTTGTAGTGCTCCAATGAAAAACAAGCTTTTAACCTTGTTAGCATGTCCGTGTTTATTTTATGAGGAGTGATAAAAAAAAGATCAGCAAACGTATCTCTAAATTAAAAACAGTTCTTGATTTCAACTTACGTTTGCTCCCCTCTGAGGTCATCATGTGGCACAGTTCTGGACTACTCCCAGATACGGCTGTTATAATTCCCTGACAGACGTCTTTCATTGTATCAAAACTTAAAAGTCTAAAAAAGTGTGCAAAGTGTGAGACGGGGTACAATAGCACGAACTACATTTCAAGTCATTTGCACAAAACGTTCTTGCTCAAACAGTCTGACCCTGAGGGTAAATCCATCTCTCCAACCCTGTGACTAATGCAAAAAAATGAACATGGTCACAGTCATGCTCTTCAGTGCAGGGTTTTATTTGATGCACCTTAACTAAAGGGCTGGATGCCCAACTTTGAGCAATAGTGAACTTTCTTCTGTGCACTTGCATGTAAGTGGATTTTAAGGGAGTCATCCACACAAAGCATAAGATCTTGCAGAGAGATATACTGGGGTTCAGTGCACACATGAATGACAAACACAATTATTTTTATAATTAAGCATTTTTTTCTGTTGAAAGAAAAGTGTTATTAGTTCTATTCAATTCAATTCAATTCAATTTTATTTATATAGCGCCAAATCACAACATAAGTCGCCTCAAGGCGCTTCATAGATACAGAGAAAAAAAAACCCAACAATCATATGACCCCCTATGAGCAAGCACTTTGGC
>NW_005187520.1:972463-974672 GCF_000239375.1 Pundamilia nyererei
AAAAAAAAAAAATCGATAAGAGAATCGATAAAGAATCAAATCGTTAAACAGAATCGAAAATGGAATTGGAATCGTGAAAATCTTATTAATACCCATCCCTACTTGTGATGATGGCCTTGGTTAGTTTTCACAAATGGCACCTAACCTTGTGTGCTCCATGCTCTTGTTAAATGAATCCCAGGAACGTGTGCTTTAGAAATTAAATACTTGTGACCAGATTTGCTAAAACAAACAGCCTTTGATATAAAAAAAAGTACTGATGGTGTTTACAAAGATTGTGTGTCAGAGGTGGGAAATTAGAGATGTTTGACTGTCGCATATGAATTTCTAGCAATTCCTCCACTCCAATCAATTTACACTGAATACACGGAAGATGTGATAAAAAATACAGATTTCTGAGCAACGTGATTCTAAACCTTTTCAGTGAACTCAGCGACAAACTGGAACCTCCAACCAAATGCAGACAGTATCAGCAGCAATAAAACTTCTTCCATTTTTGGCATCAGATTCTTGTTAACATACTCTCACTTCTGTGGCGGGAATTTCACAGCATGCACAGTGAAGTTCAGAGCTAAATGGCTAATCTGATCTAAACTCAAAAACTATAATCTGAATACAGGCCTTGGATGGATGTCAGGCACCAGAAACCTATTTTTAATTTTGAAGTAAAATATCATCTCTTAATTGCAACCTTGTGCTAAATGGAATTAGTGGCAGACTGAGTGTGTGAAGTTGAAATGAACTGACTGTGCATGTGTTTAGAAAATGCGACTTTTGTAAATTGCTCTTAAAACTAACCACACCTAGTGGTGTGTGCTTTTTAGCCCTAGGTTTCCTAACATGATGAACATTAAACATACTAAACAGTCTAAGAGTTAAATAGTTGGTTGGAATGTTTGGTTGAATTTGGAGTTATGTATTTACATTTAATACTTATACATATGCACATATGTGCAAGGCATGAAATTAAGTATGAAACATGATAAACAGCTGACATGAAATGTTATAAATCTGGCATCAGAACTACCCCAGCAGAACCCAGCAAGAAGGCGTCATGGAGGGCTTTTCTTTTCCTCTTCTTTTTTTCCTTTTGGAGTTTTGTTTTGTTTTCCATTTCTTGCATCATTGCCTCAAGCCACCGAAGACCTTTCTCGAGGTGCAGATCACCCCCTGCCTCTCACAACGGGCTACCCCGAGACCCTTTGGGAGGGAGTCAGGCGGATGTGGACATGCTTTCTATGATATTTTCTTTGTTGTTGTTTTGTCATTTGAAGAGACTTCTTTCACCTGTTTCCACATGCCTCAATGCAGACCTTCTTGATTTACAACTAGCAACAATGTTAAAAAAAACAGGACATGTTATGTAGCAAATACTTTATAATCAAGAACTTGAACATGAATATGAACAGCTGCTCCTGCATGCTGGAGAACTGGAGGTTCTTCTATCTGAGATTAACATTTTACTTCACTCTTTTCTTTGTTTAAGCGCCACAGCTTTGATTATTGCATCTCACTGGTTGCAATAACAACAAGTTTTTAGTTCTGTCCTCAACTAAGCCCTTTGGGTCAAAGGAAAGGGTCTGTGTGTGTGTGCATATATGACTATGTATATAATTAGAAGTGCACCAGTTTCCTGATCAAATCTTCTGTGGGAGACAGTAACATTGTCAGGATCCCTGAGTCTGTTCCCAGTGTTTTGTGTTTTTTGGACTTTTTAATCTATGTTGTATTGTGTCCATGTTGTCCTAGTCTCACTTGAGTGTCTCTTTCCCAGTGTCCCCGTGTGTACATACATGCCAAACCTCCCGGAGCCACCATTCTCTCGAATTTCTCCCGAGCCTGCGAGAACAGCAAACTCCCGGCACATCGTTTTCAAACCCTCGCGGTCTTTCACTACTAAACATGATATATAATTCTCTTAAATAACTTAAACGTGTTATTGTTTGGCCTTTTTCCAGTGTTTTATTTGTTCGTGAGTAAATCGGTTTGGCTGAGATTAAAGTTAGATTAGATTAAAACTTTATAAAAACTTTATTAATCCCTCGGGAGGATTCCTACGGGGTTTTCACACAGCTGAATAAACGTCAAACAGAAAACTGATTAAACAGAATTGTGAGATGGTTGAGAATTTACGCCAGTGTCTGGTTATATTTTAGATAGTAAGGAGCATATGGCAGAGTTTCACTCAATAATAATGGTGACATTTAAC
>NW_005187520.1:975506-982511 GCF_000239375.1 Pundamilia nyererei
GAAGCTGCACAAAACACCCACAAACTTATCTCACTACAACGTAGCGCCGAAAATATGACTCGCAGCTCGAGCTCGACACAGCTGCTGTAACATAAGACTGACATCCAGCTAACCACAGCTAAAAGATATTTAGAGAAAACCTACCGTTTCCTCAGGTTACACGAGCTGAGTTTTTTCACGCTGAAAAGTTGGTTTGTTTTGGCTCTCACTGAAGACACTGATGCTGAAAACATAGCTGTTCTTTTGTACTGCTTTTAAGAGAAACATTCTTAGTATATGAGGCCAAGGGTGTTCATCCTCTTCAGCTCTAGCGTAGACAACTGGCTCTGCCATGTTTTTAATGTTTCTTCTTTCCGTGTGTCCGCCACTTTGAAACGCTTGGGCTGCTCTGCCTGCCACAGTTTCAAACTGGTCATGTGACTGCATGGCCACATCTGATTGGTAAAAAAGTTACCAGAAACTCCACTGGCGGCATGTTATCTAATGTGTTAAACTAATTTTTTTTAAGTAATGAGTAGAATTTTGCAAATGTAGCGGAGTAAAAGTACCGTTTCTTCTTCACAAATGTGCTCAAGTAAAAGTAAAAAGCATTGTGCAAAAAAGGTACTTTAAAAATAAATTTTTTTCAAAAACTTACTCAAGTAAATGTAACGGAGTAAATGTAACTCGTTACTACCCACCTCTGGTGCTGACACACAGAAGGCCTCCGCAGCAGCAACAGTGTCTTAGATCCACGATATCAGCTCCTCACTTGGCACACATGGAATTGTCCCTCAAAATAAAAAAAACAGTCTGCACACAAGTATGCAGAACGTTAACTTCCACATTCCTTAAATGTCCTTGTTCCTAATGTCCTTTGTAGCACTCATGTGCGTGTTTCAAATACTCCCAGATCAGAACAAGAGTATGTCACCCAAATTTGACACCGAAGAGCTCACAGATTTGGACCAGTAGATTCGGCTGCGTACAGGAGAGGCGAACTGAATGAGACTCAGACAACCGCGAGTTTTGAAAAATAGCCGGAATTGTATTTTTCTTTTCAATTAGAAATAACAGGACATTATGACAAACACGCAAAACACTTACAAATGAAATTATTCCCTTTCGGTACCGGTGCTCTCTTAATAATACCTTTTGGCAAAATCACAGTGATCACTCGATGGAAAAAAAAAAAGAAATCTTACCTGGGTGCACCCTTTCTAGAGGTACAGTTCACATCCAACAATGAACCACAATGTCAATCATCAGCATATAAATGTTAACACTTATTTGCATTTTCACAGACTTCGTTTACAAATAGCAACAGTTAATCAGCTGGAGGGTTATTTCTGACCGCTCACACTCACTTTTGTCCACATTCATGGAATGTACAGAGTCCGTAAAACGTGTCCTTAAAACCACCCGCCCGTGAGTCCAGGGGGATGTGTGTGAAAAAGGGGGACTACGAGTACAAAATGGCGTGGTGTGTCTCTGTTTTGTTGCATCTGGCCTACCACACTCTGATGTGCAGGACAGAACAAAGTCATTTGGTCCTTCAACGGGGTTGGCTCGCCATCAATTTCAGGATCCGTTGGAATGCACCAGGAAGATACAAACCAAAGAAACAAAAAAAACCCCAAAACCAAACAAAAGAAAAAAACCTGACCTGTCAACGACAGTGTCATGGGACATATTAAGTTCCTCATAAAATCACAATTCACACATTCGCTTCAACTACTGGGTTTCAGTAAATTGAACAAAGTTTCCTACAGAACATTCCTAAACAATTATCATTAAACACTGGAACATTTTACTTGCAAGGCATTCATGAAACACAGATAAATAATGAACAAGTAAAACACTTTGCTCACCGATCTCAGAATTAGAAAGACGGAGCAGCGCGAGATGGCGCACGACCGATGAAATGGCGTCGTCTCTAACTCCCGACCTTTCTCAACTAAGCAATGTAAAAATAACCAGCTAATTACTCGTCTTAGCAATATACATACAGTAAAACAATCTTTCGTAAACGGCAAGTGCTAGCTCTCCGTCTATATTACTCTTTTTCATACCTCGTCTCAGTAAATCGCCGTGTCTCGTTTCCTCACTAGCTTGCTCATGGAAGGTTCGCGAGCGGAAGAGAGAAAAGAAAAATCTGTGTCCTCCTAGGCAGGGGCGGCAGGCGGAGCCTGTACCACGTTTCAGCAGCTCATTGGCCTAGAGTAACACGTGTCTAAACCAGAACAGTTAACTCCTTAACTGCTGCACCTATGGTTTATTCATTACAAATGAAGTGTGCTGCTTAGATTAATGATTCTTTTATTCTGGTGTATTCTAGTTAAGCCATACTCAAATATGGGTTACACCTTGGTTCTTTTTAAATATTAAAATAAATTTGCATCTTGTGGCACATTAAAAGTAAATACATTGGCATTACTCTGCATCACCCGCAGTTACAGCTACAGCACAGCTATTGCACGTGAACTAATTGCACATAACCACTTCGCTGGCTGCAGCCAAACTAGCAGGCCCAAGAAAGGAAAAAACACTAAACACTCATAATAAACAAAACTGTCACATCATCGCAATACTATGAAAACACATCTTAAACATCATTAAACAACATTTACTACTATTCTGACTGGTTAGGTTTTTTTTCAATGCACTGAACGACAATAGCGGTGCTAAGTGAGCTATGCTAACTCACAGAATAGTTCAAAAAGTTCGTAGAACCACTCTGAGTCCTTCGAGGTAGGTACCCGTCTGTGGTTCATCGCTAACGGCAGCTCTCTCACAAATGTTAATGGAACCTCCTTTTTTACTTTTAACTGGAAAACCGTGCTTCATGGCAGCATAGAGTTTTTCCTTGCCGTCCTTTTTTTCCTCTGCACCATACCTTCATGCGCACCAGACAAGAACTTCAACACAGGAAACTACGATGGATTCAGGGAACCCTGTACTTTTTTAGTGCCGTAAATCTAACCACGGTTACACTATCATTAACAATCTCCTTAATATATTACAAATAATATAAATTATATCAGATATAGTCAAAGGAGCTTGCAAAGAAAAGCGTCTGGACTTCTTTAAGTTGCTTGAAGACGTTTCACCTCTCATCCGAGAAGCTTCTTCAGTTCTAAGGTCAAATGGTGGGGAGTCCCAGATTTAAACCTAGTGGGAGTAACCCCCCACAGAGGGACAAAAGGACCCCCTGATGATCCTCTAATCGCCTGAGCCAAGGTGTGAAACTGGGTGTGGGTCCCAATCAGCCAGTTTCGGGTGAGCTCATTGTGAAACCTGGCCCCACCTTATGCGAATTCCTGAGGTCAGATGGCCCAAGATGTGAGTGGGCGTTAAGGCGTCTGGGGAGGGTCTCAAAACTGGATTATAGATAGCAGACAGTTGGTGTCGTGAACCACTGCCTCTGTTCAAAGATGGTCGCTCACAGTGGACCCACACCCAGTTTCACACCTTGGCTCAGGCGATTAGAAGATCATCAGGGGGTCCTTTTGTCCCTCTGTGGGGGGATACGCCCACTAGGTTTAAATCTGGGACTCCCCACCATTTGACCTTAGAACTGAAGAAGCTTCTCGAATGAGAGGTGAAACGTCTTCAAGCAACTTAAAGAAGTCCAGACGCTTTTCTTTGCAAGCTCCTTTGACTATGATGACCTGGATGACTGAGAACATTCACAGAGATATCAGATATAAAGCTTCATCTGCTTTATACAACTGTATCTATCAGATAAGTAATGACCAAAGGTCTGTATGAGCGTGCTTAAATGGTTTTTAAAGTTTAAATGATATTTCAGCAGGTTTCCTCTCAGTTCAGCTCTCGTAACTGTATTAAACCTGATTTTCACTCTGTAAGTTTACCTCTCCTCCACTCTGATCATATAACTGCTGCTCTGCATCTGCTGCCATTGCTTTTATGTGTTTTTATTGTTTTTATTGTTCTCTCATCTTAAACCGTTTCTGCAAGCGCAAATCGTCCTCCCAGGACAATAAAGTTCTGAATTGAATCAGAGGTTTTTTATTCAGCAAAATCTGCCACAGAAATGCGCCAATGAACAATAACTTCTAATGGATTTATGTAGAGCCGGGCGGGCCGTGTGTGTGTGTGTGTGTGTGTGCTTTACTGTAGCAGTGAGTATCTGTGAACCCCTGCTGAATATAAATGACTCAAAATCCAATACTGATCTGTCTTTCTCACTCTGTAACACACACACTGCAGTAGTGACCATTCCTTCGGTAAAGCTGTTCATTTGCTGCATTAACTGTTGGCTCCTTCTCAGACTGCTGGAACATTTGGGTTTCAAACTGAAACCTTCTGCTCTTCTTCACACAAGGTGATGTCTCATTGCACACGAACAGGCAGGAATATACTGAAATGAACCTGAATTACTGAAAGTAAGCCATGACTAATAACTCCTTAATTTTCTGCAATATAAGGGGTGGCTGTGGCTGTGAATGACGGCACAGGTCTTAAGAATTACAACAGCTCCATTTTTGTCACACCCAGGAAAACAGTGACTGGAGACCATGACATTACTAAAATTTCTGAGACCGTGTGCAATGAACTTGAAATCTTGTTGATATTAAAATAGTTATGCAACCACTCAAGTGACTTTGGTGCATCAAAATGGTGATAAAGCAGCAATAAAACTGAGTCAGTCTGCAATCAGTTTGCATTTGAATGGGGTCAAGTAGGCAATTACAGACAATCTATGATAATATGTGATTAACTGTAAAAGAATCTGTTGCTGCCTGCTGCAAAGCTGTTGCCATTAAACAGAAACTCACATTAACTACTTATATTCATAGCCCAGCTCTAAGGCTCTGGCTGGACTGGTGAGGTCCTGGCTAGAGCGAGACAGATTCAACAAATAAATTTCTCCACAAATAGCTATGTTGTTACAGCAGGACATCAATTTAACTCAAAAATGACGTGGGCAATCAAGACCCTTGCTTTTATATAGGGATATGACCAGACTCCAACCATTTGCCAACCAGCTGAGTCAAGTCCTCAATTGCAAATGTGTTGCCAACAAGTTGCGTTCAGTTGCACAAACTGAGTGTGCTGACATTCTGTTACCCTTCAAAATTAGATAACAGTTTTTTTACAAACCTTTATCAATCTGTCTGAGAGTGATTGCAATAACTCTGAACTCATTGTATGGAGACAGGTTGTGAGGAGAAGCTGGTTTGACTAACCCTTTCATGCATAGTGGTCTCTACAGTGGACACCTATTCAAAGGCTGTTTTCTTGTATTTGTGTGGTAGTATACTTGCACATATACCACTACAATGGACACTGATGTGTCACTCCATACCCTGCCACCCACTGGTCGTTTAATGTTACTATAGATGTATGACGTGTTTCATTATAATTATTGTTATTTAACCGTCTCATGCATGAATTAGACAACCTCAATCAGGATTGAGTACATTTGCATAATGACTGAAACCAGCCCACTGAGTGAACAAAGGGCTGGGAGGTTCGTTCCTTGATCATTAACCCTTTAAGACCTACCATAGAACCAAGTCCGTCAGCTGACGTCTATTCCAACGTATGTCATAGACATTTCTACAAGTCAAGGAAGGTGATTAGGAAGATACATAGGATGATTCAGTAGCAACATTTGTCTCTCTTTCAGTTTTTCTTCTGTTTTTATTTTGAAAGTCATTTCCTCATTTTGTGCATCTCTTCCCCTCCTCATCGCTGTTTAAGTTCACCTATCCTTCTTTCTTGAAAGGTGTGTGGCCTTTTTATTATGTGTGTCTTCTTTCAGTCTTTGTCTGATATTCAAACCTTCTGTTTTCTCTTTCATGTTCTTTGCTGGCTTTCCGCTGTAGCCCCTTTGGACTTTTGTTTTACATTCTTTGGATTGCCTTCCTCTAACCAGTAGCTCTCATTATTCTCTGTTAGTATTCATTAAATTTGCTTTTATTTTATTTTACCACAATTTGACCCACTTGAGAAGCTTCACCTTAGAAGCAAAGTTGGCTTAAAGGTAGGGAGGGTAGCATTAAAGAAACAGAAGCTGGAATGGTGCGTTCCACAATGACAGTTAACTTGGAGGACCCACTGTGAGATAAATAAAGACTATGTTAAACCGTGAATCATGCAAATCTACTCTAGTGAAGTCCAAGACTAAAAATATGAAGCTGTAGAGGGGCACAATAGGTCCACTTTATATGTGACTTTTTTTTTCATTACAAGTGATAATATCAGCTTGATAATGCCTCTTGTGCTGAGTGCTGGACTGTGTGAGAGGTGCATGCTCCATTTTTTATTTAAAGTTGATTTCAAACAGAAGCTGAATAAGTACCGACATTTGTATTATCTGCTTCAGAGACCCTAAAGGAAAAATAAGATGAACTATAGTAGAAACGCTAACCACAAAACAAAATTCATGTTTCCAGATGTACCTTTGGAATATTTTGTCCATTTCCTAGAGTGGAGAACGCATTTAGCATAAAATTTAGCATATCAAGCCAAATTTTGTAGGCTGTGGTGCAGAGTTCCACACTGGCTTTCACAAATATGAAGATTTAATAATGCAATATACAAAAGAAAAAAAGCATGTGGTAAATATGCATGAATTATATAATATGTGTAATCTGCTGCTATACAGTTGTTTGGTCTATATGCAAAAGATAACTTTGTGAACCCGTGCAACCTACAACAAAACCTTGCTTTACCACATTAAACACCTGCAGGCAGGACCCAGCACAAGGGGAGACATGTGGGAACGCAGGTGGAGCAAACTAGCCATAACGAAACAGGGGAAGCAAAGCTGAACACAAAGCACATGAGACAATAACTACCAACATAAGACAGGAAATCACAAACACTGAGACACGGACACAGAGACATTGCAGAGACAGAGAGACAGCAACATACAGATAGACTACACACCCATACTTGCCAACCTTGAGACCTCAGAATTAGAGAGACATTCAAAAGGGGGAGTGGGATACATGTGTGTGTATATATATATATATATATATATATATATATACA
>NW_005187520.1:985416-991226 GCF_000239375.1 Pundamilia nyererei
TTCTAATGTTTTCTCTGAGGCTGCTGTAAATGCGAATATATTTACTGTGGGTTTTGCTTGAAAAAGCTTTACGTTGTGAAAACCTGAAATCTTGAAATTAGAATTGTTGTGCCTTATTTTGTGGATCTTTTTACATATTCCTTTTGAAAATACTAAAATTAGTATATTTATTAATTTTTGTTTGTCTGATAGCATTTATTTATAAAATAAATCGGACATTTCAAACAGGTACTCACTACTTACTCAGTACTTGAGTAGCCTTTTCACCAAGTACTTTTTTACTCTTACTCGAGTAACTTTTTTGACGACTACTTTTCACTTTTACTTGAGTAATAATATTTTAAAGTAATGATACTCTTACTTGAATACAATTTTTGGACACTCGACCCACCTGTGGTTAGCACGCCGACACGTTGATGCCTGCCATATCAGGAGGGCGGTAGGGGAAAAAAACAAAAGGAAGTCCATCTGAGAGATATCTTATTTTCTTTGCTACTTTTCTTTGCCTGAGACTCAGGTTGTTTTCCATTCTCAGACCCAGATAAACTGGTAACCAAATGAAGCTGACAAAAAAAACTAAAGGTTGACAGCCAGTTAAAGTCAAGTGGTACCACATTTTCCTTTCTTTTTCCTTTTCTTTGGGGGTGTTGAAATATTGTATTTTCTTTCTTGTCTTACATCCATTTTGGTTGCTTCAATTATTTTTGTGATATATTCGAGCTGGTTACTCTATTTGAAGGTATTCCGACCTTAAGAATAAGCAAATGGAACTGAACAAAATATATTTAAAGGCTGACATCTGCTGAGATGTGATCTCTTGTTTCCTGTTTTGGCTGTCATCACTAAATTTCATTGAAATCCCATGTTTTCTGTTCGCTACATCTCTTGACACATCTGCAGTGTCAAATAATAAAATAAACCTCTAATATGAGATAAGAACCATGGTCTCATAGCTGACAGAATTTTACAATAATTCATTGAAACCCCAACATACCTGTGATGAGAAGAAGAGTGAGATTGAAAGACTCTAAAAAGATTTTATAGGATTTTATCATGGCCCTTAAACATGACCTAAAAGAATCCATGTCACATACTCCTGTAATGATATGCTGGAGTATAAATCATGGAGGAGTTGAAATAAGGATTTAGTGAAAAACTTTCAACTAGGACAGTGGACCTTGATTCTGTTTTTGCTTCCATTGGCTCTTTGGTTATGTTTAAGCATCAGAAACTATTTGATCATGGTCATGGTCTTTTATAATATTAAAAACACATTCAAGCATTAACAATCTGTATAATTTATTGCAAAAGATATTTAACAAATAAATAAAGCAGTATAATTAGCTGCTTCTCCAGCGAGTCTTTCATCCCACTTTGACTCCTGCTCAGGGTGCAGCTGTGCTGAGTTCGTCAGAGGAGAACATGAACCCATTTTCCACCATCTGCAGATTCATCTGCAATCAAAGGCAGCGTAGCTGGAGTATGTAAGATCCGCAGGACAATGGACGCTCTGGAGATTCAGCTTCAGTTTCACACATCTAAACAGGTTCAAGAGTGAACAGTGTGTTTTATTCTTTAAAAGCTCCCAGCACTAAAGAAAATGCTGGTCACCACAAACAAACATGTTACTGTGCCAATAAGCAGCTATAAAAGGTTTTTTCATCACTTGGTCTGCGTAATTAGGGGTGTGACAGGAGCGCCACCATGAGCTCTAGAACAGGGCTCATTTGTATCTCCTGCCAAAATAAAGTTAGGCTGTGATGTGCAGAGCATTGCTGTACACGATTCAAAGAAAAACAATGCTTTTTATCACTTTTGACGTTTTGACAGCAGAACAGTGTTAAAGAGAAATAGCTTGAGGAGTAGAAGCGAGCTGTGCACCTAATTGAATAAAATAAGTGAATCAGACAGGGTGTAATATGGACCCATGTTGCACAAGGCCAGAGGCATCGCTTTGGGATAACATGGTTACAGAGTCTGAAGCCCTGCTGGAACTGCTTTAGGATCTCTGAGGTCATTGGAGAACAAAGATCAGTTCCGTAACCGAGAGCTTTGGCACAACCACCACCATTAGGAGAGCTGCATACTCACAAAAGGAGAAAGTAACATATCTGAATCATTCTAGAAGACTGATTAAATTAAATAAATGAATCAGAGAAGAGAACCAAATTCTCTTGGAGATTAGTTTTTTTGGGTACAAGTGAGCTAATCTGCACGTCTAAGAAGGAACTTTGATTAAAAAAGAGTCTTTTTACAAATCTCATGAAAAACACTGAAAATAAATTAATATACTGGTGTTTATATAGCACTTCAAGTCTTGCTAACCAGTCAATTTGCATTGATACAGCGCTCTATTTGACTCACATCCATGGCCAGATTCACTAGTGAAGCTAACATGCATATCAGTACTGTGCACGCAGGCACAGGCAGGACATGCAGACTCAGCATAAGCCAGGAGGCTTGTTGCTGTGAGGTGACAGTGCTATTCTAACTTAAGGTTTAAAATGGTTCATCAGTGAAGCGGTACCCTCTGAGTTACTCCATTTCAAACTTTGTCTTCCAAAGGCAAACCAGTTTGGAGATGAAAACTTCAAGGAAACTGCTTTTCACAGAAATGACATACTGGTAGTTCATCTGTTGTGTTTTGAACATTTGCCGTATCTTAACATGACACCTTTGATTGTTAATGCCATGGAGGTGTTGATATTCCATTGGCCTCCATCACCTCGTGTTGTGTCAACATTAGACTGTACTGTTTTCAACATGACGGGAAAGCAGCACTTGCCCATTTAATTGTAAGCTTCGTCATCATCTGTGAGTTCAACTAGCTTCCACAGCGTGCGTTTTGTTCCATCTTCCTTCTTTGCAGCTGATGGGCGCTCTACCCTCACGGACATTGCCTCCTGTTTAGGTTTTTCTTTCCCATTGTCACCAAGGCCATGTCCAGACTAATACGTTTTCGTTTGAAAATGCATCTTTTCCTCTCCGTTTTGGCCTTCCGTCCACACTAAGACAGTGTTTCCGGTCAAGGAAAACGCAACGTTTTGAAAACGCTCTCCAAAGCGGATACGTTTTCGCGTGGCAGTGTGCAGAGCGAACCCGGAGCTTTATCGAAAACGATGACACATTTTAGTTATGTGATGCAGTCATGTGACCAATTAAACTAAGATAGCGGAGGGCCCATGTTTTGTTTGCAAAACAACTGCAGTTTATACATGTTCCAGATAGCTTTTCTTCAAATTCTCTAATTGTCACTCGCTTTTGCAACTTTGTACTTTTGTGTTACTCACAGCAACAACTCCACCTCATTGTTAGTCCATTTAAAAAAACTCGGTGCTTTTCCTCAACAAAGTGTGGACGCAGAGCATTTTCAGACGAATACACCGTTTTCAAATTTATCCGGGCTAGTGTGGACGTGGCCCAAGTGCTTGCTCGCAGGGGGTCATCTGATTGTTGGGGGTTCCTCTGTATTAATGGAGGCTCTTTACCTTACAGTACGTGATACTATATAGAGCAAATTGAATTGTTTTCTGTTTTACTCTATTATAATGAGTTTGCTTGTCATTTTTTCCCTTTTCCTTTTATTTTCTTTCATTTTATTATTTTGTCTGCTTTACTTTTCTTCATCTTTATTTTCCTTTTATGCACTTGTCCTATTTCATTTCCTTTATTGTTATAATTTCTTTTCAATTTCCTTTTCTTTTTTTCATCTTGCTTCGTGCCCTCTTTTCACCTATGGTTCTTCCATTTTTTCATTCCTTTCTTTCCCGTCCTTTTTTCATTTACCTCTGCAGCTTTCATTCCACATTTTTTCTTTAAATTGCGTCCCTTTTTCTTCCATTTCTTCCCCTTTCCTTCCTCTTCATCACTTTTATTCCTTCCATTTTTCCTCCTGCTTTCACTTCTTTTTATTTCCTGTTTTTTCTAAATGATTTCCTTCTCCTTACACCTTCTTTCCTTCCTCAATCTCCTTTACTTCATCACTGAGAAAAACATTTAGCTGAAATTTGTCCTTTTTTTCTGACAGTATTTTTCTTTTGGGTTTCTAATTTGCAGTGAGCTCTGACTTCCTTTATGGTTTCAAAAAGAGAAACATCAAAAGTGTGTGTGTGTGTGTGTGTGTGTGTGTGTGTGTGTGTGTGTGTGTGTGTGTGTGTGTGTGTGTGTGTGTGTCCTTAGCGATGAAGCCCCAGAGTTCACTTCAGTCAGCTAAATGCTAATCACACGTCCAAACCAAAACTGCACTCATCAATCCTCCTTTCATCCCTTCATCCTTATTTCTCTCCATTCTTCCTCATCTCCTTCTGTAGCCTCCGTAGAGTCCCTACAAACTTATTTCACTTGTTCCTGTGTTTCTCTTGGATCAGCATCACTCATATTTCTCTCATTCTTCCTTTCTCTGTTGTTCTCATTTGTTTTTTGATATTATCAAATTTCACTTCATTTTCTTTTACTTTTCTTCTTTTTTCTTCTTTTGTTCCTTTTATTTTATTTGTTTCCTTGACTTTCTTTGTCCCAGTAATTTCATTTCCTTCCATTTCACGATAATTTCTATGGTGCAGCTAATAATATTTGTTTCTTTTTTTTTTGCTTCCTTTTCTTTAATTATTTTTGTTTTCTTTGATTTTGTTTGTCCTTTCATTTTTCACATTTTCTTTTTCTGCCTTTCTTTGTTGCCTTTTTTTCCCTTTCCATTCCTTTCCTTTCCTTTCCTTGTCTTTCCTTTCCAGATGTTTTCTTTCCTGCGTTTTATCCTTGTTTCCTTTCTCTGTTCCATTTTCCTTGGCTTTCTTTCCTTGATTTCTTGGGTCCATACTTTCCTCATATCCTTCCCTTACTTCTTTGCCATTTTATTCATTTAACTAACTTTTATATTGCTTTAATTTATTCTTTCCTTTCCTTTCATGTCCAACCCTTATGTTTTCTTTATTTCCATAATGACCCCTCCACCCTGACATCCTCACCTCCTCTGCCTCATTTGCTTTTTATTTATCACTTCCTTGGAATTCCTCAAAACTGTTTACTAGGCTTTCCACCTCCTTCTCCTCCATCCCTCATTCTTTCTTCTTTCATTTCTTTCTTACATCTCCTTATCACATTTCCCCTACTTCACATCTTCGTATTTCCCACATTGTAAAACAGAAACCTACGTCCCTCCCTCCTTTCTTTGTGCTTCATATTTTCTCTCCTTCAATCACCTCCCTCTTTTAGGCACTGTATTCCTCATCCTTCCCTCGCTGCCTCCTTTGGAGGCAGAATTGATTCAATCACTAATTGTGCTGAAACAAACAGAAGTTGATTAATTCATGTTTACGCTCTCTCACTCTGATAAATGATTCAGCACAAGAAAAAAAAACCTAACTTGTTAACACGAGAAGAGAGAGAAAGACAAAGTTCACGTCTTTGCATTGTGAGCAGTAAATGGGATCACTGCCTCGTTTAGCTCACTGGCTAATTAAAATTCACTGTATGTGTCCATTTGCTGGTATTTATTGTGTGTGTGTTTATTTTCACTGTGTGTGTGTGTGTAGTCATTGGTCAGACTGACAGAGACTTATTACGGTGTCACTTTGTGTGACCCCTTTTGACCCTGCTGGCGGTAAAATTGTGTTTAAGTGTGCAGCGTGCTTGTGTGTATTTATATGTGGGTGAGTGTTTGTCCTGCTAATGACTTGTCAGCTCCCACCACAACAGCTAAAGGTGACGCTTCCTCCCTGGAGACACACACCCACCCACCAACACACACACACACACACACACACACACACACACACACACACACACACACACACACACACACACACACACAC
>NW_005187520.1:991246-995484 GCF_000239375.1 Pundamilia nyererei
CACACACACACACACACACACACACACACACACACACACACACACACACACACTTCTTATTCTGGCATCGTTCCTCCCAAACACAAACATCAACCAATGCTGCAGCTTCAAGAACAATTTAATCAAGGAATGAAACCTTGCATTCCAGGGATTAGACACCTGCAATTGCAATGCTTTTCTTAAAAGCATTCAGATGAAGCCGCGCATTACACGCAACATGCACCCGTAATGTCTGAGTATAAAGAAGGACAAAATGACAGTTTCACAGAAGTAAAGGCAAAACCAAACTAGATTGCCACCTGGTGGCTGGTGCAAGTATGCATGATGAGAGCAGACCAATAAAACTAATTTCATTCAACAGAACTTACTTCTAGCTGCACACCTTTTACCCCGTCCCAAACTTACCAGTATCACATCAGGATAACTTGTAAAACAACTGCATAGCTTTTATGAGAGAGAGACACTATCACTAGAGTCTTGAACATGTCTATTGCTTCTGTACAGGGGAAGTCTGTGGTGATCGCAGTCAGTATAAAACATGGACGTAGTTAGCTTGACGTCCAAATGATGTTCTCTAGCATATCGAGACTATCTCTCCAAACCGTTACATATTCCATATGTACGGGGGTACAACCCTCCTTGGTCGTTGCGTGTGGATATTTCTTTAAGACACTCTGGCATGCCCGGCTACGCCCCACAGCTCACGTATAAAACAGCTGTGCAGACGTGACACCGATGATTGTTTGATCTCCACTTGTTGTATGTGAGTGTGAGTGCCTTGAGAGTGCTGTATGTACTGTATGTGCATCCATCAGGAGCGTGCTTCAGCATCATCCGTGGGCGCTGCCTCTCCCCTGGTATTCCCCGGTATTCCCCTGGTAGGCCCGGTATTCACCCGGTATGCCCTGGTATCCTTAGCTTGGTTCCCCCTAGCTGGCCCTTTGCTCTCCACTTGGTTGGTCTCCCTTGCCCGGTTTATCACCTCGAAAAATAGGCTTATGCGCCAGTCAGACCACGCTGTGCGGCTGCCGGCTAGCGAGTAGCTCGGCTTCAGCGTTGAAGCCTACGTCTGGGCACTGTGCAGCTCGGCTGCTATGTATGTTAACACAGATGGGATACGGCTTCAGCGTTCCAAGCGTTCGCTGTTGGCCTGCTTAACACTGTGGGGAATGAACAGTGGGGAATTAGGCTACAGTTTGTGCCAGATAATCATTAGCCGGCCTGCGAGTAGCATTCCAGCCTATTAGCCGGTCTGGCGTGTCGCCCGCAGCTCGCGGGTTAACGCAGCCAGCAGGGCTCCGCTCATAGCTCGGCTACTTTGGGGAAATGTGTCAGAGTTCCAAGCATACGGTTTTACCTGTCAGCACTGTGACACAGGGGGAATTGAGGTTGCGGCTAGTGCCGGCTACCTGTTAGCACTTCCTGGTTAGCGTGTGGACCCACACCCTTGCTTGGTAGGCTACTATGGGGAACATGGCTTCCATCCTCTCCTCCGGTGTTGCCCACCTGTCCCTGGGCTGCCCACCGCTGGTCCCCGGGCACAGTTTTGGGGCGAGATGGGTCCCTTCAGCTCTTGAATGGAGCATGCCGGGTGTGGGAAATAGCCTTCCTGAGGTCCCATCTAGTGAGTGGACCTCAAGGTTGATGCTATCACGCAGCCTCAGTGGCTCCTGTCTCAGGTGCCGCTGCTGTCTGGTTGGTCTGGTTGCAGGCAGTTGAGTGCCCTGCCTCCCAGCATTTATGGTCCCCTGCCTGCAGTTGGTTGCTGCCATGCATGGCGGGAGTAGTTGACTTTGGCCCTTCCCTGGGCAGGGCGGCATGCCCTAACAGGGGCGTGAGGGTTACTTATGCCCTCCTGGTGGCCATTTTGTCGCTCCCTCTATGGATGGAGCTTGACACGACAGCTGCAGGCGGGCTGTGCATGGAGTGCCCATCCCTATCCTGTACCTCTCAGGAGCTGATGGCTGCAGTGTTCCCTCCCATGGCCCTGCCTCTGTGAGGCGTGGGCCGGTGCAGGTTGATTATTGTGAGGTGGATGTTGAAGAAGCTTCCATCCCCTCTGGCTACCACTGGAGTGGGGCCTGGACGGGTGAACCCATGTCTGGGTCGCCTGATTCCGGGCTCCTCCCACAGCGTTCCCTCTCATGGCCCTGCCTCTGTGAGGCCTGGGCTGGTGGAGGTTGATTGTCAGGAGGTTGAAGTTTATGACGGTCAGACGACCACGGTGCCTGATGGGACTGCCTGTCTACCCTGCAGCCACCTTGCTGTGAACAAGCTGAGGGGACTGTGCAGGTGTGTGGAGACGGCCGTGTTCAGTTGAGGCGGGGAAGACCCGGAGCCTAGGCTCAGCTGTCCTCCAGCCACCCTCCTCCCTCCTGACATCCTTTGTGTTGGGCCTAGTGGCCAGCACTGCTGCAGGCTGTGTCCCCTGGCCTATTGCGCGCGCTTCGCCAGTTTTATACGGCAGTTGGACCTTGCTGCGTCTGATGGCTCGACCAGAGGTTGACAGTTCTCTGGCCTGCGGTGCTGGCTCTCTGGCACATTGCCAAATTATTACGGATCTACGTGGCCGGCAGGGCCCGCTCAGTGAGCTGAGACCCTGGCAAGTTACGTCCCTGGCTGCAGTGCAGCTCCAGGCTTTCTTCCCCTGCCGTGTTGCCTGCATTCGCCAGCTTACACGCCAGTTGGATCTCGCTGTGTCTGATACGTCAACCAGCGAGTGTTCTCCAGCACACAGCGCTGGCTCTCTGTCTAGTGCATTGCCCCTGTGTCGCGGGTCACATGGCCAGCAGGTGCCCGCTTAGTGAGCTGACACTTCCCGACTGTTTGCTAGTGTCTACGGACGGCGCAGAGTGGCTGCTATGCCCTGGCGACGAACCTTGGGTTGCTCCTCACTTGGGCCCTCAGTGGCCTGGTGCAGGTCAGCTGCTCTGCTCCTGGGACAGGCCCTGGGCCTCGTCCTACCTCGGCCATCCACTGAGTGGCCGAGCTGCTGCGAAAGGCTCTCTCTCCCTGGCACTGTGTCACTGCCTAGTGCCAGGCGGGGATCTGTTGTGAGTTGACTTCTCCAGCCGGTGGCTCCATCTTCCTGTCTGGAGCGTTATCCGCATATCGCGGATTTCTGTCACAGCGATAGCCAGCTGCCATGCTCGAGTGGCTTGGTAGGCTGTGTTCCCCGGGCGTTTGCCCGCATTCACGGCTTACACGCCAGTCTCACCTCGCTGCGGCAAGTGGCATTTCTCCAGCCTAGTGTAGCCTGTTCTGTCTGGCATGTGCCCGCAATGCGCCGTGCACACGGCCAGCAGAGCTCCTGTCATTGCTCGAGTGTGGCGGCTTCTCGTCTCTGACTGCAGCTTAAGCCGCTGCTGCTGCTGCTACTGCTGCTGCTGCTGCTACTGCTGCAGCTGCAGGCTGTGTTCCCCTGGCATATTGCCCGCACTTTGCCAGTTTACGCACCAGCCAGGCCTCACTGTGTCTGATGCTCCGTCAGGCATTAAGTGTTCTCCAGCCTGCAGCGCCAGGCTCACCGGTTACACAATAGCCAGGCCTCGTTGTGTCTGATACGCCAGCCAGCGAGTGTGTTGTGCTCCAGCCTGCGGCGCCGGCAGTATCAGGGTGTCTCGTCCTCGAGTTCACTCACTCGCCACTCATTGGCTCATTGAGCTACGCTTCCTCTCCTCACTCTGCGCCTGGGATTCCAGGTTTGGACCGTCCGTCGCTCCAACCACATGCCATGGGTTTGCGCTTGTCAGACCTCACTGTGTCTGACATTTCGGCTAGTGAATGAGATCGTCCCCAGCCTACAACGCTGGCTCCCTGTTGGTGCTTCGCCTGTGTGTCACAGACTTACACTGCCAAGTTCAAGTTCAAAGTTTATTCGCCACAAGCAGTGGCAGGTTGCCCTGCAGTGGAACGAACCCACCCCCCGACCTTACACATACAACACAGACATCACATGGGGATACAAGTCAGAGAACGGTTGCATTACAGAAAAAACACTGAAATGTACACTACAATGGGAAAGGTACAAGAGGAAAAATAGAGACCTCTACTCATGCTGGGCTACAGGAGGACAGCATGAGAACAGGAAACAAAAAAAACTCCTCTGCACAGAAAAGCACATAAATGTCTACAGTACAACATTATAGAGCACGTGACCAGCAACAGGGTTGGGTAGGGGATAAGGAGTAATCCCAGGCAACACAGCAGCCATCCTGCCACTGCGCCGACTCTCCAGC
>NW_005187520.1:997300-1011850 GCF_000239375.1 Pundamilia nyererei
AAAAAAAAAAAAAAAAAAAAAAAAGTGTATTTGTGTGCATGTCCATAGTTCAGCTGTGACAGTGTCCTTCGCCTTATCAGGCTAAGTAAACAGTCTGCTAGCCAATCCAGGTGGCCTTGCATGGGATGGAAAGAATAGTCATCACACAGTCATTATCAGGGAGTTTTTGTTCGGCTCTAGCCCCAGCTGGCACCATGGTGTCCACATGTTGATGTTGTCAATTTTCTTTTTATGCAAGCAGCTCAGAAGAGAAGAATTTCAAGCTATTCTTAACACTCAGACACTGGTCTCTCAATCTCCCGTTGGAGAGCCGCAAGCCTCCCCAAGATGGTATCAAACTTCTGTTCCATGGTGTTATCATTCTTTTGATTCTGAGACCCCACAACTGCAGTGAAACGTTCTGCGATGTGATCCAACTTTCGCTCAAGGGTCTCATTTTGAGAAGGCCTCTCTTTGATGTATCCCAACATATGCTCAATGGTGTTGTTTTGATTCTTCACAGCAGCTGTAAGCGTCTCCAAGGTGTTAACCACACTGCGTTCGTTGTGAACCCGTCACTTCGATTCCAGCGGGCAGCTTTGGGGGGGTTTGAACAGCTGGTTCCGCTCTCTTATTTCTCCGATAAGTCAGGGCCAAGCCAGCTCCAATCAGCAAGAACCCTGTTATCATGGTTCCGAATAGGTAGATATCTTCAGCGTCCTCGATCGACAGTCCCACCAGGCACATGACCCTCCAGTTCTGCCACCCATCCATCGTGTATCCGGCAGGGAAAGTCCCTCCAGGGCACTCGGGCTCTCCCGAGCCCAGACTCCTCGTTGAGAAAAGGGTGTCAATAGCATTCAGAGACCAGTTGAGCAAATCCATAATTCTCTTTTAGATTTTAGAGAACGACAGTGAGAGACAGTTCGAGGGAAAGTAATACACACGAGACAAGACAAGGACAAGAGGCTAAGCAGGGAAGATAAGGGGAAGGAGGAGAGGAGAAAAAGTGCGACCGCCTTCACCGAGAGCCAAGAGAGCCAGCACGGGAACGCCCAGTAGCTGGGACTTTGTCTGACTCCTCTGTCTGCGGACAAGCACGTGGTGACGGTGCTGGGAGTGGGCCTTCGGGTCATCGCCTTGCTCAGCCCTCCACATACGCAGGTTAGGCTGCCAGCCACCCCCTGCCTGTCTGTCTACAGCTCGGGGCGGCTTCGCCTTTGAGGATGAACGGGTCACATCCCAAGCTTGACCTGCGGTTGCTGGCTGTGTTCCCCTGGTGTGTTGCCCGCTTTGCCGGCTTACATGCCAGTCGGACCTTGCTGTGGTGAGTGAGAGTTCTCCAGCCTGTAGCACAGACTCTCTATCTGGCATTGCCCACATGTCGTAGGCCTGTGCGACCAGCAGGATGCTGCTTGGCAGCTGGGTGTGTTGTGCTCTCTGGCATTCTGCCTCGCGGTTCCCGGGCTGACCTTGAGCGGCCGATCACTTGCGGTCCTGCATCCTGCATGACCGATTCAGGCCAGTGTGGCGTCTGCAGACTGCTGCCTCCGCCCCCTGCCTCGACCTTTGCGTCTGCGAAGCCCAGACCAGGGCGGTGTGCCTATTGGTGCGTTGTCACTGACTCCCGGCACCTTCACTCTCGGCGGTTTGGTTGCACTGACTCCTCGTGGGGTGTCTTACAGAGTTACCCCGTACATATGGAATATGTAACGGTGTGTAGAGATAATCTCAATATACTAGAGAACATACAGTTATGGTGTAACCTTGGTTCTCTTAGTGAGAGACTATCTCTCCACCGTCAGGCCGCTCGGAGACACATTCTGATCAAACTATCACCGGTGTCACTTCTGCACAGCTGTTTTATACGTGAGCTGTGGGGCGTAGCTGGGCGTGCCGGAGTGTCTTAAAGAGATATCCACACGCCACGACCAAGGGGGGTCATGGCGTGTGCATATGGAATATGTAACGGTGTGGAGAGATAGACTCTCACTATGAGAACCAAGGTTACACCGTAACCGTACGGTTTGTGAGTCTGCTGTTGAGGCCTCAGTGTGAACATTTTTTGCAAAGCTGAAGGCACTTGGTTTGTTGGCCTTGTGTTTCAGCCCTGGAAGATCCATCCATCTTTTCTACTGAAGTGGGAATTAACTCACTTTTGGAAGTGGCCGTTAAAAGAACTGTGGTGACTTTGGGTTTCATAGTTAAATCTCAGGTTTTCTACTTAAAAAAACCCCTTAAACATCTTCAGTAACTTTAAATAATAACTTGGCTCTTTTATTCATTCTGTGTATTATCCATTTTTTATTTCACTACATCTCATATAGACTAAGAACAGCCTAGCCCATAGGACTTTCCAAATCTACCTGAGCACAATGAGTCACAGTCACTCATTCACCCAGCACTCTATTATGTGATCATTTGAGGCTTCAGGCTGCAGAAACTCATAGGCAGACGCTTCATGCCCACAGTAACAATGAAAGCAGCAGAGATAAATCATTTTTACAGACAATTGATTGACCCATAATCAAACACATTAGAGCATTTGTGAATATGGGTTATAGGTACAAACAGTTTAGGTATGATAAACACAAATAGAGCATTTATTTGTTAGTTTTACATTGGAACACTGTATCACCATGATTCTTTGTTTTAATCACTGATTAATTCAGTTTCATTTATATAGCACCAAATCACAACAGCAGTTCCCTCAAGGTGTTTTTACTGTAAAGTAAAGATCCCACAATAATATGGTTGTCATAATTTTTCTGGAAAAAGATAATACTGCTTGTCGATTTGATCATTATAAGGTTTTTTTTTATACCTTTAAAACAGTTTAACATAAAGAGTAACGACGAATGTTGTTGAATTTCAGCATAAATCAGCATAAAACACAAGTATTTCAAACTGTCCTTAGATTTATTTACAGCGGATAAGAAAGCAAGTATACAGAAAGTACAAATGGAAATGAGTTCATCCATCAACCAACCATATGGAGAGCGAAAGGTCCACAATTAAGAAAGAAAAGGACAAATATGTTTTTCGATGTGGATCAAAGCAGACACGCCAGCATAAAGAAAAACTGCAAGAAATAAACTGAACTCATCTGAGTTGAAGAAAGTCGAGGATCCTCTGCGCCTCTGTGGCTCGATTTGTTCAGCTTCTTTCCAGTCAAAACGTTCAGCACTGCGTAACAACCTCCGACCTTTGGATGGCTGACCCCTCTCTATCTCTCTCCGTCTCCTACTCTCTTTCTGTCTCTGTGACTTCCACCCCTGTGGGACTAACCTTGTTAAATAAAGCTTCATCTAAAATGACTCCATCCTGCCTGTCTGCTCTGCTCTGCAATAAATCCTTCATCAAACACAGAGGAGCGCGTCGATCAATATCAAACCACCGGGACTGAGAGCTCATGTGTGTGTCTGCCAGAGTGAGTGTGTTCTCACCGTTTTACCACTGAGTGGTAGGACTGATGCTGCTTTATTAGCAAAATAAAGCTCTGTCAAGGTTATATACTTTTAATTATTCAATCTGTATGTTAATAGGAATTTGAAGCTTTATTTGTACAGTTACAATCAAAAACCATTCAACCTGCAAGACATTCTAGTGAAGTGAATGGAATTTAATGAAATTGTATTAGGTGAAGCCGTGATAAAGTCGAGGAAAGTTTAATAATGTATGGCTGAGTGAAGAATCCCGACCAATCTTACTCTTAATCCTACAGAGTTTAGCTTGCTGCTGTGAAGGCTCTGGTGTGCACCCAGTGTCTTTAAGTAATTATCAAAGTAACCAGGATACCTCCTGCAATCATCTATGCTGGCTTCAGGGTGAACAAATAAAGATGCAAAGATATGCTTCATGTGGCGGAGGGCTTTCGCTTTGGTGGCCTCAGAATCTCATCTCTGATTTTTGCAGATGATGTGGTTCTGTTGGCTTCATCGGGTGAGGGCCTCCAGCTCGCACTGGAGCGGTTCGCAGCCGAGTGTGAAGCAGCGGGAATGAGGATCAGCACCTCCAAATCTGAGGCCATGGTTCTCAGCCGGAAAAGGGTGGAGTGCCCACTCCGGGCCGGGGATGAGTTCCTGCCACAAGTGGAGGAGTTCAAGTATCTCGGGGTCTTGTTCGCGAGTGATGGGAGAAGGGAGCCGGAGATCGACAGACGGATTGGGGCTGCAGCTGCAGTAATGCGGACGCTGCACCGGTCCGTCGTGGTGAAGAGGGAGCTGAGTGTAAAAGCGAAGTTCTCAATTTACCGGTCGATCTACGTCCCTACCCTCACCTATGGCCACGAGCTGTGGGTAGTGACCGAAAGAACGAGATCGCGGACAGCAACATCAGGAAGAAGGAACACAAGAAGCTGGAAAATTACCGAGGTACTGAGAGAAGAGCTCAAGAAGATGTGGAGGGTGAAGGTAGCAGTGGTCCCAGTGGTAATGACCCCCAAGATGAGCGAGTGGCTCCAGGGGCCAAAGGGTAATATATATATGTATTTAAATACACACAAATTGTCATGTTCAAGAAACTTCTTAATTTAATGGCATTTACGTCTGTGCCCAACGCCATGGGAGACTCACCTTAAGCCTTGTGGGTTGCCTGCAGTTCTAATATACCAGCTGAAACACCAGGAATCCTTCGAATCCTTTGAGTATCTCCAGTGAAGTTGTATGAGCAGACATCCTCCAACATAACTTCTAGAATGAAGTCTGAGAACAAAAATCTAATCAGCTCATTTAGTGCTGCCTGAGGTGCCTTTTTCAGAGCTTTAGTGAGAGCAGAGATACCATAACCTAAGAGTCTTGGAGGAGCATTACGCTAATATTTAATGAAACTAGTAAAGCTGTCAGGAAGATAGCTTTAAGCAGTACAAGCATGAAATGTGTTAGGTGGTACAACAATGACCATTTTTTACTGATGTAAAAAACCTCTGACAGCCAGAAAGAGGAAACAAAGTTGACATCGATACTGAGATTATGTGTTTAGACTACAGTGCTGTGAAAAAGGATTTTCCCCCTTGCCTCCTTACTAATTTCCAAGTTTTTTGCACATTTGTTACACTTAAATTTTAATATTAACCAAAGAGAACCTGAGAAATTACAAAATGCAGTTTTTAAAGTATTTCATTTTAGAGTATTTGATTTATTAAAGAGAAAAAGCTATCCAAACCTGCATGCCCCTGTCTGGAAAAAGTGTTGTTAAATTGTTATTAAATCATGAGTTAACTATGATTAACCACATTAAACGCACACCATTGACTGATTACTGTAAGGCCTTTTAACCCTTTAAGACCTACCATAGAACCAAGTCCGCCAGAGCTTATATTATATTTTTACATGCTGTGGAGCCATTTCTGGGAGCATTTCAAGTTGCTATACATCAATATCATTATAGCCCAAATTTTAATAATATGTATGCATTAAGTGCATAGTAATAGGCTCATAAGGCCCTGATGGTAAAAAAACTACATTTCCGCAAAATGACATCACTTCCGGTTTCGGGCAGGGCATGGCGGACATGCAATAGTTCGCGCTGATGGACGTAGGAAGTGTTACAAACATCGGATCGGCAAAGCGTGTTTCTGGAATATTATGTTTTTGTTGCTGCAAGTGCTTTTTATGCAGTTTTTGCAAATCTATATGTGGAAGGAAACTGTGACCTAGGACAAGCTGATGACATAAGATATAAGTACAACTCCTCCGGTTTCATATGCAAAAAAAATTATTGTGCTAGCTTACGTGGTTACAGTGCTACCAGGATTTAAAAATAGTTACGCAAAACAGAGCGTGCCCGCTCTGACCGGCTTTAAAGGGTTAAATCAAGAAATCACATAAATAGAACCTGACTGACAAAGTGAAGCAGTGTAAAAGATCTCAAAAAGCAACACATGGTGCCAAAATCTAAAGAACCAGTAGAGAAACAAAGTCTCTGTCATGGTGGATGGAATTAGAGGACTCATGTGCGAGACTCCTTGCGAAGTGATGGTGAATTTATTTACAGTGAAAACAAGGCAACAGTTTGACTCTGTAATCCAAAAGAGTAGTGAAGTGACAAGGTGACTTCTCCCTCTTGAAACACTAAATCGCGGCTGCGCTACCCGGCTTACCTCAACATTCCAGCGCTGGCTGTCATCCGCCCGCACAGTTAAATAGGTCTGCTTCGGGATGGTAAAAGATTAGTAGCAGCCGGCAAAGTGATTAAGCACAGGTGTAGTGACTCTATCGCGGGACACTCCTCCCAGGTCAGCTGCCATTCTGTGCCACGGCTCCCGGAATACATGTTCCCACATCACAACAAAGAACACACAAACACACACACAGACACACACACAGGACGGAGAAGAAAAAACAGCAAAAGTGCACACAAACACAACCCAAACTGGCAGATTGACCGTTGAGGACCGTGTGGCCGTGACAGTCTCTGACATCTGAAAGGGGTCACAAAGAAAGTTCTAAAGCCTTGGGACTCGGTCAGATCCATTATCCACAAATAGAGGAATAGTTGGAATCGTGGTAACCTTCCCAGGAATGGTCAGCCTACCAAAAATACTCCAAGAGCACATCGACGACTCATCCAGGAGGTCAAATCTAAACAACATCTCCTCCATTGGAGAGTACCAAGGAGAAAATTCACTGCTGAATAAAAACAAACAAAAAACATGAAGCCTCTTCTCATATTTGCCAAAAACATCTTGATCTGCCATGAGACTAATAGCATTTCATAAAAAAATATCACACCTGCGATCAATAATGGTGGTGCTAGTGTGGTGGTCTGGGGCTGCTTCCCTGCTTCAGCATGACTCCGCTGTAATTGATGGAACCATGAATTCTGCTCTTGAACATAAAATCCTGAAGGCAAGTATCTGGCCATCAGTTCATGCCTCAAAGCTAAAGCAGTAGGACAATAATCCAAAACACACCAGCAAGTCCACTTCTGAATGGCTCAAAAAACAACAAAGGAATGTTTTCGTGTGGCCGAGTCAGTCTGGATTTAAATCTGACTGAGCTGCTTTGTCATGACCTTAAATAAATCATAAATAGGTTTTCTTTGTCTAACACTAAAACTTGTTTGATGATCTGAAATGTGTAGGCGTGACAATATGTAAAAGTTTCAAGAAATCAGTTAGAAGCAGATACTTTCTCACAGCACTGTATGTCACTGTCACTGTTTCTCCAAACATGAAGAAGCTGTAGTCCTGTAGTCCTCTCTGATCACAGCTACTGGTATTAAAACAAAGCTGTTTATGTATCTGTCACACAATAATCATGCAGACAGGGTGGCTCAGTGACTACTAACTGGAACTGTTGCTTTCATTTTTGTATTAAGTGATTTGCATTGTGGGTATTTACTGCCTGTGGGCTTCGGATGATTAGATGCCCAGTATTTTGGATATTTCAAGGTTTTATTGTAAAGTGTGGCTGCAGTAACGAAACCCTTGCCAGACTTTAGGTTTTTATCCTTCTATATTTTACTGTAGCCATTTTAAAATCTCTTAAATAAATAAAGTTTATTATAGGGAATTATCAGTAGCAGCCATATTAAGTGTATCATATAAATTGTTTTTTTTCCTGTTTTCTTTCATTTTATTATGCAGAAGGATAGAAACATAAGTTGTACTTCAGGTTTATGGCATATAAAAGACAGATTGATGCCTCCCCATTAAAACTGTATGGGGGACTCTATAAATTTATTATTCATAAGAACAGAGAGAGGAAGATGAGCGCTCATAAAACAACAATATAAAACTCTCTGTCTAAGATATGAAGAATAAAAACATTATTAAAGCTATTCAGCCATGCAGAACACATTAAAACTGCATTATATGTGTTACCTTGTAGCAGTATCTCAGTAAAAATGGCTCCAATAACACTGTTCGTTCATAACAAGCAGTCAAAAAGGCTGACTCGTATTTCATTGGTTTCCTCCAAACCTTTTGTGATTCACTAGCAAATGAGTACATTTCCAATCTTACAGCAGCACATTTCATTTATAAGAGAAAAATGCAGGCCTTATCTCAACTCAACTCACGGAGACACAAAGACAGACGCTAAAGAACCATCACATACAAATTTGAGCATGAGCTTCTTTTTTGTTCCACGTGAGTCAAAATATTCTTCTTGAGGGTAAAGTGTTGGTGGAAAAGTGGATGCAGGGTAACAGGAGTATTACACAAAGCACCAGCTTTCCCCAAGAATTTTATCACCACGCTGTCTTATTTTGGATATTTCTGTTTTCATGTGAAGGAAATGAAAATTTGACAGTGATCGTGGGACTTAACTCACTCCAGTGTGGCCTGGTGCACTCTTACTAAATCTTTCTTCTTCATCTGACAATATTTAAGACATTCCGGTGAAATAGAATCAAACATTTCCACTTCAGTCACATTTTATTGGCTGTTTTAAAATCCACCATGGTGGTGATGTACAGGGGAAAATCTCAAATTAAACTGTTGTCGATATTGACCTCACTATACAGGTATATCAGGGGCAGTTCAACAGCTAGCTCCAAATAATTCCACAGCGCCTGACAGTTCAACTCTGCAGTCTTACTGAACCAGGTGGAATTTCTTCCTGACATGTCCTGTCCGGGCAGAGACATGCTACGGGCTCATTAAATGTTCTACTTCAGTTGAATTGGTTAAACTGTCATACCCAACTTGTGGGTAAGGAAAGCAGTCCAACAGAGCTAAAGAAGGTTTCATCAATAAAGTCAATATGTTTTCTTAAAGCTTTCTCTCTTCTTTTTGGCATTGTTGTTACTGGAGTCAGACCAGACATAACTCCTTAATCTTGGCAGAAAGCACAGCTTTAATTACCACAGACACAGACAGTGTGTAACATCCTGGCAACACACCAAAGTTACAAATGAAGTATTTATGATCCACACTCAGCTGTTGGGTAATTTATTCTCAGCTTTTTTCTTTTTTTTTTTTAGAAATTCACATAGTGTGTTAATTACCTGCTAATTTTTGTGCGACACACATACATATGACTACGTGCTAATTGTTTTCATGAGAAAAACAAGAGGAGGGACAGGACGAAGACGTAGAAATTAAACCAAACCCCCTCCTGCTCCCTCTGATGATGACATTCAGCAATAAATTTGAATTGATTTTTGTCCGAAAGCCCCATACTATTCATTGCCATGGAAACGGACACACCGTCGTTATGGGATGTTCCACTTTAAATGGACCCAGCAGCATGTGAATGCC
This sequence comes from Pundamilia nyererei, assembly GCF_000239375.1. Classification (NCBI taxonomy): domain Eukaryota; kingdom Metazoa; phylum Chordata; class Actinopteri; order Cichliformes; family Cichlidae; genus Pundamilia; species Pundamilia nyererei. The sequence continues at coordinate 1,006,485 of NW_005187520.1, forward strand.
AGGTTCTGTGTGTGTGTGCTGAAGTTTCAGCTGTGGTGGATGAGTAAATTAACAGTGTGTGTGTGCGCGTGTGTGTCCTCAGGCAGTCAACCAGCCCTCTCATCCTCACTTCCTAATGAGATTTAATGCTGAGTTGTCCACCTAACACACACACATGCTCAAGCACGCTCACATAAGCACACACAGTTTATCCATCGCAATTTTAATAATAACTTCCTGCCTTTATCCCAGTTGCACTTTGCCTATTTGACACTCAGTGCAGCAACTGATGAAATTATTCAGTAATTTCAAAGTAACACAGGCTGACCTAAAGGAGGCGCTAAACCCCTCTTATCAGTTCGTGGCTCATGACTGGGATGTCAGCGGGGTTGTAAATCTTAAGCAGACATATCTGCCCCAGAGGACAACTTTTTCACCCTTTGACTTGTTCATCTGGCATTAACATCACGTCAAAAAAAATTAACTGCTTTGCTGTACGGCCAAACGCCTGCAACATTGATAACTTCCAAATCAACCACACTTACTTTTTGTTTCAGCCGGTTCACCTCAGACGGTGAACACCACAGGCAGACTTGAAACTATCAAAGAAACATTTACATGTGACTAAGATCAATCCAAATTTGCTCTTTAGCTGATGGATGGTTGCAGGCCAACCTTTATCCTCCACTCCCATTTGGAGTTAGTTGAAATGGTCATCTCATAGCTGAGATAAATTTGTTCAGCTGTGAAATGTTGGATCCTGTCTTTGATCCAAACAGAGACCAAAAGAGGATGAGACACTTAAAGAAGTTTAGATAAAGATCTCTGGAAGGCACTGGCTGGTCTCCAACCCTTGCCCTTTGACTCAACAGTTGAAATAAAACAAATGAACAAATCATGTTATTGCACATGAGCACCACAGAGGCTCGCAACAGTTTCAGAAACCAGTGTCAATCTGTGTGCATGTGTGGAAAAAGAGTTTTGAACCTTGCTTTGGCTTTGACTGGAGATCATCCCTGTGCTGCGTGTTCCTCTGGTACTAACCATATAAACCAACACTGTTGGACAACCTGTGCATGAAAACCACCTGTTACAAGTAACCAAAGCACAACTTTTGACCCAGCTCCAAAACTCCATGCATCCCAATACATCTGAGCGTCAATGGGATGAGTAAAAAAAAAAAGTCCAACCCACTACTAACTCCAACTAATTGCAATCTAACATAATCCAAGTGGCCCCACCAAAATCCAAGACCTGCAGTTACAGTTTTGTTGTTTATCTTTTTAAGGGTTGGGATTAGGTTGAAATGTATCCACAGTCTATAGATTTTTTTAGAAGCTAGAAGATGTTACATTTCAAATACTTTCTTATTTATTTAGGATTACAGTTTTTCTGTCCAAATTTCCTCTCTGCTCCAGAGAGGCAAAAGTTCTTCAGAAGGAGGTGTACATGAACCAATCTAGATGGGTCATCAGTGACCTGGAGTGCGTTAAGCAGTTACTGTTTATTATTCACATCCAGAGAAATCATAGTGACAAATATTTCTGGTTATTGAAGAAGAAATGTTTAAGAACTTATCAAATGACAAAAGTAAAACGTGACCTCAGAACACATATTTAGTGGAAAATATCTTCTGTAGCCTTTAATGTACTCCCTTGAGCTAAACCTATTTTAAAATTCCCTGTTTAATTTCTCCTATCTGGTCAAAACATGTTGAACCATAAAGTCAGCTGCTGTGGAGCTGCGTTGGCTGGTGTGAAACTCCTGCAGGCTTCATGGTTAGAAGTTTATGCAATATTATGAGTATTCTCTGATTGGCCATATGATGATCACACAGTGAAAGCTCAGAGGAAGCAATGAAGCACCTTCTATATTTAAATATTTCCTGCCTATAATTTGAATGATTAAAACATTACTTTTTTTTTTTAAAACAATGACAGAAAAGCTCCCTCTGTCAAAGACCTGTGACGCTTTGATTAGTTGGTGAATTGCATGTAGTCTGTCATGTATCGCAGCCATGAAATCAAAGATGGATCCATACGTTTTTGGACAATGACTGATTTTTTCTTAGTTTTACTTCTGTACACCATCCCGACGCAATCCAGACGTAGAGCTTTAATTGAAAGTGCTTTAACAAATGCATTACATTAACTGTTCAGGAATTGCAGCCAATAGGACACACTTTTATTATTTTAAATATAGGGATATGTATAATTCTTGGATGAAAATAATTTGCAGTCAATGCATGTCTAAAGTCTACAGCTCAGTCCTCTGGGTGGTAAAAACAATCCCAACTGGGCAATGAGCAGGTGAGGGATTTAGCCATATTCGAAAAATATCTAATATTGCTTTGTTGGGCTTGTGAATTAAAGCTGTAAATCTGCATGTCCAATCATATCTTAATTGTTTGATTTGAAATCCTCTGCGGTGGTGTACACAAGCCTATCTGTATTACTGTAGAACCAGCTAATATGACACTATGAGCATTAGAGACAAATAAGGCTTTACACTGGTGGCCTTTCCTTTTGTTTCTGAGTCCTGAAATATGAAAAGAACCCAAAGCTTTTCAACTTGAGTTTATATTTAAAAAAGTGTGAACATGTAATAACATTTTATGACTACTGGAAAAGCAGTGGTACGGATAAAGACAAAGAAGAAGAAAGGGGGTGAAGGAAAGAAATACAGTAAGAAAGAAATGAGCGAGAGAAAGACACAAAAAATAAAAAAATGACTTTGACAGCTGAGCTTCAGGGATCTACCCCAAGGTACTGAGTCAGCTACCACACACACACACACAACCAAACACACACAGAAAGCTCTCCGACTGATACACACACTGAGAAAGTCTCGTATCACCATAGGAGGTTGACAAAAATCCATCATGACACACCCATTGACTAAAAATGGGCTTTGAAGCAGAACTGTGCTGTCTGCACACACATGATTACACACAAACACACAAACTGACTGCTGACGCATCACACCGCCTTCTGCTCTCACAACTTTATCTCTACAAGAACTTCAGAGGGAGAGAAAAAGGAGACGTGGCTGTGAAAGACGTACAGCGAGAGAGTTAATGAAATAAATGAGGAAATGCAAGGAGGGAAACATACATCGGATTATTGACTGAATTTAAATGGGAAAAGAACAATCAATTGCTTCTCTGCACATCAGTATCCTGCAGCTTTATTTGTATGAAGGCCTGTGTCCCTGATAACAGTGTTGTAAATATTTCATGGCCGATGCCTACACATTCCATGTAGTGTCAGGATAAAGCACTAAAGACTTGTTTCTTTTTTCTGGCCTGTGGTCTCTGACTTTTTAAATGTTACTTTTTATTTTATTGTGTGCTCAATTTATGCTCATCAAAATCATTTTCAGTGGGTTTATACTGTACCTTTGAAGGAGTGGATGAAGTCTTTACATTAGGAGGGATCTTAGATAAGAACTGTGAGTTATTTGCATTGTAAGAAATCAGCCGGGAAAGACTTCTTCCACTTTCAACTCAAAGGAAACACTAAAGACCAAGAGAGGAGATCAAGAGCGTGCTGAAGGGATCAAACCTGGGAAGGTGTCCCCTACAGAAGAGGTGCACTTGCTCAATCTTTCTAAATGGGGGTTTAAGCAGACATGCATATTTCTGGTTTTGTCTTTGTTATCTGGGATTTGACAGGCAGGACTTTGCATAATGCAGTTGGATCCGCTTCTTCTCTCTTCAAAGACCTCAATGAAAGAGTTAGACTGGATCATCTCATCAGCAGGAAGAGGGAAAAAAAAGTGAACAGCAGTCACATTCCCTTCACTGCTGTGACTGGTAAGCTTTATTCTTCTTTTAATTACTGAAGTTTATTCAGTGTCGTTTTTCACCAGGTTTCAGTGTTTACAGAGCTGGCTTAAAACCAGTGTGCTCACAGCAGTTTGTCAAACAAAAATTTATCGATTTTACTTTTCATGTTTGTAGACACAAGGTATCAATGAAATAAACGAATAAGTAATAATTTTATGCATTTTTTGTAGCAAAAGCAGGGAGGTGTCACCATGGGAACCAAGAAGACAAATTTTTAAAGTGATGTTTAAAAAAAATGAAACCATATTTTTCTAACCTTAAGTTAAGGTTAAAAATGAAAAAAATAAATAAATCAGCAACACGAAACAACAGATTAAAGGTTTTGACTATGTTACAAATGGATGTCTTGACATTTTCCACCAGTGTCAAAGAACAGTTTTTATTAGCAGCCCCAAAATTGTAGTTTGATATGCTTACGTTATGCTGGTTATGTTTTTCTGTTGTTGGTCACCGAGTGACTAATGCTTATACAAAAGCATACCTTTCAAAGCTGTTACCTTTGAATGTTTATAACTTTAAACTGTTAGATGGGAGCCAGATAGCGTGCAGAATTTTCCCTGTTTGAAGGTATGCACAAACACAGCATAGGGCCAAAAGTTGGATTTTTAACTTGCAGGAAGTATTCTATACTTAATCACCTCCTGTTCTGAACATCTGACCATGTAAAATAAACTCTTCTGATATTGCAACACTTCAGAAAAAAATACAAAAGTATTTCATGGATCTAAAAATAAACTCCACAGTTTATTTTTAGATCCACTGGCATCCAAGTTCACGGTCATTTTAGTGAACTTTTAGTGAAACTCTTTTCTTGCTGCGTCATGACCAGTGTTGGGACTAACGCGTTATTAAGTAACGCGTTACAGTAACTACGTTATTATTGTGGTAACGAGCACGGTAACTAGTTATTATGCCAAAAACAGGAACGCGTTACTCGTTACTGGGATTTAGATAGGGTCGTTATTCGTTACTTCGTGTGGTGGCTATCGCGGAGCTTCCACAGATTCAATAACATTAGCAAGTGGTGGAAGCCAGCAGGTGGATGAAGGAAAAGGGAGGCAAGAGGAGAGACCCGAAGTGGCCGCCGGTCCGAGTATCAGGTGAACTGAACTTCAGGTAAGAAGTTATGACCTGCAGTGTATCTGAGTCACATATAAACCAAGTTTAGGTGGAGTTTGTTTTCGTTATGCTGACTTTTTCGTACTGCGTGCTAGCTAGCATGACGGAGTTTCTATACAGCTGGGTGGGTGCTATGTTACTGATGTTGAACTTTATTTTGTTCATAAGGTTAATTATTAGAGTTGCCAACCGTTCCTTAAAAAACGGAATCGTCTCGTATTCAGAGAAAATATTACGCGTTTCGTATTGAGGTGAAAAGGAACAGTTTGTCCCAGACTTCAGCTACAAAAAAATGAAAAAGACACAAAGCTGGATTTATTCTGTGTCTTTGCTGCACAGCTGCCTCTTCTTCTCTCATCCTCTCCCCCTCCCCCTCCTGTTTCTACTTCAATCATGAAACTGATCAATGATCAGCTGATCG
>NW_005187520.1:1012703-1014542 GCF_000239375.1 Pundamilia nyererei
TTTTTTCCTTTCTATTGGTAGGTGGCACAGTGCACTTGTGGCAAGTAAGCAAGCTAGAAGACTGGCAAACTTGCTGGGTATCCAGTTATGGAAGCAACACATTAACAAGAGAATTCTGAGTAAAACCAAAGTTACTTTCCCTAGTAACTAGTTACTCTGAAAGTAACGAGTAACTTGAAGTAACTGAGTTACTTTTGATAGAAGTAACTGAGTTACTTTTGATAGAAGTAACTAGTAATGTAACTAAGTTACTAATTTAAAGTAACTTACCCAACACTGGTCACGACTGACTTTTTAGCCAACGTAAGCTAAAGCGGCAGTTTCTGTTTTTGTTTTTGACGCTGTCGCCGGTACGAGATTCCGGAATGGCACTACATCCAGCTGTGAAAGCTGCATCAACCTGAGCCAAAAAGTGATCGAGCTGGAACAAAGGATATCCACGCTATACCAAATCCAGGGGGCTGAATGCGAACTTGACACGATCCTCCTTGGCAAAGCTCAAACCACCGCTATTAGCGCTGAGCTAGCCGACACAGTGCACCATCCAGCTGCTGTGTCCCAAGATCCCGCCAACAGTCAACACAGGCTCTCAACTTGCGTCGCTGGTGCTTCTGCCAAGGACGAGAACTCCTGGTTTCATGTAGGGGCCAGACCAAAGGCTCTGGTCAGCTCCACTCCACTCCAACCAGCGCCATGGACCGTGGTTGAGACGCGTGGTGGCTGCAGAGGGGGCAGGAGGATCCGTCTCTCGTGGTAGTACTGGAGAACAAATTCAATGTCCTGGATCCTGTGGACTTTCCTCCTCTGACTGCTAGCCCTCGCCATCCCGCTGTTTCGCTGAGGTCTGCTCCATCTCCACCACTACGCCCCCGGAGCCGCGGCGGGCAACCCGATGCTGTGGTGCAAACTCACCATGGAGAGCTTCCTCGGAGAAGAGGACCCACGGCGCGGCTACCTGGGAGTCACTCACGCAGTCCGGCTGGCGCATCTCCATCTGAACACCCCCGGGGCCGCGGCGCGGGCGTCTCAGATGGCCAGCAGCCCCCGGTGGCACCTCCTCTCTCCACGCTGGTCCTCGGGGATTCCATCGTCAGGAACGTGCGGATGAGGGGGGCGCTCACGCTGTCGTTCCCGGGAGCAACTGTTGTTGACATAGTGGACAGAATTCCCAACATTCTGGCATCCCACCCACAGGTTAACCGGCTCATCATCCACATCGGCACCAATGACATCCCCAAACAGCAATCTGAGCTGCTGAAGTTGGACTTCCTCCAACTCTTCAGCCTCCTTGGTCAGTTGCAGGTGAGTGCTTTTATCTCCGGGCCCACCCCCACCTGTAGAGGGATAGGCCGTTTCAGCCAGCTGCTCAGCCTTAACACCTGGCTTTCCTCCGCCTGTGTCTCCCACGGAGTGGGTTTTATTAACAATTTTGATGCCTTCTGGGAGAGGAGGCATCTTTTTGGGGCAGACGGGCTCCACCTCAACGTCTGGGGACGCCGTTTGCTCCCAGCTCCTATATTTGTTCCACTTTTAACAGTAATACACAAAACTCTGGACTTGGACCTCTCTTTCCCACAGTCAACACAATACCCGTCATAATCACAAACAGAGAGCAACAGAATTATCATAAATCCAGTAACTCCAAAAAAATTAATAACCTCCGGCCTCTTCAAAAATATCAACATCCATTCAACTCTATTGTCAAAAATCCACCAGTCTCAATCAGTATGGCACTTTTAAATGTCCGCTCTCTGTTGAACAAGTCTTTTATTATTAATGATTTCATTTTAGATAATAAACTTGACTGTTTATTTTTAACTGAAACATGGTTGGGTTCGG
>NW_005187520.1:1016643-1022917 GCF_000239375.1 Pundamilia nyererei
ATCATTTATGTTAATGAGAGTGTGGGGAGTGAGTTGGAGGGTGGGGTGCTTTTAACTATGTAAAGCACTTTGTGCTACATTTTTTGTATGAAAAGTGCTTTATAAATAAAGATTGATTGATAACTCCTTTAAGGCTCCTGTTAGTCTCGCTGCAAGTGGACATGCATCTCCTCGAAAAAGAAAAGGATAAAAGAAAAGTCTTTCACTGGGAAGGTGATTGGCTTCAATCTTCCATTCCTCCAGGATCCCAAGGTTAGCAGGAAAGATTCCACCCCAGACAAAAAATTTTTTGAACTACTCCCCTCCAGCAAGAACAGCTTCTTTACAGCTGCAGCTCGCCACATCAGCAAGGGTTGGGATCCCTACTGATAGGAACTCTTAGGCCACTTGCTTTTTAGCACTGCAATCTCACTCATTGCTCACTAGTTTCGTTTTTCTGAGATATCCAGAGGAATTAAACATATTCCCATTACGGTAATCATCCTTGACCAATAACTGAATCTGTTCCTTTTGTTTTGAGTATTGTTGATTATTGTATAGCTATGGGGGCAAAACCCAATTTGATCATACACTTGTGACGAGTAGCATTCACAAGGTCACATATCCGTGGACAGGATTCTTCCCTCTTATTGGTAGCTGAGAAAAGTTTATCTTGGGTCACGCCCATTTTCCATCACCAACAGTTATTTTGTCACATCCGCAATGACTGCTCGCCTCATGTTACTGCTGCTTTTGTGTCCAAATGAATTCAATTTGTTTAGTCTCCGTATTTTCATAAACATATAAACAATGATCCATGCTCATCTGTCTGTGTGTTGCACGGTGAGCTTCTTTGTATGGATGTGTGGATTTTTGCCACACCAAACAATCGTCACACTTTCACTGTGAGTAATGAGGTGTGGAACTGTGAACTGTGATGGCTCGTTGGTTCAGTCGGATAAGATCTGAAGCTACAATAGTGCAGCAGATTAGGTAAGAGTAATGCAAGAATTTCGGTCAGATCATGTGTGTCCTGTTTTTAGAGATGAGCAAAGAAAACTCAATTGTACATTTCCAGCCTTCTGGCGTCATGATTAATCCCACCATGGTATTGTTCCCACTTGCTGGAATTCTTTTGTTGGCATTTTCTTTTGTTTTAATTGAAACAAATTCTGGTTAACAAGCTCCCTCTTGCTTGAAAGTCCAGGAAGGGAACTCGACTGACATTCATGAAGGGTGTTGGAACGACTTTCATTTCACAACCATGTTTTCGAAAAAGCTGTGACACAACACAACATGTAATTATGGTCCTGTTGTCTCTGAAACGCTCAGCATGGTGGCAGTAAAAAATGCTAACGTCGAGTCCAAAACCAGAGGATGATGTCACAGTGGTTACGTCCTATGGGATGGCAGCAAGCGAAGTAACTATCTATAATACAACAATAAAAGGATGCTGCAAAAAACCCACCATGAATAATAACAAACATGCTTGCTTTTCTTTTCTTCCTTCTCTGTCATTGCAGCAGTTTTATTTGTTTTTGAGGAAACAGCTCTTTGCATCTGAGGTCATGACCACAGCTGTCACAGTGCTCAGTGATGCACAGTGTGTATATGCTGCATAAAAAGAAATGTGAGTTTAAGGGCACAGAGGTCATTTGAAATTTAAACTCCATTTACACTGCTGTTGCACTGTCACAGAGAGTCTGGTGGGTAAACACACACACAAACATGTGCACGTACCTTTTAACCGCTGCTGTAAAGACCAGATATTGGGGCTGACAGCTTAAAAAGGTTTTCAGCAATAGGAGGCTAAGTTACACCTTCAGAAATCCACTGGAGCACACACACACACACACATAAACACACACTCAGAGGATTACAGTCTCAGCAGCATGACAGCTGTGGTCAACTCTCTGAGCGGCTGCATGAAAACAAAAAAATCTGCAGCTCTAGCACAAAAATGCTCTTTTCCGCCTCAAAGCTAGCAGAAGTACTCGTGTGCTGTGAGCCGTCTGAGGAGAAGCGTTTGTGGAGAACGGTGATTGTCTGGGCTTTGGTGGATTTTACAGTTAGAGATGTATTTTCAGAGCCGGTGAAGCATGAAGCTGCTGACTCTTTCAGCTAACGTTTTCCATGTAACTGAACATCAAGGCTCCGATTAGACAGATTAACATTAATAAAATCAGAACACAAAATCAAAACACAGCGATAATCAGTGTGAGCTACACTTCTTCTAGACACCATGATCTGAAGAGTGGAGCTCTTTGTCACTTGTTAGTGAGTCAAAGTGCGGCACTCAGTGATTTGAGTATGGAAGTCCAACACTGCCAAAATACAAATTATACTTTTTTTTTAAAAATGGCTTAGAGATTAAAGACATCAGTGGCAGTTTTTTTGTGGGAGCAGATTATTATCATCTTGAAGAAAACATTGTACTAAAGTTGGACTCTAAAAGAGGAGGCATTAGAGGACTGATCCATCACCAAACAGGTGTGAATTGGTTTTGTGAGACTTTTCATCCTTGTTCGTTGTACGCTGCTGGACTGTAATTTTTGGGAACCTCTTGACTTTGTATAGAGTCAGCTTTTCCTCTGTGGTTCTACTCCCAACCGGTTTGGGAAAGGCAGGTTGTTCTGGCAATGAAACAGTTTCTTCCCTGTCTTCCAAGTTTAGACAGCTTCAGCTCTTATCATTAGTCTTAGGGATTTTCGAAGTGATTATGAGTTTGTTTTATAATCTGATGGTGCTGCATGCATTCATATGTGTTTAAAGAATGACTTGTGGAAATTTTGGAGTCTTTGTTAACAACAATGATTAGATCTTTTGTGAGACTGTTACACCTTGTTAACCCTTTAAAACCGGTCAGAGTGGGCACGCTTCGTGTAGTGTAACTATTTTTTAATCTCTGTAGAACTTGAACCACGAAAGGTAGCATAATTTTTTATTTTATTTTTTTGCATATGAAACTGGAGGAGTTGTACTTACATGTTATGCCATCAGCTTGTCCTAGGTCACGGTTTCCTTCCACATATAGCTTTGCAAAAATTACATAAAAAGCACTTGCAGCAACAAAAACATGATATTCCAGAAACATGCTTTGCAGATCTCATCAGAGGTTCATAACACTTCCTAGGTTGGAATAGACGTCAGCGCGAACTATCGTATGTCCACCATTACCTGCCCAAAACCGGATGTGATATAATTTTCGCGTAAAATGTAGTTTTTTGCATTCAGGGCCTTATAAGCCTATGCTTGTGTTTTTTTAAAGTCAAGTTTGACTTTATGCCCTTTTGTATCATCTCTGGGATGCTTAGAACTCAAATTGCACTGCTGGAAATAGTTTATTTTGATGCACATGCTGTTTTTTTTGCAAATTTGCATTAGAATATTTATTTTCGTTTTTCCTGCAGTATATAAAAATTGGTTTATCTCAAAAATGAAACTACGAAGACACTCAAATTAAATGTCCTGTGGTTGGAAACTTTTTTGTGCAACTTTTTTGTATTTAAAGTTTTGAGGAATAAACCACTCGAATTTCTCTAACTAGAAATATATGTAAAAAACAAACAAAAACGATTTTTAATTTTTTGTAGTTTATTTCACTTTTTTTGCAATTTATGTAGTTTCTATGGACTTAATCCATACTTATTATTAATATATGGGCTATAACAGTTGTATTGATGTATAGCAACTTGAAATGCTCCCAAAAATGGCACTACAGCATGTAAAAATATAAACATAAGCTCTGGCAGACTTGGTTCTATGGTAGGTGTTAAAGGGTTAATGCTTGGCTGCTTCCAGTAGCATAGTGCAACATGTCACAAAGGTCGTATCATCTCAGACTGCTTGTGAACATCACAGTGAGTTATGACCTCCACAGTCAGCAGCTCTCAGTCCAACAGAGCAACTTTGGTGTGTGGTGGAAGAGGAGATTCACATCATGGACGTGCAGCTGACCAATCTGCAGCAGCACTGTGATGCTGTCATGTCAGGCAGTTTCCAGCACCTTGTTGAATCTCAGTTACGAAGGATGGCAGCAGCTCTGATGGCAAAAAGAGGCCCAACTTCCTACAGCAAGGTGTACCTAATAAAGTGATGAGTGTATATTTGTATTCTGTGTTGTTTTAAATCATTACAAAAGAAAATAAACAGGTATTTGTTTGACATTCTATAAATCAATAAAATCTATATTAATGCATTTAATGGTATATTCACTATTTTTGAATGAAGCACGGTGGCACGGTGGTTAGCACTGTTGCCGCACAGCAAGAAGGTCCTGAGTTCAATTCCACCATCAGGCCGGGGTCTTTCTGTGTGGAGTTTGCATGTTCACCCCGTGTTTGCGTCGGTTCCCTCCGGGTACTCCGGCTTCCTCCCACCGTCCAAAGACATGCAGCTTGTGGGGATAGGTTAATTGGAAAATCCAAATTGTCACTAGGTGTGAATGTGCGAGTGAATGTGAGTGCGAATGCTTGTCTGTCCCTGTGTGTTGGCCCTGCGACAGACTGGCGACCTGTCCAGGGTGTACCCTGCCTCTCACCCTATGACAGCTGGGATAGGCTCCAGCGCCCCCCGCGACCCTGAAAAGGATAAGCGAATGGATGGATGGATTCACTATTTTTTTTTTACTTATGGTATTTTAGTGCAGTTTTGGTCAGAAATGACAGTTGACCTGGTGATTAACCTGACCGTGGCGGTTTCCCTCTGGATCCAGTGTTATGCTTCGTGCTCAGCCCGAGGACAGCCAGGCCTCAGGTGCACTCTGTTGTGTTGTGTCGTGTTGTGAGTTTAACACATGACATGACACCTTAAAGCCTCCAGGACTTCTCGATCATAGCAGCATGTACTGAGCACTGAGCTCAGCTGCACCACCAGCCTCCTGTCGCTCTGTTTGGGGTGCTCGTAGTCACGCTGTCAGTCGATATGGGAACTTTAGTGTCTGCTCCCGCCTGCAGTCTTTTCCTCACAGCGCCCCTCTGTTGTGTTTCTTTTTGTGAATGCTGGTTCAATAAATCGAACAGCTTCTCCTTGTGCACCACACACATATTCCTCAATCCACACTAGAGCTTTGGCATGGTGAGCTACACAAAATACACCTGTTAGCAAATGTCAGCACATCTAGCACTTTATACACTTTTTGGAAGAGACTATGAAAATGCTTTCCAGGCTAATTTGGCATCAGTCAATAACGATACTGTAAGTAACTGTGAGTTAACACTATAACATTAAACCTTATCTCTGTTCAAAACAGGGCATGCAAAGTATCTCTTTACCACAGTATTTACCAGGTGTACCATGGCATTTTGCAAGATCTGTGCAACAAAACATCTGCCAGTGCCATAAACAAGCCATAAATGCCAGAGGGAGTCCAAATTAGGCTCCAGTGGTCTTGCTATCTGGGATAAAGACCCCCACCCCCACCCAGGAATGGCTTTTCTGTAATGCTGTGAGCCATCGATGCAGCCTGTGATTTTTAAACTAAAGGCTCTAAAAATATGATTTTTGGGTGTCTTATTTTAGATTTCAGCGTCTCTTTAACAGGCAAGAAAAACATATAAAACAGCAGCACATGTTTGACATATGTGTAAAATCTCTTAATCCTCTTCAATGAAGCACAAATCTGTCAGAGATTCAGAGAATGAAAACAGCATCAGGATACATCTGAGGGAAAATAATTCAGTTTCCTTGGAAACCAGGCAAATGTGACAACTGCAGTAAAGCAAAAACTCCGACTTTGTGGAGGTTTTTTTCCTTACCGGTCATTTGTCTTCCCTGAGCCTCTGAGACGCTTCAGATCCTGAAATCACCGACATTTGAAGCAGAAAGCCACACTGGAGATAAGGTGACAGGAAGAGGAACAGCTGACATCACAAGCTGGAAAACTGCCAAACAAACCGTACTCTTTAAAAGACCACCAGACACTAGGAGAGGCTGTTCTCTGAGGGGCTCACGTCATCTGTTACATATGGTTTCAGCTCTTAATTACAATTCCTTCAATTACTCAAGCATTTTAAAAACACTATAGCAATATAGGACTCCGAGTGATATAAAGCACAGTAACTAGCATGTAGAAACCAGGATACAACATTGAACTGCTGGCTGAAACACACACACCTTTCAGACTGAGCAGTTTCTTGTTAGTTCACATGTTCACACGTTTCTGAACTGTCAGAAAATCTATGCTATATCTCTCGTATATCAGTGCTGCTGGATGTCAATCATGTACAGTGGGGCAAAAAAGTATTTAGTCAGCCACCGATTGTGCAAGTTTCCCCACTTAAAATGATGACAGAGG
>NW_005187520.1:1028458-1040078 GCF_000239375.1 Pundamilia nyererei
CCACACATTTGGACTGATTTGTGACCACTGTTTGGGAGGGATGGTTATATTGTGTATCTGGAATGAATTTTAGGTCTCTACGTCCATCCCATGGGGAATGGGAGCAAAAACAAAAGTGTTGCGTTTATATTTTTGTTCAGTGTATATTAGCTTAAACTGCATCACTGCAACTTTTCCATTCAGTCGTATATAATCACAGTAAGAATGAAAAATACACATTTAAAAACAAAACAGGACCAGACAAACCGTACTCCATTCTGACTTCAAAATCCAGATTTTATAAGTGGACTGGTACTTTTCTACTCTGAGCTCTCACAGCACTTTCTTACTGCGTCACTCATTCATTGACACATGACAGTATTTTCTATGTCTAGGCACTTTTAACCTAAAATTCTAACTCTCACACTTTTAAGGATGTGTAAGGATGAATCTCGGGATTCAGTATCTTCCCCAAAGGTACTTCAACTTGCACACAGGTGATCCAGGGATTGAAGCTTGGACCTTTGCATAAGTAGATGACCCACACTACTGAGAGTATTGTTGTTAATACCGCCACAAGGTCATACATTAAAAGACATCCTGTGCACATTTATGTGATCTAAGCTCCATCTGAGAAGGTTTTGAAAAATCTGACAAAAAAAGATGTTTCCTTCTTTTTGTTTCGCATCAAATCCTGAAAACACCTGTGGGGGTATTCACCAACTCTGGAGCTTTTTGGCCTCTTTTACACTCCTGCATCTAAAAAAGAAGAAGTACATGCTAACTCGTTAGCAGGTTTGACACTTTGCCATGAGGGTCTTCTGCCACCAAGAGGGCAGAAATGGTGGTGCATATATCAGAGCAGTTTTAAATAAGTACTTTGCTGACTTAAAAAAGTATCAATTAGTAATCAGTCAAAAAAATCCTCAAACAAAAAAAAAGTTTTCAGTGGTTGGATCCTCAACAATCCTCTTCTCTGGTAAGTTTTAATGAGGTTGCCTAAAGAAGTTGTTCTTGTTACACCAGCTAGCTCCCACACAGGCTGGAGCTGAAATATTGTTATGTGCCGCTGGCTGAATTAATGTGATGACTGATCATTTAGTTGGACTGTTTGGTGTAGGCGTCCACTTTTCTGTCTTTTTTTGGAGTGGAAAGCATGAGGGCTGAGACAGCCGGGAAGCTAACTCTGCTTTGCCAAAACAAACAAATCTTCAGCTCTTAAGCTTTTAACGTTGAACACGATCTGTGTCCACGTAAGTGTGTAAAAAACTGAAAACAAAGCAGGGAAGCAGACAGAACATTTCCAGTGATAAATATAGCCACTTTCTGCAAATCATGCTTGTTGTCAGTCTGCAACAGGAAGGGTGTTTTCATCTAAGCAGAGGCTCCCCGTCAGCGCTCACTGGGGTGTATCTTCTCAGAGTTTGTCCAAATAAATCTGTGCTGTCACTGAGCTCTCTCCTGGAACGTCCTCATCAAACAACCAGTCTTTTGTTTTACAACAATCAACAATAGAAAATCAAATGGTTTTTTTTGTTTTTTTGGCCCACGACTGTTAATCTGCCTTTATTATTCACTGCAATGTGGGATTTTCTGTGGGGATTTATAATACATTTCAGCGTAAGCTGACTGCTATGAATCATTTCTTGCTCTCTGACATTAATAGAAACTTTTAAAAACGCATGAAGGTGCTTTCATGCAGGCAAAGCACCTAAAGGCGTAGCAGCTTCTGAAGAGGATGTGAAATGTTTAATACTCCTAGCATCCCATCTGCACAAAAACAAACAAACTACACCCAGAAGCGAGTATGCTGGGGTCCAACTCAACTCAGAACCTAAAGCTATAAGGAGGGCCTACACGGGTGGTTTAATGCATGTTTGCACACTTGGGGAGGCTCAGATGCTGTGCTGCGACGCCGAGAGCTGCTCCGGGCTTGGACTACATGGAATAACCCAGTGAGGCTTGTTCACTTGTCCCAGATCTCACAGCTGGATTATAAAACTCTGACATGTGAAAGCTTTAGAAAAGGAGTATGCAGGTTCATCACTTTGTTTTTCTTTTGGATGACTCATGGTTGCTTCATGTTGCATTTGCATTATTAGCGTTACCTCTTTGTGCTCATTTGGCATCTCTTCGTACTTGCTTTTTGTTCCAGTGGGTGAGGAGCCCTCTGACCTGCCTCAACACTCAGACTCAGCCTCCGTGAGTCTATTCAGTATTCCAACAGTGTTTACACCACTGCAACATTCATAGAATTTATTGTGGCTCCACTGCTGGAAATTACACTGAATTATGGAACTGCCATACAATCAATCCTCTGCTCTAACCCTGACTGCCTCCACAGTCTGAGTCTAATTATTAATGTTGAATTAATGGTTTATGCAACTGACATTATGACCTGATTTTAGATAAGTTTGTGAGGTAAGCATTTCATTATGCTCAAACCCTCAGACGATTAACAATGCAGCATGTAGGAGGCACCAGCAGAACTCCAGACTAATGACAATAGCTTTAAGTTTCACACACAGACTGTATATCCAAGTGAGGAAGTGCTTTTAACCTGCATTCTTTCTAATGACCAGCAGGGTCAGCCAGTGCACTTGCTCAGCTGGTGAACAGATGTGAGCATCTCTGTAAAAAGAGAAGTTTGGGCGAGTTTGGCCTGGAGTGTTCTGGTGTGTTTTAACACAATACTACAGTCTTCCCAGGAGTGGATACCCCGGCAATTTCACCCAAAGCTCAGACTGTGCGGTGGTCAGGGTAACTGCACAAAACCCCAAGAGCTCCATTTCAGACTGTATGGGCCTCAGTTAGCATGTTAAATGTTATTATTCATAATAGTAAATTTGAAAAAACACTGAAGCAGTATGGCTGGATTGGAAGGCTCTCTCTAGAAAAAACATCACAATTTAGGAGTTCCTCTGTCATTTGTAAGACAACACCAAAGATGATATATTGTACTACAATGCAGCACCATGAGAACCAAACAACCAAACATAACATATGAGCACAAACACTTCGCACCACCCGTCAAACATGGTGGTGGATAGCTGATGATTTGAGCCTGAACACCTGGACACCTTCTCGCCCCGATGATCGCGAACACAGCAGCAGATCTGTGACAGAATGGCGGAAAAAGAAGGGAATCAATGTGCTGCAAAGGCCCACTCAAAGTCACTGCTGAAGGTGGCTCTACAAGCTACTGATTTATGGACAGTAGTTTTAGCTTTTCTCAGGACTCTGAGCAGTTCTGCAAAAACTGTGCTTTTAATTATGTCGTCTATTCCGACGCACCATCCACACCATCCATTCTCTGGATCAAAATACTGCTGGACTGAGTGGAGTTTTTGAGATGTCATCCGTCTTCCTTTCCACTTTGCTGATTTGCAACATCCATTAAAGTCATTAGTGCAGGCAGATGGCCAACGGTGAACCCGTTTCATATAAATATTGATAACATGCTCGAGTTAATGGTGCCAGCACGCGAGGGTGGCAAAGTTTAATAGTTTAGACAGCTAATGACTTTTATTTATTCATTTGTTTTTGTGTATATGTAACACACGGGGACACTAAAGCAGTCGCGCCAGAATGTCCTGCTAAAAAGAAAGCAGGACAGCAGGACATTTTTGACCCCGTGGGGGTTGTTTTTCTTCAAAGTCTTTAAAATGCAACGTTGTAATATATTCATATTCCAGGTATTCCTCATAAAATATGTTTGTAACATGAGGCCATTTGCATTTTTATTTTATTTATTTTTTCATTAATTAAAAAAAATGCAGATTTTGTATCACTACCCCACTCTTCCACAAGTGGGGTCAAAAATGTGGAATATTCTATGAAACTTTCATTCTTAGCAACTCTGACTGTCCCACTTACACTTCTGATGGATCAGGAATTCATTTTCACACAGTAACGTACATTATTTATAGTCAGGGCTGCACATAAGTGGTCCGCAGGTGTGCATTCGCTGTCAAAATAAAGTATTCCTGGAAATTCAGAGAATATGCGCTTCTTTTGTGGTGGAGGAATGCCAAAGTAATTGCTTACGGAGCTTGGTTCTTCGACATCTTTAAGAGTTCTGAACAAATGTCTGTCCTCCTCCAGAACATCTAATGTACGCAAACGAGCATTCTAACTTCTTATCTGGTATGCGTCTTTTATTTTGACAGCAAATGCTCACCTGCAGACCATTTATGTGCACCCCTGTTTATAGTTTCCTGTGCATTTCGAACATTGTTCTTTCTGATGTTTTTTTTTTAATATTTAAAGTAACATGGCTGCTATGAGGCCAGCTGTGGACCTTGCCCTACAAATGATCTAGGACGGATGAGGTGAAGAGACCATTGGAGGCTTTGACTCAGAATCTGACATCTAAGACATAGAGGACCCAGACTATTGTCCCCCCACTGAACAAGGCCAGTCAGATACAGAGGAGTCCTCTGAAGAGGAAATGGATATTAAGTCTAACAGAATGAGCCCCTCTTACTGCTCTAGCCACAATATTCTGAATTAGTCAGCCAGGGCTTGTACCTGGGTTTAGTACTGTCTCCCCAATAGATGCATGGAAGATGTTCATGTCTGAAAATTTAATAGAAGAGGTGCTGACATGCACAAACATGGAGGCATGAAGAGTAGCCACAGACAAGGGAAAAGAGTGGAAAAATGTAATCAAACATAAGCTCCTGGCCGTCATTTGATTGACCATTTTTGCAGGAAGTGAGAAGAACTGGGATGTACCACTCGGTGTGCTTTTTGGGAGTAAACCCATTGCATAACCCATTGTACAAGGCCACTATATCAATTCAAAGATATAAAGATATTTGCCGTTTCTTGCACTTTGATGACAAGAGGACCAGAGCTTACCGACTGAAAACAAACCACATGGCAGCTTTCCGCTACATATGGGGCCTGTTCCTGGTCAACTGCAGGCAGAAATTCATCCTCAGTGATTGTGTTACAGTGGATGAATAACTTGTGTCTTTCAAAGGGAAGGCCCAGCTTCTGGAGTATATGCCGAGCAAGCATACAAAAGTGATACAAGTGATACAAAAACTGCAATTTCTTAAAAATAATGAAAAAATAAATAAAAATGCAAAGGGCCTCATGTCACAAACATGTTTTATGAGGAATACCTCAAATATGAGAATGTTACAACTCTTCGTTTTAAAGATTTTGAAGAATAACAACAGAGTTTATAGCAAAAGGCATTGTTTCTATTTGGGTTCATTTTTGACCCCACTCGTGGAAGAGTGTAAGTATTGGTGGGTTGTGCATCCAAGGGTTAAAATGTACGTAATAAAATGTTGTCAATCTACTAAAACTAAATAAAACAATTCTAAAACCCGTAAAACTACCATTTTCTACATTCACTAAACCCCCCTGCTATAATTATGCCACATGTTTATTATGGGTCCATCAGCAGGCCAGGATTTCCTTCTTTAGAGCAGAGTCCATGCCAGCCTCGTCTTCGGCAGACAAGAAAGAGCCTGCGTTCTGCACCAGAATCCATCATGCGACCACCGCCACAGCTCCCCTTGCGTCGGTGTCCTGTAAAATAACAAATAGGGGCCAGTACAATGGTCCCAGAAGCGGCCCTGGCTCATGGCCATGGCGACCCTCTCCCAACCCAGCTGCACCCAGTAAACTGTTGTTTACTGGGTAAACCTCTGCCCTGCTGCCAATCACACACATTGTCTCCTACTGTTGTCATTCCATGAGGTCAGGACTGGGTGACACTGGCCATCTAGCATTAACTTTCCAGTCTGGGGCCTCTCTCCTTCAGTGATCAGCTTGTTAGGTGTGGCTGTATGCAGACAGGAATAGGACCCAAGGTGCAGACTCCGGAGACAGAACTTAAACCAAAACAGCTTTAATGCTGAACTCAAACATAACATAACTGGGAAAAAAGGTCAAAAATAAACTAACACCGGCGGATTGACAAAACACACAGCAAAATAAACGGTAGATCACGACACAGACACTAAGAAACACAAGGCTTAAATACACAGAGGGAGCAATCAGGAAATGAGTAACAGGAGGGAAACACAGCTGGGGCAAATCAGAACTGACGAGACCAAAGAAGCGTAAACTGAACACACTGAGAAAAGACGGAGACCTTCAAAGTAAAACAGGAAACACATAACACAGACTGAACAAAGACACAGACTCACATGCAGGCACTACAAAGGGAACAGAGACGTGGGAACAGGGCAGACACAAACACTGACTGAACACGGGGATATAGGAACTTAAGATACACATAGACGCGAACTAGACAAGGGGATGCAGGTGATAGGGGAGACAGAGCAACTAAAGAAGACAGAGACCTAAGCCATAAGACAGGACTCAAAGAAACCAAAAACTAGACAGTATAAATAATATCATAAACTCAAAAACCCTGGGTCGACGACCCAGGCATCCTAACACAGCTAGCCTGCTTTTAAAAGGTCTTTACACAGCTGATAGGCCACCTCTGGACACACACCTGCCTCAGCAGGTGGTCCCTATCAGCTAATTTGTCCCATGTGCAGCCAGTCCACAGTGGATAAAAACCATGTCACATAAAACACTAAAAACCATGCAATAGAAACAGAATAAAGCCATGCAAATAAAACAACACTCATAAATAAACACTAAAAATCAGAATAAAAAGAATATACAAGATAAATACAAATTTCCACTGTGTGACATCTACTCTGCTAAAACGTCAGAATGGTAGGGGAAAAATAATACAACAAACTCCCAATGTAACACATGACTAACTAATAATTACCATTTGAAAATGCACATTTAGGGTGCATAACCTTGACTTGTTACATCTGGTTTAAAGAAGATTAAGACGGTCAGCTCGAGGCTTACAGATGAAACTTCAAACCAGTGGATCGTCAGCTCTCAGGCTCCTGTCCCGTGGAGCCAGCTCCAGGAATTAAATACCCACGCTTAGTTCCTCTGAGTGCTTCTCTTTCACGCCCCTCTTTTCACTCCCGAAATCACAACAACAGTCGCCTCAAGGCGCTTTATATTGTAAGATAGACCCTATCTTACAAAGCACATAGTAAACAAATATGTAGGACTGTTTTCTTCTCAATGCACAATGCAATATCAGTGGTGTGTCTAAACAATGGCAGCTCCTCCCTGAGTCCTATTCTACTGGAGGTCTCTTCCTGTTAAAGGAGGTTCTTCCTTCTCACCACCGCCAAGTCCTTGCTTATAGCAGATTGAGATCTGTCTTTAAAATACAGTCTGCAGTTTCTAGTGTTATTAAATTTGCTGGCCTGCTGGAGATATTCTGAATTTTCAATTCTAATCACAACATTACCACTGCAGTCTGTCTTCATTATCAAAAACTGTATTTATATATTACATTTTGCTGTCCAGAAAAGTACATTCAGTGCTTTAAGATAAGGTGGGCTGCAGCGCTGCTCCGCCTCAGTACAGTCCTCGCTTTTGAATGGCTAAATATTGACTCTAACACAAACACACACACTGACACATGCTTCACACTTTTAGTGGATTGTTTATTCACTCTGCACTTTCAAACACTCAGAATTTACTGCTGTTTTTAAATCACAGCATAAAAGAAAAATGGGCTGAACAGAAAGTGAAAGCTGCACTAACACACTGAGGTATAAATGAGCTGTTAGCTTCAAATGAATCTACACACATGCAGACACAAAAGGAAAGGCACGAGTGTGTACACACACACACACACATGGAGTCACCCACACACTCACATGCAGTTTGTGGATGGAATGAATAATTTATGTCATGTGAATGTTGTGGGTTGAACATAGTTAAATGTGAGAACAGCCTGCAGGGGAAAAAAAAGAGATGTTTCCTGTCTGTCAGACTCTCTGCTTCAGATTCAGATATTCTTCATTTGCATGGCTGAGTATCAGACATCGACACAACACAAAAACCACAGGGGGCACCGGGAAACTTCAACACAAACACAGTTTTACAAATTGAACACAAACATTAATTATATCCATATCTTTTATAAATCATGGATTTACAAAAGTCATGTTTATGCCTACATGTGTGACCGTACAGTGTTCTATAAATGAGTATAGGCAAGCTAAAAGCTAAAAAATACACATCTTTGAGTGAAAATGGAAATGCTTCTAATCACTATCACCCATGACCAAAGGGAAAAAACAACATTTCATTCGTACCTCAAAAAAACTGTCCAGGTGACAATTTGTCAGCTGAGGCCTGAGGTGGGCTGAGCTCAGCAGACTTCAGACACCCGCTGCCTCTGGGGTGATGTTCGCCAATGTTTCAGTGTAGATCACACAAACTATTCATCCCTTCCCTGCAGAGTAGTGGTGTGCGGATCAATACTGAAATATCGATTCTTCCGATACCAGCAATTTATGTTCTAGAATCGATTCTCATATTATAATATCGATATTTTAGTACTCTGGGGTAAATTTATAGTTTTTCCATTAAAATGAACGCAGTGGAAAGAAACTATACAATTCGGATCGTCTAATTTGGAAGAAACTACTTCCTCTTACGCCTTTCATAGTCATATGCGAAATACGGCTGTATAAATGTGTCGCAGCCCCTGGTGTGCACACTCACAACAATGGCTGAGCGCAAACAGAGTCATGTGTGGACGCGTTTTACCTCCACAAACAGCCCAGACATGATTTGTGATATATGTGGCAAGACAGTGAGGTGTTGTGGCAACACCACTGACCTCGTCAAACACCTTGGAGTAAATCACATTACAGAATATGATAAGCTTATGTTGAGGTGAACTGAAGAGGAGGAGAGGGACACGTGCTGCTAGGGCGAGACAGACGTCTCTCGCAGACGCACAACGTCAGTTTTTTTTATTTCTATATGATTATTCTGCATTATTAAGCAATAAAAACAAGTTGTCTGATGTCCTCTAATCATTATGAAGCAATATGATTATGTTATTATTACAATTACATAATACAATTATATATTGTATTATGAAATGCAATGAAACATTAAGTTTTTGTACAGAGTATGGGTATCGGATCAGTATCGCCGATACCACCCTGAATTTTACTTGGTATCGGATCGGAAAGGAAATCAGTGGTATCACACATCACTACTGCAGAGATGTTCATGTTGGTGTGTTTGTAATGCCGAGCCATGAGTGCATCTGAAACTCACAGAGTGAGTGGGTGAAAGAGAAACACAAGTGGAAACCTCTGGGGCTAAATAGGAAAAATAAAGCCAATGCAAATGTGGCAAAAACTGCAGTTCCTCTAAAGGCCACTTGAGGCTACTTCAAAAAGTGAGTCAAGCCCCATTGCCCCTACTATAAAAAAGTAGTATCCAGCTATATGGAGAGGTTTCCCTTCATAACAGCTCAACTGTATTATATTTCTAAATTATCCATTTGGATACTATCAGGGCTTAAAGGCAGGGCGCTGACTGCTGTCTGGCCTCAGCTCCACTAATTCCCGCCCCTCTGCTGGACCTCTTGACCATGTTTGTGCTGTCACTGTCTTTTGGGGCATTTTACTGCAACAGTCTTACAACTACGGTGGCTTGGTGTGCGTGACAACCTATCACGGTTTTGATGCATCAGTTTTAATGAGTGAAATTCTATTGTTTTATCAGCGCTAATTAGCAGATGCTGTGCTCATATGCCGAGGCCTTCACAGTCACCAGATCTCAATCCAGCTGAACCCCTGTGGGAGATTCTGGACTGGTGTGTCAGACAGTGCTTTCTACCACCATCATTAAAAACACCAAATGAGGGAATTTACTTTGAAAGGATGGTGATCATCCCTCTCGTAGAGCTCCAGCTACTAGGAAAATCAATGCCAAGGAGTAGTGAAGCTGCTCTGATGGGGCATGGTGGCCAGACACATTACTAAGTCACTCTATGTTGGGTTTTCTTTTATTTGTCACTCATCTTTAGCTTTATGTTTGTGGTATTAAAGCCTTATGTTGCTTGTGAACCCACCCAGATAGGCTGACTCTTGTAGCTGCTTTCACTGTGAGTCTATTGTGGATCACTGTGACTTGTGTGTAGTCTGTATTTACTGATGAACAGTGATACTCCTGAAAGGACAGATTTCTGCCGCAGTGCTCATACAAGGTCGTCTGCATATAACAAACGTTTTATTTCTCCGTCCCCTGCAGTGAACTGAAGGGATGCAGATGACTGCAGAGTTGCCACTAACTCATTGAGCTTTATAAATGATGAATCAGACGGGGCTCAGAGGGCATCCTTTTCATGCACCTCGCCAAAGATTTTAGTGCATTTATCAAAGGCACAGATTTCACAAGTCATCCTGGTGCCAGAGAGATAGAACATCCACACAGGATTCCCTGCAAGCTGGAGAATGACTAATGCAAGAAATGGTGATTGTTCTTTCTGTTTTTATGGCAGCATAACATCCACACAGGATTCTGTTATTTTCCTCACAGATAGAGCTCCCCATGTCAAACCTTTTCCCTTGTCTTTTAACAGATGTTTAATTCTAGCCTCTTCTTAAGAGAATATTAAGAGTATATGAAATAGAGATCAAATTACATTTTTAAACATAAACACTGAAGGTTTTAAACTCCAATAGTGTCTACTTATATGTCTGCAAGCTTAAGTGATTTAAGCTGACTGACAGACACTCACAGTCCACTCCAAGTACACTATGTTTCTGACTTAATGTGTGTCACATGGTGAGGTTATCCTCTGGACTTACAAATGAAGCCAAAACCTGCACTTCCTCTAGTGTCCACTTGAGTCTAATGGGTAATCCTCAGTGCCCTCAGTCCCACAAGCCTACAGACCAGTCAGTGGCTTAATGGAAAGTACCGATCAGTGTGTATTCCATGACTGGTTGATGAGTGGTTGCTGGAAGATGCTGGCTGTCACCAGATTAAATCAGTCACAAGGAGGGTAACACATCAAAATCTTCTTGGGTTTGCTTTGGTTGCTAGCATATTTCTGCTATCTCTGAGAAGAAGTGAAACTGGGAAAGAGTGCAACACAAACCACAAATGGAAGATATCTGCCTTCAAACTAAAAGTTGTGTCTTACCGCTGAAATCAAAAATGTTTTACATTTTTCCTTTGAAGGGGAAAGATCGTTGTCTCCCGAGTAAATGTCGACAGTTTGCAGAGAAATTTATATATTTAAAAAAGGAGGAAAAGACTAAGAAACATTTTGGTGTCAGTAGCAAAAAGTTCCCTTTCAATCTTGCTGCCATGCTTGTGTTACTAATCTACCACCTCAAATGTGTCTCCGCCCACTCCACCCTGCCTTCACTCTCTTCTTTACCTCTCTTGTGGATAGCTGACCCCATCCAAAGCATTGGACCTTCACTATCTCTGCTCCTCGCACGTCCACCTTTCTGCCTGTTTCCATCTCATTCATGTATGCAAACTTTGAATAATCCTTTTAAAGTCAAAGAAAGAAAGTGTGGGATAGTTGGCACCTGAAATGTATTTTGGAAGGCACAAACAGTGTGCTATACAACATTAAAATCCCTGGGTTGAGCTTTGATGGAGTAGGACGCGAGTCTGGGCGCTCCCGCCGATTTCGATTAAATTGTTATTTATTCGCGCGTTTTGGCCATATTTCCAGTCCTGTTTTGGTTTGTGGATTGTCTTGTTGAGAAGTTTTACTCGGGCCGGCGTAAAATGGCAG
>NW_005187520.1:1041599-1042826 GCF_000239375.1 Pundamilia nyererei
TGACAAGGACCCAACCTCCTGTGGTTCCTACAGGCCATTATCTCTGCTTAATGCCGATGCAAAGGTATTGGCTAAAGTAATTGCATCTCGCCTTGAGGATGTGCTTCCTCGAATTATATCTGAAGAGCAGAATGGCTTTATAAAGGGACGGCAATTGTTTTTTAATACCCGTACACTCTTCAATGTTATTTACTCAAAAGCGTCTATCTGAACTTCCTGAACTTGTGATTTCTTTAGATGCTGAAAAGGCTTTCGATAGGGTGGAGTGGGAGTACTTGTTTGCTGTTTAAGAGAAATTTGGTTTTGGCGATAAATTTATTTCCTGGATTCGGCTTCTTTATTCGTCCCCTAAAGCCAGTGTTCATACTAATGATGTTTACTCTGATTATTTCGCGCTGGGTCGTGGTTGTCGTCAAGGTTGCCCTTTGTCTCCCTTACTCTTTGCCATTGCCATCGAGCCTCTGTCTATTACATTGAGATCTTCTTCTGTATTCAGGGGAATCATCCGTAATGGAATTACACATAAAGTATCATTGTATGCGGATGACTTGTTATAATATATGACTGACCCGGCATGCTCCATCCCTGCTGTTTTAAGTATTCTGGAGAACTTCAGTTCGTTTTCAGTTTATAAATTAAATTTGGGGAAAAGTGAGTGTTTTCCTGTTAATACGGCAGCACGTCAACTTCAACAGTCTGATCTGCCCTTTCGTCTCAGTCCATCTGGGTTTAAGTACTTAGGGATCAACGTGACTTGCTCTTTAGCTGGCCTTAAATCAGCAAATTTAACCCTAACCCTAACCCTCAAAGATGGGGTTATCTCCCCCTTTCTTTAATCGGTAAGATTAATGTTGTTAAAATGAACATCTTACCAAAATTTTTATTTTTATTTCAGTCAGTTCCCTTATTTTTGCAGAAACATTTTTTTGTTTCACTGGACAAGATTATTGGTTCTTTCATTTGGGGAGGGAAGCCACCTAGGGTCTCTAAAACTTTGCTGCAGCGACGCAGATTTAGTGGAGGACTTGCATTACCTAATTTTTTAGTCTACTACTGGGCCGCTCACATCCATAAACTTTGCTACTGGCTAAAATCTTCTGGTTCCTCATGGTGTAAATTGGAGCTATCATCATGTAGGGGCTCTTCTTTACCGGCTTTGCTCTATTCCTCTTTACCCGTGAGACCCTCTCTGTACACTGATAATCAGGTGGTTCTTAACACACTCAA
>NW_005187520.1:1044220-1045581 GCF_000239375.1 Pundamilia nyererei
CCCTTTATCTCTTATTTTGCTAGTCTAGAGGTATTGCCTGTTTAAATCTACTTTTGTTACTGTTATATTCCTCTAATATGTTTGATGGTTGTGTTGATCTGTGTGGGACTGGGGGGGCGTTGTGGTTTTTTTTTCATATATATGTGTGTTTATTTACTTAGGAAAATGAAGAAAGATTGATTGTATCTTGGTAACTGCAAGTACTGTTGTTTTCTTTTTTCAATAAAAATATTTTCAAAAAAAAAAAAAAAATCCCTTCAAACTTTAACAAAGGGGATCGTAACAAGCCAAACACATATGATCAGCTTGAAATGCGAGCAAAATTGAAACATGGGCTGCAGTTTCAAAGCTCAAGAGCAAAGAACTAAATTTAGATGTCCTTCTCATTCATGAAGTTCTATAAAAACAGAAAATGAAAATCCTAGAAAATAAAATCCTAGATGTAAAACCAGCATCCTGATCAAAATATCAAGAGAAGTAAGTCTTCTATTACCTCCTGTTCTCTCAGGAGCTGACCCACCTCCTCTATCCTCTCCGTCTTCAGTCATGTGTGTGTGAGTTAATGCTTCTTACCACCGATTCTAACAACCCAGACTGTTGGCGCAGACAAGTGTGGCAGTGTATCTGTCAATCCATGCTTCAGACTTGCCTGTCTTGTCCTCCTTCATCATAGAGCCTGTCTTGGTGTGCCTGCCTGGCTGACTTCTGGAGAAACCTGCCCACTCTCATCCACAAAGAAATACTTACCTCAGGGTACACCCTTGGACTTTGAGAACACTTACCTGCAGTCAGGGGCGGATCTAGAGAAATTTTCTTAGGGTGGCATGAGGGTGGCAAAGAAATCAAATGGGGTGGCAAAATCAAAGCCTTTTTTTCCCCCCAAACACATGTGCAGGTGGTTGCATATGGTTAAAATGATTCAAATGCAGTAAGTATACACGTTTTTCATATAAATATAGTCTACAACTTAATTATTGTCTGTAGCCCACATAATTACACACTTTACACACTTTCTACACTAACGACTGCACCTCCAATAACTCGGCTGTCAAACTCCTAAAGTTTGCAGATGACACCACTGTCATTGGCCTCATTCAAGATGGTGATGAGTCTGCATACCGGCAGGAAGTTGAGCGGCTGGTACTCTGGTGCAGTCAGCACAATCTGGAGCTGAACACTCATAAGACTGTAGAGATGACAGTGGACTTCAGGAGACATCCCTCAACTCTGCTCCCCCTCACCATATCAGACAGCCCTGTGTCAACTGTGAAGACCTTCAAGTTCCTGGGTACAACCATCTCCCAGGACCTGAAGTGGGAGACCAACATCAACTCCATCCTCAAAAAGACCCAGCAGAGGAT
>NW_005187520.1:1047244-1064075 GCF_000239375.1 Pundamilia nyererei
CTAAACAGGACAGGAGCAGACTGCAGCGGACTGTACGGGCAGCAGAAAGGATCATCAGCGCCCCCCTGCCCTCCATCCAGGATCTATACCTCTCAAGAACCAGGAAACGGGCAGGGAAAATCATCACAGACCCCTCACACCCTGCACACAGACTTTTTGATCTGCTGCCCTCTGGCAGACGGTACAGAAGCCTGCAGACCAGGACCACCCGACACAGGAACAGTTTCTTTCCCCTCGCCATCTCCCTTCTTAACAGTTGACCTGTCACACTGCTCCCACTGCCAGACTGCAACTGCACCTTATGTACAATTTGTAGTATTCATTCCACCTCATTCATTTCTGTATTTTATGTATATAAGTTTAGATTCGTTATTTATAGTTGGTTTACATAGCTTTGTGTATGTATGTGTAATGTGTATATATAGACACTTGTGTGTGTGTGTGTGTGTGAGATTTACATTGCTGTGCTTGAGAGCCACCATCTACCGGAACCAAATTCCCTGTATGTGTCTGCACATATACTTGGCCAATAAACACGATTCTGATTCTGATTCTGATTTAGTTACATAAAACATGTGAGTTTTGATGTTATGTACTGTATAATAAATAAATATGTAGCCCAATAAGTATAAAATCCAGAAAGCTACACAACATTGGGTGGTTCATTTACAAACACAAGTCTAACTTAAGTTTCACTGTTTTTTGTTTGAAAACAATCACACTGTTACAGCTTAAATTACACAAAATGTCAGAAATCTGCACTGTCATGAACAAAAATTTAAACCTAATTTTTCATGCTTGGTTGGATTAACCAACTGAGGTCTGAAATACAACCGGCCATTTTTGACTCCTTTTGAGTTTACGTTTGTATTTCACCATCAGATTGTTTCATTTTATTTTTTTCCCCTTGCCTCGTTTGGTATCTTTTCAGCTCAACTGAATTTAGTTGTTTTTTTCACTGACATACTGCATTAGTACTACTATTACTATTAATAGTACTATTACTGATCTGAAATCACACAAAGAACTTAAAATTCTAGTTGTATTTTTTTACTGTAAAAAAACCCACAGACATGCTGAGTTAATTTTTATAACTTGAAATGCAAATATAAATTGTACATTTTGTAAACACAACTATTTATCTAAAAATGCAGCCAATACACCTGCCGTTTTTGTTTTGTTTTTTCATTTTCTACAACTATTTAAAAATATTACTAAAACTAAAATGAGAGAACAATCCGATTTCGTAATAAGATGCCCCACAAACTATATGTGCCAGTAAAAAAACAAAAAGTTTGTCCACCAAAAGACAGAGCAGCACAGGGATAAACCTGCAGGCCTGACAACAGGAGGTGTATCACTCCGCTGGTTTTCATTACAGCGTTTACACTGCAATGTGCCTTTGTGACATTCATTAGTGCCCTCACTGACACACAAAACGACTACACAACAGAACAGCTACACAAGACAACACAACAAACTAAGTAAACACTCCACACTAAACGTCACAACTCTCCCACATCTAAAAACTCTCTCTCTCTCTTGCTTGCTCTGTCTCGCTGCCGTTAGCGTCACTCCCAGAACTTTTTCCTCTTCCTAAACAACCAAATCCCACATGTTGACTTCTTTTTTTTTTTAATTGGTCGACATGGTGCATTTTTCCACCGATAGGAAAGAGGTGACTTTTTTCCCTTTCTTTACTGTTTTCGTGCTGTCCTTAGAAAACGCTTAAAACACACACACACAAAAACGTGACGACAGTATTTAGTAAAGAGCGTGGCTTATATATATTATCATAACTCTGGATTTACTGGCCTGTAATTAAAATTTTAAAACTTTAAAGTCTGAACTTTCAATGTGGGCTGAAATAGAGAGTCAGCATGGCTGCAGCGTGTTGCTATGTCAGCTTACATCAGTCATGTGATTTGGAGGTGCAGCGTGTCTGTGGACCACAGAGGGTTAATAGCACTCACCTTCATTCCATTTCCACAGTGTAACAACCAACCACCTGTGTAAAATCCGAAATTCCCATGGTGTTGTTCAAAATGTGCTCTGGCACAATCATAAGCATGGCTTGCTACTGAAAACAAGAAAAAAGCCGGTCATGCTATGGGCTGAACCATTTGTTGATGTGGAGGGGGGGGGGGACGACACTATCCAATATATTCAGTTTTAGCATTTATATTCACTGTTGACTGTAACTACGCTCAAACTGTTAATGCTATCTTATTTTAATAAAGAACACTGTCATATTCAAAACTGGGGTGGCACTTGGGGTGGCAAGGGATCATTTTAGGGTGGCACTTGCCACCCCATGCCACCCTTCTAGATCCACCTCTGCCTGCAGTCAAATTTATGGAGAAACAAGTGTATTCTTACCACATCAGTGGCTTTGAAAGCCACAGAGGAAACATCTGCAGCCTTCCCTGTAAAAACGAACCTTACTTGAACCAGTACAATGAGAATAACATTTACCTGCCAGATCAGCTGATGTTAACTGGATTTAACCCTGCCAAGAAACACAGACAGAAACCCACTGCTTGAATAATTGCATCAGTATTCTGAATAACTGTAAATGCTCATATTAAATCTAAAAGTGCTCATTAAAATCAGTGAACCTTTTCTAGCACGTTGTGCCACTGGGTCTTTTGCACAAGCCGTGACAAAATTAAACCCAAAATGATCATTTTTGAGCTAAGGATCCTTCCCCAGCAAGACAATCGGCTTTCTTCAACGAACCATTTAAGGATATTAAACAAAGTTCAGCTCAGCACAACAAAGGAAATTACAAAACGGACAATCGAATCATTCTCTCAAGCCCAAATGAAAGCTCTATTAAAGCTGAGATGAGGACAAAGAGGGCAGTAGACTGGAGATTATTAGCAACAGAGATACTGAAACACAGCAGCTGCACGCTGAGAGGGTCAACGGTGTGTCCAATATGCTGCTAGGAGAGGCCTCTTTTCCTGAAATCTGGAGTAAAGGCAATATGAAACCTGCATATATTACAGCAGACACCACACGGGGTCCAGCAGTTCCTGAGGAATCTGTCCCCATCAGCATAGCAGATGTCTTGAAAACTTCTTAGTGACACTGAAACAAACTTCAAGTTATTTTCTTTTCCTGAAACAAATAACAGTTTTTTCATTCAGACAGATAAAAATAAATAAATAAATAAATGAATGAATACCAAGGACGTCATTTCCACAACGAGCAGAGGAGACTCGCTTTTCAAAAGTGTATTTTTGCACCATCTTACTTTTATGTTGTAAATGTTGCTTAAGTTGGAGAGAATAACTGAGTGGATAAAAATGTGAATACTCTCATCTGAGTGGCCTTCGGTTATTATTGTGTATGCAGAGGGCAGCAGAAGAAAAAGAAAACCCTCTTCTTCCTCTCAGGCTGTGTAATGCATGCCCTCTCTTGCTGATCTTCCCACAGAAAGAAGAGCAAAGGTGAAATTAATCACAATAATGATGCTCAGTTTCATTTTATAACCCAGTGATGCAGCATGTACAATGGCTGTCTACTGGCTGAATAACAAGAAATACCCCCTCTCTGTTTTTCCCAGTCACTTTTCCTCGACCTTGGCGGAGAACATCATGAGGTTAGGAAAAAATGTTGAAGTCGTGATGTTCAATCCAAAAGGGCTTAAGAAAAGACAGTTCAGAATGGACTACACTATGTAATAAAGTGATGGTGGATATTGCTGATATAACTGGCCCCCGAGTGCCTCCTCAAAAACTGTCACTCTCCCTTTCCTGGGAAAAGACAGTTTCACTCCTCAATTTGTTAAATGGTATAAATAAATATGCACAGATGACACTTATGCATGTTATTTTAGTCATTCTAAAGGAGAAAGTCTCTGATGCAGTTTTCTCCATCATCATTTGGAAATGGAGCAAGGAAAACACCACCTGCTGATGTGACTGTCCCATGCTTAGCTAGAAAATCTATTAGAAAACAGTGTTAGCTTTGCATCTGAAACACAGGCAGACAGAGAGGTAGCAACTGTTTGTTCCTTCTGTCACATGCTAGCATGCCCTAAGCAAAGCACAAGGCAAACTGTGTGCTGTGTGTAAAGTGTTTACCTTGAACTATTTTCAGTTTTTTAGTCAGAGCTTGCTGCTCTGCTCTGCAGGTTCCCAGTGTAGGTCTCCAACAGGCTGCCCCTTGTCCTCAATTTTGTTAATGATGTTTATAGACAGGATTTCTAGGCACAGACAGTGGGCAGAGGATGGAAGCTTTAGTGGTTCTTGTTTCAACTTTATGCAGATGATGAGGTTCTGTTGGCTTCTTCGAGCTATGTCCTCCATCTTGAACTGGGGCATCTGAATGTGCAGAGGGCGGAATGAGTATTAGCACCTACAGCCTGATCAAGTCTAGTGGAATGGCTATTCCAGCTTGGGAACGAGTTGCAGCTTCAAGCAGAGTTTGTTGTTTGTAAGTGAGCAGAAAGTGGAGACTGGCATGTGCTTTAATGCAGATCTGATTGTCTGTTGTGAAGACCGACCTGGCCGTCAACTGTGAGTAGTGACCAAACATGTAAAAGTTATATTTTAAAGAAAAATGCTCATTTTGACATTGATGACAGCAGCATGTCTAAAAGAAAGTTGTTGTTTTTTGTTTGCTTGTTTGTTTAGTTTTTTCTTATTGAATCTGGGTTTTTAAGCTGCTTTAGACCACCATGAATTGGTCTTGTCTCCACCTTATGTTTTCCATATATGCGTGCAGAGGGTAGGGTCTCAGGGCTAAGTGCAATTTTTTTTCTTTATCTTTTTTAATATCTGGTTATCTTGACTGATCTTGTTTATTGGATCAAAATTGTTATCAAAAAGTTTAGATGCTCCTCAGCCAGAGTGAGGTAATCCATTCAGCTTTGACAGGAACCCAGATTTGTTGTATATGTAACACTCATATCTTTTTGTGTTTGTTTGGATGACAGTCATCAGTGCATCCAACAGAAACTGTGGAGCGACAGGAAAAATGGTGTGGAAAGAGAAAAGAAATCTCATCTGTTTCTTCGACTACCCATCTCTTTTCTTTATTTTTCCACATCTAAAACACACAGCTGAGCCTCTGTTTTTTGGAGCTTGTGTAATTCTGTTCATTTCTGTGGGAATGGTTTTCAAATCTCTCTCCTTTTATTGTATTCATACACATATGAAAATGTGTGTTTCAGTGTGTGTTTGATGGTATTTCTGTGTGTTGCATCACCCTCTGCCACAAGACGGTCTGATGGACACTTTGAATCCATGAAAGGATCCGTCTGTCAGAATTCGTACGTCTGTCTGTCAGTCAGTGTTGCATGTGACAGCTCAAGGTTTTTATATCCGCATAACACCAAGCCGAATATTTTCTTGTCCCCCAGCATTGCCTGTCAGGTTTCATTATTTCCTGTACTGACTAGTCAAAAGCAAAAGCATAAGATACATGAAAGAGCCTTTCTCGACGACAAGGTGACATATTCTATCACTGCAATCTAATGTATTCTCTGCTCTTATTTAAAAATGCATTTCAAGGCCATGTTTAGCCCTGCCAGACCCATTGTGAAACACAAATATCACCAACATGCTGTAGCTCAAATCTCCCAGCCTCTGTGAGCGTCAAACCCTCCTATAAGAGTCTTTGCAGTTACAGAAACGCACGCTCTGCAAGTTCAAAGGAATGTTTCAGTCATTGCTGAGAGTATATAAGACAGGACACAAAAAGAACCTCCAAAGAGCAGAACTGCAGCTTCCCACTTCAATGCAAATCAGTCACAAAGAAGCTTTTTTTTAAAAAATTCTATACATTGTGAAAAAAAAAAGATGACATTTAAAGAAAACCGTGGAGTTTGTTTTTAATAGCGTGAGCTGTTGTAGGGTCTTATCTTTGACTCTTCGTTGCTGTTGTTGCAGGCTTGTCTGCTGGTGTTCTGTTGCTCTGTCTTTTTTTTTTTTTTTTACTGTGCTTTTTGTGTGAGATAAAGAATGAGAGTAAATGTCTCTCGCCTCCTGCTGGAGTGTCGCTGCTGTAGATCAGTCTCCATATCAAGGCTTTTCGGTTCCCTGATTTCCAGTGTTCCTCGTCTCGTTCATCAACATTACATGTGATTACGGCATGTTTCAAGAGCAATAAGAGCCTGTCGTCGCCACATTAGTGTTTCAGAAACACTTTTTTCAGGTGCATTGCCGACATATTGCACCTTAGCCACTGGATCATTGCCTCTTTCATTACTTTCATAACTTCCACTCTCAATGTGTCAAGAACTCTTGGAGGAATTTATTCAGAAACAAATCCATGATTATTAATGGTAGGAGGAATTTTTCTTTTTTCCCCAATAGACATGTGTATATATATATGTACAGACCATAGTTCATCCAGACCATATGCTGTATATAAAAGACGGATGTAACCATCTCTGTGCGAAGTCTCATTGTGAAACATTTCAGACATAGATGCCATTGTGTTTTTAAACCCGAGGTGACGACGGAGAGGCGGATCTGACTGAGGAACAAAGAACGCTCTGTGCTGATATGGGAGCCGTTTGGCAACTGCAAGAGGATGCCAACCCTGAAGTCTCCTCTGCTCTGCTGTCTACTTTTCTGACATTTTCCTAAGAAGACCTGAAGATAGTGATTTTGGGGCTATAAACTTAACCGTAAAGTGAGGACAAACACAGAGATAATGAGTTATAGTGTCTCATATCGATTTCTATACTGCTGTGCTTTGTTCCTCAACATACTGACGGTATTTCTTTGTGCAATAAAATTCTTTCTTTGCTGTCCACCCACAGATGCCGATTAGTATATACAATAGAAATAGAACATATAAATACAAATAGTACAAATAGTACAAATCAGTTGCCACCCAGAGCTGTGACCAAGGGTGAGGGTAGGGACTGATTGACTGTAGTATGCAGGGTTTTGGTTCTTTATTGTTTTACCTCTGGCTGATAGTTTAGTTAGGTGACTTTAGGTTTGTTAGTCTCCTTCAGCTGTTCCTTCAGTCTCATCTTGTGGTAATCTTTTGGTCTTCTTACACTGTTTAGTTATGTCATGTTTATCATATTTTCCTGTTCAGCTGTATCTCTCTTCCTGATTTATTTTGGTAAGTGTTGCTCTGTGTCTAGTGTAAAGTGTTAAGTGCTTGTCTCGTTTGTTTATTTGTTTGTAGCTGTCTTCCCTACTTGTTTCCTCTTTCCTCATTATCTCTTTTTGTTTTTATTGTCTCTGTCTCCCTCTCTCTGCATCCTCTCTCATGACTGTGTGAGCCTGGCTCTGCTTTGATTACCTTTGCTCTGTTCCCTGTTTGTTCCTGAGTTGTGGACAATCAGCATGAAACACTCTCTTTGTGTTACTCCTGCTTTCTGTGCCCTCAACAAACACCTCACACAGCCACACTTGACATGCAAGGAGGTACCCATCATCGGCTATGCACCTTGTTCAGTGCAGCTGGTCCTTAAATTCTGTTTTACCATCAAACGTTATATCAGTATATCTGGACAGATTCAAAGGCCTACAGACGCTAATTCGCATATGGATTTCTGTTGAAACTCCAAAGTCATTAGACCTCAGAACAAAATCAAATGATCAAATTATGTTTTGTACAGTAGTTTTACGTTTGGGTTGTCTGCAGGCAGGTGTTAAGTTTGTCTTACGGACATCAAATTTTATCGATCAGAAGACAAAAAGTAAAACCTAAAATAACGCAAAACAACTCCACTGAGGTGAGAAATCAAACTTCATGAAACTTGTTGGATGGGTGGAGCATTTGCAAAAAAAGAAACCTGAACATTTTTAAAGCATCTCTCAACCGCAACACAAGTTTTCCAAGAACAAAACAAGTGCATGGGCTCTCCGTGTGCCCGTTGACTTCTACTGTTTATTTGTTGCAGCGTTATACTGAGAGTTTCCGGCACTACCTTCCATGTCACAGTGAACATGTTCTTATTTATGTACATATCTTGGTGGATTTGCATCTAAATTTGGCACGACTGCTTTTAAAAACATGACGACACCCCTGCTGTTCATCTACAATCCGGATTTTTTAACAAACCACCACACTAACTTACACACAACTACACTAGACGCACACATGCTTTCTTAATAAATTGAAGCAGTATTTATATCTGAAGTGAGACACTTCATTAGATCTGAGAAGTGTCACCGTGGCTTACGTACACCTCTCCACTCGCACAGATATACAGAATGAGTTTAAATGTGAATACAGATAGGGTGTAGGGCTGTCGCCGTTAACAATGAGATAAACAAGACAGATTGAAAACCTGGAGACTGAATAGCCTGAAGGGGAGAGAGAGGGGAGAGACTAACAGGGAGCTGGTACTGCAGTGAAATCACAGGCTGAAAACACATAATTTGTGATGTGAATGACAGACTGTCTCCATTTGTCTCGTCTTCCCTCTCTGTTCTTTTCTTCCTCCGCTTCTCCACCTCCTCCTGGTCTTCATTTCATCTTCATTACATTGTGCGTGTGCGTGTATGTGCGTGTGCGTGTGTGTGTGGGATGTCTGACAGATTGGTGTCAGTTTTGCTCTGTTGAGACACGGGCTCCTTCCCTAAGTTCTAAACTCGTCCCTGATA
Source organism: Pundamilia nyererei (assembly GCF_000239375.1). Taxonomy (NCBI): domain Eukaryota; kingdom Metazoa; phylum Chordata; class Actinopteri; order Cichliformes; family Cichlidae; genus Pundamilia; species Pundamilia nyererei. Next base: position 1,055,830 of record NW_005187520.1, read on the forward strand.
GTGCTGTCATGTAAATTTTTACGACATGAATTGTACATTTTTGAGACAAACTCTCTGGTTTTGTTCAAAAGCTTGACATAAACCTTACAAAGCTCATATTTCCTGATAAACATGGTGGTGGGATTTAAAAAATAAATTTAAAAACCTGCCTGGCAGGAATTCCAAGGTGGGTTTTTTGTAGCGGCTACACCAAACACGTAAAGGGGTCTAATGTCTATATTTCTCAAGGAGAATTCCTCCGTAAAAGCCTGAAACATACCATAATTTAAAGGTGAATTATGGCTCAGCTTTTGTCAGTGGTGGGCAGTGTTGGTCAAGTTACTTGAAAAAAGTAATCAGTAACTAATTACTGATTACTTCCCCCAAAAAGTAATCCCGTTACTTTACTGATTACTTATTTTCAAAAGTAATTAATTACTTAGTTACTTAGTTACTTTTTAAAAACACGATTTACAACCTGAAGAGGTGATAAAGCGATAGATCTTTAAGCCCAATTCTACTTTTTCTGCATTATCCATCATACAAAATGTAATCAAATGGAAAAATCTCTTTTTTTTCACTTGTTTTATCAGTTTTAATCTTTTAACTGTATGCATCAAGCAAAAATTTAATTTTATGCAACATTCTCTGACTTGAATAAATTAGTTTAACATTTAAACCTATTTTCTACACATTCCAGCACATAAAACAAAATACTTTTTGTGTTTACACTCACTCTTTCAAATAGATGCAAGTAAAACACAGCAGAAAATAAATAAAGTCAAAGACTCAGCGGTCCTGTTGCTCTATTTTCACCTGCGGTAGGCGGAGGTTTACCCTGGTGCAGGTGTGCCGCGGTCAGTTGAAGAATCCGCGACTTTCTCTGTGAGTTTCCCATTACCTCGTTGCGCACTCGGTGCTTGTTGGAAGTTTAGGGGTTTTTTTCGCTGTAAAAATACGTTTTTTTCCCACGCACAACGGACACTAATGTTTTTGTCACTTTTTATGGAGTCAAACTCAAAGTAAGGTCAGTACTTCCACACTTTAAACGCTGCACGCTCATACTCTCTCCGCACTCGATATATTATCCATTGTTGATCTGCACACAGCTGTTGTCACTAACGGCGCACTCGCCTACGTCACTGTCGTGAGACATTCTCGCAAAAAATCACGGTTTTAGTAACGCAGCGTTCCTACGGGAAAGTAACGGTAATCTAATTACTGTTTTTGCAATAGTAATCCCTTACTTTACTCGTTACTTGACAAAAGTAATCGGATTACAGTAACGCGTTACAAGTAACGTGTTACTGCCCATCTCTGGTGGTGGGTGCCTTTGAAGTGGGTGCAGGCAGAGTAAAAATGGCTTGATGAGCCCCATCCATGTGTTGTCAGAAGTGTCTGAAACGTCATGGTTAAAGGGACTCCTTGAGAACACTCAGAAGACAGTCGGTAAGGAGCTGGTTGCTTGTCTTCATCTGAAACCTTTTGGGAATTTACATATTCGGCTGCAACTGGGCAACTGTGCTGAAATGCCTTTCTGCTCTGCTTTCTATTGTACTTCGTCTCAGCACACAGACAAATGCATCTGTATGAGGGTAAATTCCTCTCAACTCTTTGTTCTTCTGCTGCGTCTTGAAACTGACACTCTTCTTGCAGCGGGTTTACATAAAGAGTGACATGACTGCTAACATACTTCAGATTTTCTGCAGTTTTTATAAGTTCCATGTTTAGAGTCCCAGCAGGGAAATAAATTCTGCTCAACCAACCTTGGAAAAATTAAGAGCTGGATTTCTAAAATATCTGCACTACTAGCCACATTCTTGACTAAACTCAAAAGGATCGCATTCTTTCTTTGGCAGCTGAAAGTCAGATTTAAAAAGTAATAAAAGACAATATTGTTAAATGTGGTTGATTAATGTTTTATTGATGTAGCCTCCCTTCTTCTTCTTCTTCTTCTTCTTCTTCTTCTTCTTCTTCTTCTTCTTCTTCTTCTTCTTCTTCTTCTTCTTCTTCTTCTTTTTCGGTACACTTAAGGATTCCAAGCACCACACCTCACACTGATGTCTTTTGAATTGAAGTTATCAAATCTCACCTTCCTTTAAATGTCAGTCATGCACACAGACATCTTAAAACATGACTAAATAAAAATCCAGACACTCATGCACCCATCTTTATATCTGCATCTGGATTCTGCCAGGCTATCCCTTATTCCTGATCGTGTTTAGGATATTCATGGGCATGATCTGGGGTTAGGAGGGCATCCGTTTTGAGAACCGCAGAATTGTATGGAGGCTTTTTTTTATTTTCAACAAACCCAACAAAGCAAATGTGACTTAGGAGACAGAGTGGACAGCCCCAGAGTGGTATTCAAAATACAGTTACTTTGCTGAAATAAATGAATTACACGGACTACACATCCCACAGATGCTGGATTCCATTCAGAGCTGAGAAATTTGGAGGTCAAGTCAACACCTCAAACTCATTGTTGTTCTCCTCAAACCATTCCTGAACCATTTTGGCTTTGTGGCAGGGTGCATTGTTGTGCTGAAAGAGAACATAGCCATCAGGGAGTAGCCTTTCCATGAAAGTGCATTGCCGGCCATCCATGTGATGTAAAAAAAAACAAAAAAACCTGAACAGTTTGCTGTTTCCTGTTCTTAGATGGCAGTTCACCCAGGCTCACCAAAACTGGACAATAGAAGATGGGAAAAACATTGTCTGGTCTGATGAATCTCGATTTCTGCAGAGATATTTGCATGGTAGAGTCAGAATTAATATGAAATATGAAAATAATATGAAAGCATGGAGCTATCCTGTCTTGGATCAACAGTTTAGACTACTGGTGGTGTAATATGGGGGATATATTCTTGGCACTTTTGGCCCCTTAGTACAACTGAGCATTATTAAGACGTAACAGAATTGTTGCGAAATGTGTTCACTCCTCTATGACTACACTGCAGTACAGTTGATCTGTGCTTCCATCAAAATAGTGCACCTTGTCACAAAGCTCAAATCATCTCTGGCTGCTTGAACAGAGTCACGCAAACTCAGTCCAGTAGGTGCCGTACTGGACTGAGATCAGGTGACTTTGGAGTGGACTGTGGACTTTGGGATGTCATCATGGATGCTGACCAAACTGCAGCAACTGTGGGATGCTATGATGTAGATCAACACCTTTTTAAATCTGTGCCACCAAGACTTAACTCAGCTCTGATGGCCAAAGGAGCTCCAGTCTGGTACTGGTATGCTATAGCTATAGAAATATATACCTCATCTGGCCTGGGAAGGCCTCAGATTTCCCTAGGAGGGAGTAGGAAATGGTGTTAGCGAAAAGAAACACTGAGACAGCTGCCACTGTGTCCTGACTTTGGAAGGTAATGACTGGAACGAGCTGTTATTGGTGACCTAATGTTTCCTTTGAATTACTGATCCTCAAACTTCAGATACGTAAACATCTTTCCACTTAACCTTGAGAAGTGAAGCACTATGGTCCCTTGACTAAAAATCCAGGGTTCATGACTTTATAGTCTCAGAGAGAAAACTTCAAATTTGTGTCTTTCTCTTTATTATATTAATAAATATTAAATAGTTATATTAATAGTGATGAAATCATTTACATTTCTCTTCATCATACAATATTTAAGTTCATATTTCCTTGAACAAACAGGGAGAGGAATTTAAATATAGAAACAGACATCCTAAGCGATGTGGTGAAGATTATAAAACTCTTCCTCCAAGGTTCAACGGACTTAAAGTCTAAGTAATCGATGAAGGTTAATTGTCTTAAAGTGGTGAAAATGTAAAACCTAATGGTTGTTTAAGGCAATTAGTCTTTACGGAGGTTAACAGGATTTAAGTCATTGCATCTCAACAGGATTCATTTGTAGTATCATAACAACATAAAGCCTTCGGCAGGATTAGGTCCTGCCCACACCTGAAACAGTTCTGCTTAAAGTAAATCAGGACTGATCTGGGAAACCTCAATTCATATGTAACTAAGTGTTAACTAAGTGTTAAGGACAGCATAAAGGTCTGACAGCTTTTCAACCACTCCAAAGACACAATCAATAGACACTGAGCACACATGTACACTAAGGGGTATAATTAAAGTAATCCTACGATGATTCACACGTTTTATCATCTGCTGGTGATTAATCTGTCACCGTCATCGATGAAACATTCATCGCAGCTGTCACTTTACATTTGCTCAGGCCTGTAAGATGTATGTTTAAATGTGTCACATTAACAGGATGAATTCTCATTTCCACACAAAGCTGCAAACTGCAACCTCAGCCTGTCATCAGGAGAGATGGAAAGAAAGTCATTAAATGACACCATAAAAACAAACAAACAAACAAACAAACAAAAAAGAAAGCAGCGGATCAGAAAGAGAAACGGCAATAAAAATGGGAGAAATTGTGTTAGTTGTCTGTATTTGTTTTTATTGTGGAATACTCGCTGTCCTTTTCGCTGTGCCAGAGCTCTCCACTGTCTAACAACACAACAATGAGCTGCTCTCTGCTTTCCTTTGTCATGACTTAATTGTTATGCACCAGGTGCTCTGTGACTCATGTGTCCACCTGGGGTCTGAAACACCTATTTTACCTGTTCAAGGAAGGATTGCAGAATCTCTCATCACTGCTGGCATTGAAAGCCCCCCGAGAAAATAATCAAGACGTCTTCTCTTCGGCTATACAGATTCAAAGTGTGAATCAACTAGAGATGGCACGATACCACTTTTTTATGTCCGATACTGATACCGATATCATAAATTTGGATATCTGCCGATAACGATATGAATCCGATATAGTGTGTTTTAATCAATAAAACTGTTTTTTTAAATATCTTGCTGCATTTTGTATAAGTTCATACTCAAGTTTAAATAAACAACAACACTAAAGATATTATGTTATACCTGTATGTAAAAAAATACACTGCACCCAAAATATTTCATAGCAATACTGATCAATCTAATAAACTTAAACCTACTCAATCCTTCCTATTCTGGTATTTTAAAGAGTACTTAGCAGAAATATTAAGCAACCTAACTAATAGGGTTGCAAACTCCCAGCAAAAAAAAAATAGGGAACCACCCTCCACCCTCCACCTCATGATGCTTAATCGACATAATGAACTTTAATTTGATGCAGTGTGGGAAAAAAATGCACAGAAATCAATTATTTTTCAAGAATAATTAAATAGATTCAACATCATTCTTCAACAGAATTGCAGACTGCACAGATGGTACCTTCCCAAAGGAAAAAGTACTATAGCTTACTAGGGTATATTAGACTTAATAGTTACTATATCCAGTAATGGACTTCTATACATTTTACATCAGATTAAAAATTTGGGTGTAAGATTCAGATAATTATTTATTAAAAGCTAGAAATTTTAAATAAAAATAAGAAAGAAAAATATGTCTTTGTGCCCCCTTTTCCCTGTTAATGCCCTATCGGCCCCCCTGGCTAAACTTTGCTAGAACCGCCCCTGCACAGTTACCAGCCGTCAGCCATGTAGAAAAGGATCCTGGTGTAGAAAGTAATATTAAATAAATTCTAACAACAGCTGATCAAGCTGAAACGTGCTGCTGCTGTTCAGCCGCTGGTTTCCTCTTTCTGGAGCGAAGTAGGCCAAAAACAAACAAGAGAGACGGACTCGTGACAGAAAAGCCGATCAGCTGATCATTGATCAGTTTCACGATTGAAGTAGCACCAGGAGAGGCAGTCGTTCCATATATCGGTTGTTAAACTTAACGTGGGAATGCTTTACAAACATTCAGAGATGAACTTACACACTTGCTTTACTTCTCTCTGGGATAACTTCATCCGAGATGAAATGCCAGTTTGGTAGCGAGGCTACAAACACACACAGCCGCTCTATCACGTGAGCACACTGCTCCGATGAGCCGAGTTATGCCGTGTTGCAAGTTATATTTAATGGATCGGATTACATTTTTTATTTCTCTCCGATATCCGATCCAGTAATTTACATTAGTATCGGACTGATACCGATACGTAATATCGGATCGGTCCATCTCTAGAATCAACTAAAATGATCTTCCAAATATCTAAAAGACCTCATCTAATCTGCTTTCCTCCCGAACAGACTATACAGATGCTACACCTGTTCTACCTGTTCACTGAATGGGTTCATGTTTAAGATATGATGGGCGGTTTGGAAACATTTTGCCCGAGTGCGTAAGACCCAGTGTAAAGTTACAGTTCAAAATCTTATTTTAATGTTTTGCATTTGAATGAAAAACAAATGGAAGAGAAACAATTAAAAAAAACAAAAAGATCAGCAACTGAGACAAATCGAAAGAAGAAAGAACGAACTGAGCCCCAGATGCTGAGTGCTCCCTCTCTCCCTCTTCCTCGCCTTTCTCTCTGCAAAACTCTACCCAGCTCCAGGTGCCCTGAAGGCGGCAGCAGAAGGACGAAGCCAACACACCATCTGAGCCCGGAGCAGCCGGGGGGAGCTTCATTTACGCTACAGAGCCTCCCCATTTAATTCAGCACAACACCCTGCAGCGTGCGCGCGCACACACACACACACACACACACACACACACACACACACACACACAAGTCAGTTCATCATGCTTGTGAGGACACTGCACTGACATCCATTTATTTCCTGGCGGCTCAGTTTGACCTCAGCCACATGAAAACCAGATGTCCTGTTTTCTCAGGACAGCCTTGTGTTTCTGGCCAGTTTTAGATCTTTTTTCCCCATTATGCTGGTCTCAGTTCAGTCACCACAGTTCAGTTCTAGAGTGAATTGATTTACTTGTACAGCTTAGGTAATGAATTCAAAAAACTTGGGCCCATCTTGCCAACACCATCACATGCCTTCATTCAGTGCTGAGTCTTTATGTGAAAACCAGGAATCGTTGGGTTTCTAAAAGCTAATCTGAGAAGTCCTTGTCTGCATGCAACAACTTAAAAATTTCTACCTCAGAAGCACAACTCACTTGTCTGATTTCATAAGTAATAATATTCATCTCTAAAGTCAGAGAGAGGGTGAGAGAGGGTATACTCTGTGTATTATGTCTCAAAAATGTTGATTGCAGTGTGTGGATAAAACCCATAGCTAGTGTCATACCACACCCCAAAACATACTTAAAGGGGAGATTTCTGCATGTGTAACCATTGTAGCAGCCACTGTTCAGAGAAAGGCATGAGTAACACTAAAAGAAAGTGTACTAGAAATACAGGACAGTTATTAAAATGTATAAAAAACAAAGGTTATTGATAAGCCTTGAGCACAGATGGCTTTGGTTTTCTCAGTTTGATGGACCACCTGTGAATAAATTTGGGTCCTATCTCTGTGTGAGTCCATAATATTGCTGCATGTGTTTTATTCCACCCCCCAACGACAAAAAGCCGTGAAAAAGTAATTAAAAGGAGCCGACTGTCTGAGATGAATGTCTGTCCGAGGAAGAAAAACACTCTTCATCACTGTCAGGAGAGCAGGAGGAGACAGAGGAGTAATATTAGCTTTATCACTGCTGTGAGAGGAGAAGAAGAAAGGGTTCAGAAAGTGAGACAGAAAAGTTTGTTTTAAAAAGAAAGTGAACCAGAATTCGAGGAGAAGGGATTAAAGAGAGGAGGTTTTATTAGAGCGTAAAGTAGAGGAGATGGACAAGTTTTATTACTGCTAAGGGAGGATTAGGAGACAAGGAGGAGATGGAGTTGATGGTGGAGAAAAACAGGTTTTTATCACATTGAGGAGAGGTTAGAGGAAAGAAAATGAGAGAAGGGGAAGAGAAGCAGCTGAAGAAGTGATAAAAGAAAGAGAAGAAAAGATGCTGTGGACTAAAAAGTGAAGACAGGACAACAACACTGAGAATAAGAGATGAAACGAGGAGTGGGAAGGAGAAAACATGGAGAATGAGATAAAGAAAGTATTAGACACAGTGGAAAAAGGATGAACTATAAAAGGCAGATAAAAGAAAAAAGAGTAACTAAAAACAACAGAACAATAGAATAGAAAAACAAATAGAGGAATGAAAAAGGATAAAGTATTAGAGGAGGAATAGTTTTTCCCTAGTGGCAAATGATCAGTCAGCTTATCAGTGGTTCTGATAGGAGCGCTGGACAGCACCGAGGTTGACTGGTTGGCTGGCTGTCACCCATTCCAAGCCAGGTGACCTTACTCGTTAATCAGCTGATTGGTTCTATTGGGGCTTTTCCATCCATCCATATCAAATCAAATCACTTTTTATTGTCACATCACATGTGCAGGTACATTGGTACAGCACA
>NW_005187520.1:1069730-1073336 GCF_000239375.1 Pundamilia nyererei
CGAATCTTTTCAGTCTCCTGAGAAAGAAGAGGCGCTGTCTGTGAGCCAAAGAACAGCGAGACGGCACAGATTTTAATGCAACAAATAACAAGTTACCAAACAAAAAAAGCTGACTTCGTATTATCTTCATCTTTTTCTCTCTATTTTAAACCATCCATTTTAAATAACACAGGTTCCCAAGCTTTGAAACAGGTCGCTTTGCTGACAAAACAGAGGTTGGCCGTCCATTTAATTTTGTTTTTGTTTGTACAAAATTCTACTAAGGTGTAACAATGTTTTTGTTGCTATGTTGGTGTTATATAGGTATGTGTTGAGACAGCAGAATGGGGTGACACCAGTTAGTTTGTTCTGTGGTCAGTTCTGCTATCGCACAGAAAAAAAATCCCCTGCAGCCTGTTGCGATGCTCTTGTGAGACCAGTTTTACTCATACAGAAAGACATCTGGGGGACTTGGATGCCACATTTATTGCAGGAAGCTCAGCAAGTAGGTGAATAAAGATGGCCGCACTTATTAATAAGATGTGCTGCCACCTGTTCAGAAACGTATTCGTAGCAGGACATCTTATGCTCATTCTGCACTTCTGCATTTTATCTTCTCATTCATCTGGGCGAAGCTAACACAGCTCATTCATCTTTAGTCTAATTTAAGGAGGAAGAACAAGCAATTAAGCAGTATTCCTGTCTATAATTTTAACACTGAATTGAAGAGACAACTTTCAGGCACAGATTAGGAGAGACTCATCTTAGAGGCTTCGGGCCACTGGGCCATTATGACTTTTCAAATATTACCAAATGGAGCGATCTGCTCAAAAGAGCAAAATTGTTTCATTAATTCATAAAGACCTTTTCCCCTCAGACCTCAATTTTTTTTAATCCATTGAGATTTTATACCCTTAATCCTCCCGAGCTACCAGCAAATTTAGGTTTATCTTTGGGATGTCATCAAATTGTCTCTGCAAGAACCTGAGTATGTGGACTGTAAGGCAGACTCTACTGAGCATGTGCAATGGGCTTGACAGCTCAGGAAACAAAGCAAAAAGTTCAAAACAGTTTTTCCCCTTATTTACAATTGTGCATTATTTTCAGTCCAGATTTCTTTAGTAGAGCCGCTGGTTACGCTTAAAAACAGTTTGACTGTGTGCTGAAAAAAATATACATTCTAAAGAAAAGCCACCTCAAAGAACACAGGACTTGTACAGCAGATACATGCGGAAATAAAAAGATTCATTCAGAAAGTTTGTTGTCTGCAAAGATTAGCCACTTCCACTCAAGATTAGTCCACTTTCTATATTTGGCACCATGTCTAAGTGTAAGGTTGAATTGTGTTGACAAACAGTAACCAAAAAGTTCAACATTATATCTTATCTTAAACATATTTTACAAGCTTCTGCTCTAGTATGGTGATACTACTGAGTTTTGCATAGATATGTGTTTATGTCTGCATGCACCATTTGCACACGTGGAACAATGTGGGATACTCCTTTTCAGGCTGCTGTTGTTGGTATTTTAGCTTCACCCCTGCCACGGAAATTATTCATTTCACATTATTCATAGTGTGCAAAGAAGTGTTTTCAAGTCTTACTTTCCATTTTTAATCATCCCTAAATCCCAAAACAGTCAACCTTTAGTCACCCATGGGGAATATGCTTTTGGCAGGATTGGATGCAGGTGTGTCTCTGCTGGGATTCAGCCGACGTTAAGGTTACACTTCCTTTTAATGCGCACTCAAATAACTGGACACCAACAATGGATCACACCTTGGTCTTGACATGACACTGACTGGCAATGAAGTTGACTAGATACCACACTAATAAAATCACACTGATCACTGAAAAAGTCCTACTCCAAAGCTAAGACTTTCTTTTGTGTGTGTGTGTGGGGGGGGGGACTTCTGCGTTAGACCCTAGTTCCTGTCTTTCCAAAGGTTCATAGTCCTTAACAAAGTTCCTGCTTTGGGAATTTGGGAATGCTGTCATTCTGACCATTACTTGAAAGGAAGTATCAGGGAGTTTTTAAAAACATTCAATTAAATTATACTAAAGACAGAAAGAAAAAAAATCCACCAACTGTACTTAGAGTACACTATTACAGGACTTGCAGCACAACAACTGCACACTGGTGCACACAGTGTGAACAGTAGTAGTAGATCCTCTATCTTACCAGACTGTTGTAGTGCATGAAGAGCTAGAAGCCAGAAGCAGAAACTTTCAATATGAAGCTTATGGTCAGCCAGGAAGATCTGCATTTATTCATCTGGCTGAATTCTTGGATGTTTGGTGTCTGACACTTTTAACATTCTTCATGTCACTTCCTCTTCATCAGTCAGCCTGGGTTCTGTGTGCTAGCACTGCTCTTCTGTCATTCAGCCTTTCAGACTCTTATTCAGGTGACCCACCTCCTCCACATCTTAACCTCATCATGGCCAGCTGGAGATAATCATCCAAGTCTCCACTTGTTTCATCTCTGCCACCACTAATGTCTAGTCTCCATGGGATCCTGTCCTGCTTCCTACCATTGCTCGACTCCACTCTTCTGTGTAGCTTCATCAGAATCTAATTGCCAAATGGTTTATTACTCACTCTAAAATCACGTCTCCTTACTGAGTTACCACTCCATCTGGTCTCATACTTACTTTCTGTTATGAGATCTGGCTAATGACTGAAAGAATGAGATCACAGATGCAAGTGGCTGAAATTAGTTTCCTTCAGTGTTGCTGGTGTTAACTTTAGAGACAGGGCGAGGAATAAAACTGAGGCACACCCAACTGGAAGAGTAACCTGTGGTGACCTCAGAACTCACTGTAGCGATCATACCATATATCCGATTTATGCCCTATAAATGCACCTGGATGCCACCAGAGGAAGTGGAAAACTCTCCTGGGAAAAGGATTCCTGGGATGCTCTGCCTCCTGCTGCCATTATGACCCGACTTCACATAATGAGAAGGCGGATGGATGGTTGAAGGGGTTGAATAGATAGATGGATGGGCTTTTATCCAATTTAATCTCCTATGCTGAAAATAATTCAAGTGAGTGACATTAGTTTTATTATGCTGAAGTATCAGATTTGAATAAAAGCTGTTTATATATTGAAAATGCCAGACAGTACAGCTTCAAAATCTGCTCTTAGTCGTGTCTGAGTGTGTTTTTGTATTTGTTTGCAGTGCACGGTTTCTTCTGTGTTTGTCTGGAGAGGGATGTCGGTCTTGTTTTCCTGTAATTGCGTTGTATTGTATCTGAATGTTTAGTGTGTATGAGCGGGGTTTTTGTATGTACGCTGTGTGTGCGTGGTGTTGTGCGTCTTATCAAGAGCTCATGAATTATTGAGTTCCATTTAGAACCCTTATCACTGTCCCCATGGCAACCAGCCCCATGGGGCACACAAACACACACACGCAGTGATTACAATATTACAACATGCAATACAAACAAAACAAGAGCACAGCAGGTACACACACTATTGCCTGGCTGGCGTGTGTGCGCATTAGTTTGCTGTTGTCGCACCGAAGCTCCCAGTGGCCTCTGTTTGTCCTCAGTCCAAACTGGACATAGTGTTCAACTCATGTTTTATTCATGTTTTCTAAGTGTTTGTGATTATGCATATATAT
>NW_005187520.1:1073374-1091155 GCF_000239375.1 Pundamilia nyererei
TGTGTGTGTGTGTGTGTGTGTGTGTGTGTGTGTGTGTGTGTGTGTGTGTGTGTGGTGTGTTTCGATGATCTAATGATGTGTAATGTGTACGACTGAACTGTTGCAAAACACCTGAGATTAAAACGACCTGCAGCTCTCTGGCTGTTCCACGAGCAACCAGACAGGCAGCGCCCTCTAGCAGCACAAGCTTTAACTGCAAGTGGCTCCAGCTAAAGTTTGCAATGAGTCCAGTGGCTATAATTTTATTTCAAGTGTACCAATAAGAAATATATGCAGTTATTCACAAGAAGTGTGTACAGTATTTGTGCTCATAGCACTGCTAGCCATAAGTGAGAAATAAATATTAATGATATGACATTGAAAGTGTGACGGTCAGAAACCTGCTAGGTTTGGCTGTTTTTGTACCATGTTTACATTTTCTTGTCCCGTTCCTCCCTGTACAAAAAATGACAGGTGACTACTCTGCTGTCACTGAACCAAACCTCACTGGCTTGTCCAGAGTTTTTTATTAAATAGACATTTTGACATTTTATCACTTAAGAGTTTGAGCAGCCAAAAAAAAGGGGAGGACATTAATAAAACCTTAAAATCAGCTGATGGAGAGTGCTTGAGTCTGAGAAACACAGGAACAGCCTACGGACTGAATGTCTGACTGATCTGTATAAAAAACTGTTGTATCCATGCATGAGAAAGCAACATCATTTTTTCACAGTCCAATATTCTTAAAAAGACAATGTTAAAAAAGGCATAGTATATAATCAAAGATTACAATTTTCTAACCATTTGCATAAGCTCCTATAATAGTCAAGGATGGTGACTGGAACCTTCACCCTAAGATGGCCTTTAAAATATAGTCAGGTCCAGTGCAGGTACCTCATAAATAGCATACAGCTTGAACTGCTTTGTGTACTGTATTGTGTTTCATTGACTTGTATTGTTCATGTGGAGACATTAAAGGGGTTTTTCAACCTGATTCAATTTTAATTACATTCAATTCAATGCGCAACAATTCCATTGACAAACAAGCATCTATACTGTTAAAAGCAGAAATATAATAGTGACAATAGCGTCCACAGAAGACAGAATGATACAACTTAAGGTTCAGATTTTATAATCTTGTCAGATATTCATTCACATCCATTTTATCCACTCAGGTATCGGACATATTGAAACAGAAGACCTAAAGCTGTTAAACAAGACCCTACCTGACCTATGTAGACTCAAGCAGAATTTCTAATCCACCTCATCACAACTCAAGGTAACACAAAGAGACTAGGTAAGTATCTACCCACACATTGACAGGGAAAAGACACAGTACTGACAGAAAGCTGAGGAGAAATCAGAAGGAGAATGTTCTTTTATAATGCAGCAGGAATGAGTGATAAACCATGGAAATGAGTTTACACTGTGCACTCCAGCTTTCCTTCTCTCAAATTCATCAGGTTTTTTAAACAGGTTTTTTAAAATGCCTAAAATGAGGTCTGTGTTACCATGAACTTGAGATGTTTGGTTCTTTGTTCTACAATATAAAATATTCCAGTAAATATCTTCTTGTCAACACTGAGGATTTTACATACACCAGAGAAGCAGTACTAATCAAAAGACAGGAGATGTACGCAGCAGAGTTAAAGATGCTCAAATTGTAGGTGGGAGTAACCAGGATGGATGGGATTAGAAATGAGTACACTTCAGAGGGACAGCTCAGGTTGAATAGTTTAGAGACAAAAGTAGAGAGACAAGGTTCAGATCATTCGTACATATGCAGAGGAGGGATAGTGGATATTGGACAAAGAATGCATGTAATGAGTGGTTATTCGAGTTACTGTCAACTTCCTGTCAGCTGGAAGGAGTCTGACCAGTCTCGACTGACCTGTAGAATCAACAAGGCATTTTCTCAAGTCAAGTTGTAGCAGTTATAAAAGCACAGCATTAAGGATCATGAGTTGTGGGCAATGGTTTAGCTCACTGGTTGAGCAAGTGACCCATATGCCATAAGCCGAGTTTAAATCTGCCATGAGGGCATCTGCTGCATCAGTCTCTCTGTTCTCTCTCCTCAGCTTTCCTGTCTCCTCTACACTGTTCTAACACAATAAATGCTAAAACAAATTACACTTAGCAAAAAGGTTTGTGAGTTTTAACTTTGTTGTGACAAACGTCAAAGTAAAGATCTGGTTTTTCTTGGTTAACCTTATCCATGATGTCATACACAGTTTTTCTGTCTGTAAGAATCACAAACAAAGCGTGTTGGAAAGCTATAATGTGAAACTTGGGCAGTGGATATATAGATAGTGTACAAATAACCTGTCAGGGCAAAAAAGCTATATTTACCTAATCAGAGAGGATTTGTGATTTGGTGCATAAGGGTTTTTATTCCTCCTTATTGCAGTTGTGTCAGGGCACCAACAACAAAGACAAAATGCAGTTTTTGACATCCTTGCAAAGATGATAGAGTCCTAAGACTGGTTCTCACAAAGATAGCAATACAGGAAAACACACACACACAGTGCAATGCTAATAAGGGATGCAGTCAGGTAGTTTTATACCTCCTCTTAAAAGAGATTTAGAGTCAGAGAGACTTAGAGCTACAATAACAGAGTTATCTCTTTTCTCTCTCTTTGTCTGTGAGCTTTTCTCAGAAAGAAAGAAAAAACACTTTAATGGGAAGGAAAGGAATAAAAACACAGAAGGCAGAAAAATCTCTCTCTGATGTTCATTCAGCTGCTTTTGTCAAACCTGAGCTTCTTAACAAGTGCAAAATAACAACTAAACTCATTGAATAGAAAAGATGAAAAAGATACGCAACAAAACATAAAAGAAGCAATAAACAACAACAAAAAAAAACAGAATCTTGTGTGGAGCTGTTAAAGGATGCATGTAAGAAACAAAAAGGACAAAACAAACCATTAATAAACAAAGCAGCAGATACTGTGAGAGAGTTAAACAGAAAAAGTGTTGAGTTTGCATTTCAAATTTTCCTGCTTTCTGCAGGTCCTGACAGCAGCCCCCTCGACACAGGGTCAAAGGAAAACAGAGCTAAAAAACTAATGCCCTCGCTATGCTAATGCTAATCCGCTATGTAGTCTGCAATCATCATTGCATTCAATAATAATAAAGTGTTAAATTCAATTCAGCAATTTTATATCAATAAATCACAACAACAACAGCATTAATGAAATTGACACTCTACTGTAGTGAGTAGAGAGAAGCTTGGGTTCACGAGAGCCCTGATTGTCTTGTAGAGACGTTTGCTGCCGGATACTCGATAGGCCGTTGCGTCATGTGCCTGGCGACACTCTCAATGGCTTATCGAAGAACAAAGAAAGCGGTTACAGCTATTCAAAACCCCCACTGGGCTGGCCAACATGATTGACGGTGGGCAAGCTGTGTGTACTCAGACTGTGTTTATTGAACACCATATGGGAAGATCTTGGAGAAGCTCACGGCTTTGCAATGGGAAATAGATAGACCTGATGACCCGTGAGGGATATTAAGAACAACTGCGAAATTGGTGCAGTTGTCCGCAATCATCTCCCTCACTCATGCGGTTCCAAAACAACACATTTTTATCCCTGATAACGGGACTATGTCTCTCTGACCCTATCCTTCATGGACACCAGCGTTGGCTGAAGGACTGTTGACTTTTGCATAACCAGATGAAAGGACACTCTCTCTCAAGTTGAACACAGGATATACACACATACATATGCATGTGCAGCGACACAGATGCACAGTCACTCCATTCCAAATGCCTCCAATGCTTGCCCCCCATCCGATGCAGACAGCAGGTCAGCTGGACTGCACAGAGATGCCGCCACCCGATGCTGCTGTCTACACTGGCTTACTCTAACCCTACTCACCCACCCCTGTTGCTTGTCACGTGTTTTCATTGTGTTACGGTGTGAAGATTCATGTGCTGAGGAGTTTTTGTTTTCTATTCTAATACTGATCCCCTATCAGGAGCTCAGTCTGAGTAGAGTTCTCTTTTTTTCTTCTCCACTCCCCTATTGTGTTGTACCTTTCATTGTTTCTTCTTTACGCTGCCTGTTCGGACCTTTCTCCCCAATGTGATGTTTGTGTTATGTATGTGCGGTTGGAAGAGGTCCAATTTCGCTGCAGGCAACGGCAAGTGACAAATAAAGGCTTCATCAAATCAACTCAAGGTGCTTTATAAGGTCTATACCTTTTGTAAGGTGAAGAGCCTACAATATTTATTGCTTAATGAAGCTAAACATTTAAGCAAAGGTCATTGAGAATTCATCCTTTGGAAGAACGAATGGGATCAGGAATCTTCTGATTAGAGCATCTGAGCACTTAATGCTAATGTGTGCACACAGGTTTGCATGTTTGCTATCCAATTTGGTACACTGGTGCTCTAATATTTGAGCTAAACTGGGCGTAGCCGCTGTGTCATGCATGTGACACGTCAAGAACTGTTTAATGGAGTGCATATTTGAACCAACTTTAACATTTTGGCTATATTAGCTCTTTGGCGGTTCATGTAGAAATATTTGGATGAGGAGATGGATGAGTTGCTAAGTTATTATCTAATGCTTGCAAGCATTGGGAAAACATCATCCACAAAAAAGCATTCTGATCAATCTGTCACAGCAAACCAGATAATTTGCCAAATAATTTCATCACAAATGCATGGAAAAGGCACCAACACCAGCAGTCCACTTCAGTGACTCAAAGCAGCAAGGTTAAAATCAGAGAGACAGATGGCAGCAAGGGCGCTCAGTGATGTCAGTCAAAACTGCTAACTTAAACACAAATATGTTGTGCATTTTTTTAACGTTAAACTGAAGGAACTGCAGAGCTGTACTGTTAAAGTAAGTCACAGTATGAAAATCCAAAATATGGACCAGAATTGTAGAAACCTTTATATTCTGTAGCACTGAATATCAACATAGCTGCAAAGTCTGGAAATCACCAAAAGGTACTATTTTCTGACAAAACAGGATTTGCAGAACTATAGCTTGTGTACTGCAGTTTGAAGTGTGTGTGCTTGTTAATTTATAGTCTTTAACTGACCTCAGCAACCTGGCTACACACACACACACACACACACACACACACACACACACACACACACACACACACACACACACCTGTTCAGCTATCTTAGTGAGGGCCTTCATTGACATAATGGTTTCCCTAGCCCCTTACCCTAACCCTAACCATTAAAATGAATGCCTAACCCTAACCCTAACCAAGACATCGGATACATTGTATAAAGGAGTAACATTAAGAGGGGACTTGGTTAAAGGACACTAAAAAGGTACAGCACACTGCACAAAGACCCAGGAGCAGCAAGTGAAGATGAAGGTCATCACACATATTAGAAGACTGTTCTTATAAGATCCAGTGGAGCCTAACCACAGATGTAAAGGCAGGTGAGTTCCCCGGCAAGAATTTTTATCTTGGAATCCAGACTGATGGGGGTTGGAAGAGAAGGCTCAAAGGCTGGTCTGAGAGGGGAGGTGGGGTGGGGCCCGGGGCAGACAGGGATATATTGTTGACATTCTATTAGTAATTTTAAGCCAAGAAGGCGCTTAACATGTAACACACAATATGAATATGCTCAGGTGTTATTTTAATTTTTATGGTTTGGGGAGGAGGGAGGGAAGGAAAATAACGAGGGAGGGATTAGGTGGATCACTTTTTAAGAAGAATGCTTTGATGAAGTGATTTTATTGGTCTTATTGGTCTTTTTAACTTCTTTTTTTTTTTATCTGGCCTGGCTCAACAGGGGTGTCTACTCCACATGGGAAGATATATGGCAAATACTAAAGATAATTACAGCCGAAACAGGCAGTACATGGGGGAGATGATGAGAAATGTCCCAAATGGGGACAAGGCGGTCTACATAGGAGTAATACTTCATATGACTGTACAGATCCCCCTTTATTCTAATATATCACTAAAGTGAGGCTTGATTTGAGGCGGCGTAGTTGAAATTAACACTGCTGCCATTGAAAAAAATCAAATCACATAATCATGTGGATGTATGAATTAGATAAAATTGATACTTTGAGGAGCGGGCTAGATTCTTTTAAAGAGAAAAATTTAGGATAACTGACCTTAGGACCACCCAGGATGAAGATAACATAACATATTTAACATAAATATCATCCTGTGGGTTTTAGAGTTGGACAGCTTCATTGAGCTAGTCTTTTAAATCCACTTAGGACTGCCTGGCAGTCAGTGGAGTAGTCTTGGTATAAATAAATATATTCTACAGTTTGGAGAAGGATTTGAACTTATAATTGTAATTCCCGGTAAAAATGTTTTTTTAGCTTGTTTATGCATTTTTTTAATATTGTGAGAGGTGGAATAGGTCTGTGTTTTAGGGTTTTTTTAGGTATAATTATTTATGTTTTAGTATTTTTTAATAGTTTTTAACAAGTAAGCCTAACCCAAATATGGGGGCTAGTAAGCATACCGATGGGTCACCAGATCATCCTTGACCTCCAAACACTTACTAACATGAATGTGTAAATAAAAGGGTTGAAAACTAATTGATTGTGTTTGCTGTGTTCCTTAACAGCTGCATGAACTCTTACATTTACTAACTACACAAATTAAATTAAGTTTCCTAAAAAATGGGTGAGATTTCCCCTATGGAGGTGTGGGAGGATCTGATCGCCTGCTGGTTTTTAGTTGAGTTTTAATAATTTTTTATTTATTTATTATATAAATTTTTTTTTTATACCTGAGCACTTTTGGCCATTTCCCTTGATAAGTGCATTCAAACAGGGATTATATATTGGCATCCTCTCTAGATGCCATCATGTGGGATGTTACCAAGACTCAACACATAAAGGAAAACAGAGGAGAAGCACATATGTAACACTAGAAGATCATAAGGAGAATAAGGGGCCAGTCGGCCGCTAGGACCGTGCAACGGAGCTCCAAACGGAGATAACTAAGCCATAATCTCCTAATACCTAACCATAACCTAATTGTAACCCTGACACTAAAACCACATTTTGAGCCTCAAAAAGGCCGGTGAGGACCGGTGACTGTGTCCTCACAAGTGACTCTCACTTGTATAGTAGAATGCAGATTTTGGTCCTCACAAAGATAGCCAGATGGGAACACACACACACACACATACACACACACAGAATGAGGGAGACACACATGAGCTTGACCCTGTTTGGTCAAATTAAAGTCATAAATTGTGTTTCCATTAATGCCCTATTGACTGGTTTTAGTTTATTCCAGCAGAGAGGAGGTTCAATCCTTCAGCTGCTGTTAAACAGCTCCTGACCTATATGATGGAGAGAAGGAGAGCAAGTGAGGAAGAAGGAATGAAAGGGACCTGCAGGAAGAGGACGGTGAGGTAGGAAGAGGAGAGAGAGTTTTGTGAATATTTATCCTTCAATGACGAAAGACTTCGCCTCCATAAATCACTGTCCTCCAATCACACACACACACTGCAGTCTAATTAGAGTGTGTTATCGGAGCAGCAGACGAGCTGTTGATCCGGCGACCTTTGGCAACGAGAAAAACCCGCCAAGGCTCGCTCTCTCTCTTTCACAAACTCACACACACCAACTTTCTGTCTCTCCTGAGGAAAACACTTTGCTGAGTTGTGATAATGATGCTGCCGGACTCTTTCCAACTATCTTTTCGTTCTCCTCAGCTTTGCACCATTTCCATTAAAATGCCTCTTTCTTCATTGTCTCCCTTAATTCAAACTTTTCTTCTATCTAGGCCCCTTTTTACTTCTTTACCTTCCACCTTCTTGCCTCTTTCCTTCTTCTTTCTTCCTTCTAGATGTGTGTTCCAATTGTTCAGCTTGTCTTTCTTTACCTCCTTTGTTGCCATTTCTTTTTCTTCCCACCTCTCTTGTCCTCTTCTTGCTTCCTCTTTTCATTTGAAGTTCCTGTTCAAAAATGACCTACAAACAAACTACAAGCTTTGATGTGTTTAAGTTCAAAGTGTCAGACTGTTGAGTGGGTAGTGAAACTGGAAGAAAAAGATCACAGATACAAGCATCAGAAATGGGTTTCCTATGAAGTGTGTCCTGGCTCACCCTTAGAGATAGGGTGAAGCTCACTCCTCTGCATTAAAGGAGCAATTTAAGATGCTTCTGGAGTCTGGCTAAAATGCTTCCTAGGCACTTCCTAGGTGAGGTATCTTGGACATGCCCAACTGGGAGGACACCCTGAGGAAGATCCAAGACACCCTGGAGAGATTATGTCTTTTGGCTTGCTTGGAAACACTTCGGCATCCCACTGGAAGAGCTTGAGGCAGTGGCTGGGGAGAGAGAGGTGAGGGCATCACTGCTCTCCCCACAGTGCAGAACCCCATCAGAGAGAAAAAAAGAGTTGGACTTTTGGATAAAAATGAAAAAGAAACTGAAGTCACATTCAACTGTTTTTCATCAAGACCACCTCTTTATCTTTAAAAGATCTGTGCTGATCAAAATTACCCAAAACACGTGAAAATGGTGTCTGCCTTGCAGAAACAGCAATCACCAGGGTTAGCTCTTATTAAAGCAGTTCAAATCAATATAATCTTCCCTCGGGTCTATTACATGAATCTCTGAAGGGGTCTGTAAAGGAAACGATGAACCTGTAGAGAGGTAGCAGTTGAACCTGAAACTTTGCAGCTCTTTTAGGGAGTTATCGTAGCTCATTGTTCAGCTGTCTGACTGCAACTTTTTTATTCTAGTTCACTCTCAGCACTCTCAAAGCGTCATTTCCAGTCACAACAGGCAGCTGTTTTCAGAGAAAAAGCTCTAAAAAGCTACTTTACTCTACCAGCTCAGCAGCAACCTGCACTCAGACACAGTTAGACTCACTGGTGAACATAGTGGAGCTTAAAGACATCTTACTTTCTTTGGATGGACACAAATGCACCTGCAAATGAACGATAATGTTACTCTGCAAATGAAGGGTGCGCTAACAAGAATCTGGTTGCTAACAAGTACAATACACCTGCTTCAAAGTGTCATATATCTTGTTTCAGATGCTGTTATTACAGGCGTATTTCCAGTAAATGCTTTATTTCTGTCACTGCCGAGAGAGGAAGGTGTTGCAGAGAGGCGTAACGCAGTCAAAATTGGTACCTTAACTCACATGAGGTGTGCTGTCAATGACTCTGCATTGAATCCAGATGCACAGAAGGGTATTTGATTTGCCAGACCAGCAACCAGAGACGTTTGATAAGTCCAACATTAACAATGGGACATCAAGACAATGGAAATATATGGAGATAATTTATGTTTCGACACAGACTGGAGAGAACAGATGGGTGTAATGCTGTCATCTGTGTTTGAACAAACAAAGTCTCAGCCTGCTTGCAGAAAGTAGCAAAAAAGCTAGCAGTTCATTTATATACATATTGCACACACTGTATCTCTTCTCTTTTGCACTGCAAAATATAACACCATCATATTGCACTTTCACAGGATGTATTCAGTGTGAACATTTTTGGAGTGCTGGAGTCATTGCAAGCCCAGTGGGAATGGGTATTTATTTTGCTTTGGTATGTAGGAAGCATAAAAAATGAATGGTTACATCCACTATACTAAAAAGGAGTCAGAAAGCAGAAGAAATGAGAAATGGAATTGTTAAGTCTGCGTACTGAGACAGATCTTCTGCCTGATATCAACTGGTTATTTCTCATTTTTCCAACAAGGCCTTTGCTGTCGTAGTTGCAGATGTTTCTTTCTTTTCTCCTTTTGCATTTTTGGGGTTTGCCAAGAATCCATTTCAACATTTTCAGTTACAGTTCCCCACAAAGCAGGGTACCGTTGACATTTCCTGCATTATGGGAATATGATTATCAATCTTGGCTTAAATCTCGGCCCTGCAACACACTGGCGACCTGTCCAGGATGTGCCCCATAGTAGCTGGGATAGGCGTGCTGCACAAGTTCTAATAAGACAAGCATAGAAATGATCCCAATGTCAAAGGCCATTTTATTCTCACTGAAACTCTTCAAACAAACCATTCCTCTGCAGGTGATGACTAAGTTGTGGAAGCTTGTTTCTGACACTGTGTTTTTTCTTTTTCTTTTTTGCCATCAGTAACTCAAATTCTTTAGGTAGTATGTTGAAATTTTCACTTAATAATTAGTCAACATTTGGAAATACATAACTTGAACTCTTATCCATAGCAAGCTGTTTGACAACTTTGAAAGAAGAAGGTTGGAGATTGGCCTGAATTAGCTAACACAACAGGGTCAAGTAAAGGCTTTTTAACCCTTTAAGACCTACCATAGAACCAAGTCCGCCAGAGCTTATATTATATTTTTACCTGCTGTGGAGCCATTTTTGGGAGCATTTCAAGTTGCTATACATCAATACAACCATTATAGCCCAGATTTTAATAATATGTATTCATTAAGTGCATAGTAATTACATAAATTGCAAAAAAGTGCAATAAACTACAAAAAAAATTGAAAATCGTTTTTGTTTTTTAACATATATTTCTAGTTAGAGAAATTTAAGAGGCTTATCCCTCAAAACTGTAAATACAAAAAAGTTGCACAAAATAGTTTCCCACCACAGGAAATTTATTTTGAGTGTCTTCATAGTTTTATTTTTGAAATACACCAATTTTTATACACTGCAGGAAAAACGAAAATAAATATTATACTGCAAATTTGCAAAAAAAGCAGCATATGCATCAAAATAAACTATTTCCAGCAGTGCAATATGAGTCCTAAGCATCCCAGAAACGACACAGAAAGTCATAAAGTCAAAGATAACTTTTAAAAAGACCAGTATAGGCTCTGAGGGCCTGATAGTAAAAAAGACTACATTTCCGCGAAATTGACGTCACTTCCGGTTTCGGGCAGGTAATGGCGGAAATGCAAAAGCTCGCGCTGACGTCTATTCCAACGTAGGAAGTGTTATGAACAGCTGATTGGACCGGCACAGCGTGTTTCTGGAATATTATGTTTTTGTTGCTGCAAGCGCTTTTTATGCAGTTTTTGCAAAGCTTTATGTGGAAGGAAACTGTGACCTAGGACAAGCTGATGGCATCAGATGTGAGTACAACTCCTCCGGTTTCATATGCAAAAAAAATTTTTGCGCTAGCTTATGTGGTTGCAGTGCTACTGGGATTTAAAAATAGTTACGCAAAACAGAGCGTGCCCGCTCCGATCGGCTGTAAAGGGTTAAGTAATGGTGTTATTACTGCCACTTAGAAGCCTGTGGTACACAGCCCATTAATAACGATAAACGAATTATTGTTAAAACTGGTGCATTTAATATGTGGTGGGGAATTTTAGGTTCAGGTTCAGTCTGAATACCTCTAATAACCTCATTCTTGGTGTTATTTGTTTTATTTCTTTTCAGGAGACTCAGGTGCTACAGTCTTGCATTACCTGTTTCAGACAGCTAACCAAGATCAGGTCATTCCTTTCCATTTCAGAGTAAGAAGAGGTGATCCATTCTTTTATCTCCTCCAGGCTGGACTCAGGGCTGGACTGGTAATCTGGCATACTGGGCATTTTCCAGGTGGACAGACACACTGTTGGCTCGATGGGCAGGCTTAAAGGGCCGCTGCACACTGGCGGTACAGGCACTGACAGCAGCTCATTGGTTCATTTCCATTACTAAAAGTGGGTTGCCCAATCAAATCTCTTAATGTAACCAGACCCTCGCCTACCTTCACTGTGTGCTCACGCAGCTTGTAGAAAAAGTTTAGTGTGGAAGAAGTGGCGAAAAGGTGGAGCTGAAAAGCTGAGAGGTAACAATAAAAAGAAAGTAAAAAAAGAGGCAGGAAAGATCCTTGAAAGAGTAGTTGTCAAACAGCTAACAGATCATGTGCAGAGGACTGGCTTATTTGAAGAGTTTCAGTCAGGTTTCAGAGCTCATCACAGTAAATAAACAGCTTTAGTGAAGGTTACAAATGAACTTCTTATGGCCTCTGACAGTGGACTCATCTCTGTGCTTGTCCTGCTAGACCTTAGTGTAACATTGATACTGTTTACTTTATGCTTCCTTTAGACGGTATCATTAGAAGGCATACCATACATTTTCACTGCTATGCAGTTTACACACAATATTAGATAACTTAGTTAAATAACACGTGCCAATTGGTTAAACTTAAACTAAACTTATGTCTTAAAGATATAAAGACCTGGATGGCCGCTAATTTTCTGTTTCTAAGTTTAGATAAAACTGAGGTTATTGTACTTGGCTCTGGAAATCTTAGAAATATGGTATCTAACCAGATTCTTACTCTGGATGGCATTACCTTGGCCTTCAGTAACACTGTGAGGAACCTTGGAGTCATTTTTGACCAGGATATGTCCTTCAGTGCACATATTAAACAAATATGTAAGACTGCTTTCTTCCATTTGCGCAACATCTCTAAAGTTAGAAATATCCTTTCTCAGAGTGACGCTGAAAAACTAGTTCATGCATTTTTTACTTCTAGTCTGAACTACTGTAATTCATTATTATCAGGATGTCCTAAAACCTCCCTGAAAAGCCTTCAATTAATCCAAAAATGCTGCAGCAAGAGTACTGACAGGGACTAGAAAGAGAGAGCATATTTCTCTCATATTGGCTCCCTGTCAAATCCACAATTGAATTCAAAATCCTGCTCCTCACATACAAGGTTTTAAATGATCAGGCTCCATCTTATCTTAATGATCTTATAGAACCATATTACCCCATTAGAGCACTTCGGTCTCAGGTATACTTGTTGTTCCTAGAGTATTTAAAAGTAGAATGGGAGGGAGAGCCTTCAGTTTTCAGGCCCCTCTTCTGTGGAACCAGCTTCTAGTTTGGATTTGGGAGAAAGACACTATCTCTACTTTGAAGATTAGGCTTAAAACTTTCCTTTTGGCAAAAGCATATAGTTAGGACTGGATCAGGTGACCCTGAATCCTCTCTTAATTATGCTGCAATAGGTGTAGGCTGCTGGGGGACTCCCCTGATGAGCATTTCTTCTTTAGTCACCTTTCTCATGTGTAATTACACCTCTTTGCACTGAATCACACTTGTTATTAATCTCTGGCTTTCTTCTACAGCATGTGTTTTCTCCTGTCTTCCTTCTCACACCCCAAATGGTCACGTCAGATGGCCGCCCCTCCCTGAGCCTGGTTCTGCTGGAGGTTTCTTGCTGTTAAAAGGGAGTTTTTCCTTCCCACTGTTGCCAAAGTGCTTGCTCATAGGGGATCATATGATTGTTGGGTTTTTCTCTGTATGTACTATTGTAGAGTCTACCTTACAATATAAAGTGCCTTATTGTGACTGTTTTTGTGATTCAGTGCCGTTTAAGTAAATTTAACTTAACTGAATTGAAATTGACTAATTAACCAACATTTTAGCTGCCGGGCTGCTGCACCGTGAACAGTAGCACTAGGAACAACCACATAACCAGGCCTTACAGTCAAAGGAGGCTGCTGCTGCTAACATCAACTAAGGAGAAGTGAAGAAGAGATGAAGAAGGTGAAATGAATGTGGTAAGAAAATAGATGTACAATCATAATTAGGAAGAGAGAGATTCAAGGATTCAGCTAAGATGAATGGCTACTTTGACCATAAAGCATTGCCCTGGCTGGAATATCACCAATGCCAGCAAAGAATATAAAGATTACAATGCTGCTGCCAGGCTTTCAGCAACCACATTGTTCCATCCCTTGCAGGCATTCAGAGTCTACCTGTGAGTCTCAGAATTGACTTTAAGATTTTATTTCCTGGCTCCTGCTTATGTCTGAGATCTGCCAACTCTGAGCTGCTGAAGATCCTGTAGAAAAGGCCTCAGTAATGCTCTTACCAGGGCTGGACTGGAACAAAAGATCGGCCTGGGCATTTTGACTAGAGACCGGCCCACAAGGTATTATAGGAAAAGCCATAAAACCTTTGAATGAAAACAAACGCTGTTGTGACACTGATGTACAGTCTTGTTGGTATATGTATGATTTCTATACATTTTACATCAGATAACAACTTTGGTTGTAAGATTCAGATAATTATTTATTAAAAGCGAGACATTTTAAATGATAATAAGAAAGAAAAATATTTCTTTGTGCCCCCCTTTCCCTGTTAATGCCCTACCTGGCCCCCTGCCAACACTTTGCTAGACCCTCCCCTGCACAGTTACCAGCTGTCGGCTACTTAGAAAAGGATCCTGGTGTTATTTGTCTCTCAGAAACAGTTCATAACTTCCCTTCAACTCATTCATGTCACCTAAAAGGTAAACCTGTTTCTCCATCACCTGTTCAGCTCTGATGATTCAGTAAGGACATCTCCTGGTTTCATCTTCATGTTTCCCTCTCACCACATATCCAAACCGATATCATGACCAGCAGCTTTTACAGCTGTGGCTCCAGTAAACATCAGCTGATACTAGAAGGTAATATTAAATAAATTCTAAACAGCTGATCAAGCTGAAATATGCTACTGTTGTTTAGTGCGACCTCCACTGGTTTCTTCTTTCTGGCGCAATGTGGGCGATAAACAAACAAGAGAGACGGGACTTGCACCAGAAATACTGATCAGCTGATCCTTGATCAGTTTCATGATTGAAGTAGCAACAGCAGAGGGAGGAGAGAGAATGAGAGAAGAAGAGGCAGCTGACAGCGCAAAGTCACAGAATAACTCCAGCTTGGTGTCTTTTTCCATTCTAGGTGAAGCACGGGACAAACTGTGTTCCTTTTCAGCTCAATACAAAACACGTAATATTTTCTCTGAATACGGGATGATTACATTTTTTAAAGGACGGTTGGCAACTCTACTAACTAACCTTGTGACCACTAAAGAGGAGCTCTGCCAGAACCTGACTAAAGAGCAGGCAGACTACTGTCTGTCACGCATGAAGCCCTACCTCGACAGCAAGGGCAGCGAGCTGCCATAAGCTTTTGACTTTGTCGAATTCACTCGCTCGCTCTTTGTCAACTGATCCTTTCCCCGTAAAGTTCACTATCAGTAACATCATAGCACCCACCCAGCTTTATAGAAACTCTCTCATGCTAGCTAGTACGCAGTACGAGTTATTGTAACTGACTGTAAAAAGTCAGCACAACGTAAGTAAACTACACCTAAACTTGGTTTATATCTGACCCAGATAGACTGCAGGTCATAACTTCTTACCTGAAGTCCAGTTCACCTGACAGTCGGACCGGCGGCTGCCTCGGGTCTCTCCTCCTGCCTCATCTTTCCCTTATCCACCTGCTGGCCTCTGTGGAAGCTTCGCCATAGTCACCACCAAACACCTGAGTTATTTTTACACATCGGCCAGCATCTGGCCAATCCACCACCTTTAATTGTTTATACTGTTACAAAAAAAAAAAAAAAAAACATAGGCCCATAAAAATGAAAAATCACCATAATTTCATACAGCTACATTTTTAGAATGTAGAATGTAAAA
Source organism: Pundamilia nyererei (assembly GCF_000239375.1). Taxonomy (NCBI): domain Eukaryota; kingdom Metazoa; phylum Chordata; class Actinopteri; order Cichliformes; family Cichlidae; genus Pundamilia; species Pundamilia nyererei. The sequence goes on from NW_005187520.1 coordinate 1,088,719, forward strand.
AAAATCCCACACACGTCACCTTTTCCCCCCAACACCACTATTAGCTTCAGCTCTTAGAAGTCTGTGTTTTTAACCTTACATGACCGAAATAGCTGCCATCTTCCTTGTTCTTTCATGTGTTTACTACATAGCATCACAAATACATGAAGACATCTACATAAAAAAACACTTGCAGGGCCTTTTATTAGGAACAATTTTGAGCTAAGTGTAAATAATGTTGTCACATACATCTTGTTGTTGGTGCGTGAATAAATTACTATAAAAGCTCACAAACAACTGTGAAAGAAAGAAAACAGCAAAATTCAATTTGAAGTCTCCGGTCTTGAAAATAACAGCAGCCTCAACTTTACTTCTTCCTCTTGGCAAGAAGTTTTCATTCTACTTTGAAAAATGAGAAATGAACGGAGCAGTGGCGGTTTGGTGGAGGTATTTCCTCTTTCCTTTTGAGTTTTGTACAGTAAAAATTGCAACAGGATCATTCCATATCGATCACCATGTCCTCGCTTCCCCTTATTTCTCCATCTTTCTCTTGGTGTTTCATCATGTCGACTTTGACGCTGACAGTAAGAAGACTGAACTGGATTTTAGATGACTGAACAGAAGACTGATGGAAAAGTTATTTAACGCAAGATAAATAAGGTACTATTACCTTTGTGATACATAATGAGTCGTATAATTTTTCACAAAATGGCTCATGGCCTGGTTCCCCCTGGTGTTTTAATGATCCAGCTCCCTATAGATCCTGTGCTGAAACTGAACCAACAGCGAGGAGCCTCATTGATCACGGAACTACGAGCCAGCAGCCCACTGAATTAACATATTCATTTCGGCTGGCATTTAGCTGGAGAGAGACAGATGGAGAGAGGGAGAGTGGACGGCGGGAGGGAGAACGGTTTTGAGTGAAAGTGATGGAGGAAGCAGTTGGAGAGTGCGTAGAGAGAAAGACAAGCAAGAAGTTTAATATTTCAACGAAATTACATTTAATACAACGGTGGAATTAAACGTTAAGAAGAACGGCACATTAAAACGTTTTCATCTGCTGTCATCCGTCTCTCTCTGCGCGGCTGAAACTGTAAAACCTTCAGCACTAATTCTACTACACGACTGTCAACACATTAAAATTACACTGTTAAAAACTGCTGCCCCAGCACATCCATCACAGGAGCTGCTACAGCTGCAAAAACAGAGGTCTGTTTTATTCATTGTATGGAAGAAAGATCTGTTATTCACTCTGAGCACTAGTTTTAACCACAAAGTGTTGACAGTGGTGCCTTCCTTATGTGAAGAGTGAAGCCAAAGCAGTGTAGCAAGCAGAGAGCATTCACATATCTATCAATTTGTACATACAAGTGTATTATGCTTTTTTTCCGACTAGTACCTGCTCGATTCGAATCGACTGGTCTCGGTTTCGGTCAAAGAATATTTTTAATTGCTAACAAATAAGCTCTGAGAACGAATCGACAGTATGTTGCTTTGGCCCTCAGTGAGCAATAAAAAGCTTGAATCCTTTGAGGATTCAAAGTTAATAAAGTTAACTAAAGGTCTACAAAAAAGTTGTTTTTTTTCCCTTTAAACACAACTCTGAATAAACAGCCAGAAAATGAATGGAAGTTTTAAATGAAGCAATGCAGTTTCTGTTAGGAAGACACTGTTAATGAATCAGTATCAATAAGATCGTATGAATTCCTGATTGGATGAATTTTACCCACAGGGATCAAGGAGAGACTTAGTTAGGCTCACTCCCTGTGTCACCAACATTAATCAAAGTTTTGTTTAAGGAGACTTTGAAGAAGGTTACTTTCACCTGCAAGGTAATTAATAAACACACACAGTGCTTACTCTTTCGTCTTCATAGCAACCATTCTGAAGGCAGCAGGTTTCTAGAATTGATTGTGTGTGCTTGTTAAGAGATATTTCTGTACAGTGACTCAATCTTCTGAAAATCATGAAACAACTTCCATGAATATCATTGATCTGACTGTAGGTGCTTTGTTATTAATCTTTTCCGACCTTTTTTTCCAACAGGAAAACAGGCTTTACCTCCAAGCAAGACTTGGAGGTAAAACCAAGCAATTAGTAGATGGATTAGTTCTAGAATAATCCACTTAGTTGTAGAATAAGTTCTAGAATACAGAATAAAATAAAGTCACACCAAAATGTGCATTGGAAGAAAAGAAGTACATAACAAGATGCAGATCCAACAGTAGAAGAAATAGCTGTTTGGGCTATAGAGGATTACTATCAACCTGACCTTGAAATGTTTGACCCTCCGATGTCGTTCCTGGGATGTTAGAGCCACTCGTCCAGCTTTCGGGGTCACTGCACCGAGTGCTCTGATTACCATTGGGCCCACGTGAAAAGTGAATTGCAATCATCAAAATGAATCGCTACCTTATCGTGGTGGAGGGGTTTGTGTGTCCCAGGGATCCCAGGGGCT
>NW_005187520.1:1092327-1093462 GCF_000239375.1 Pundamilia nyererei
TGATCCCCTACAAGTGTCGGTTAAGCTCTCTCCTCGCTGAGGACGCCCATCGTGTCAACCACGAAGGTGTTTCTGCCACCCTTCTTCGGATGAGGAAGAGGGGCTGGGTAGTTCAAGGTCCCAGGATCGTACGGAAGGTGATTGATTCGTGCGTAAGTTGCAGAAAGTGCAGGGCCAAGCTATGCACTCAGGTGATGAGTGATCTTCCTCCCGTACGTACTACGCCAGCAGCCCCTTTTGAGTACACTACTTTGGACTTGTTTGGTCCATATTTTGTCAGAGACTCAGTAAGACGACGAGTGAAGAAGAAAGTTTGGGGCGTGGTTTTTAGCTGTATGGCCTCAAGAGCAGTTCATGCAGACATAGTTGAAGATCTGTCAACTGAGGGCTTCCTGAAGGCATACCAGCGGTTTACTGCCCTGAGGGGTCACCCCAAAAAACTCTGGTCTGACCAGGGGACCAATTTCGTGGGAGCTAAACCTGCGCTGAAGGAGCTCTATGATTTCCTTGCGGGTATCGACAAAGACGAGATCCAAAGAAAGGCAGCCGTAGTTGGGTCTGACTGGATGTGGGAGTTTAGTCCAGCGGACTCCCCACACCGGAATGGAGCAGCAGAGGCAGCTGTTTGCGTGTTGAATCAGAATCAGATTCTGATTCTGTTGAAAAGGGCGTTGAGTAAAGTTGGTGAGGAGGGAAACTTGACTGCTCTGGAATTCCAAACCCTCCTCTATTTGGCGGCCAACCTCACCAATGAGAGGCCTATCGGGGCCAGAGCTCAAATTCAGGAAGAAATTGTAGATGTGTTGACACCAAACTCTTTGTTGTTGGGTCGGGCAGGGCCCAGGGGCGACAACATGGGTTTTGAGTTCCCTGCCTACCCATTCAGTCGTCTACGTGCAGTCCAGGTGGAAGTGGACAAGTTTTGGAGACGCTGGAGTCAGTTGGCCGGGCCGCACCTGTTTGTTCGGCAAAAATGGCATGCCCCGGCGAGAAATGTTTCTGTTGGGGACCTTGTCTGGGTGGCAGATCAGAACGCACTTAGGGGTCGTTTCAAGCTGGGCCGCGTGGAGGAGGCAGATCCGGATCACCTAGGTGTTGTTCGAGATGTCAAAGTAAGGATTTGTTGTAGTCGTCC
>NW_005187520.1:1093482-1094749 GCF_000239375.1 Pundamilia nyererei
AAAACACACCCTTACGGTGGGAGTTTGCTAAATTAAAGGTAGTTAACTTAGTAAAAACCGTACAGTAATCAACACTTAGCCACCCCCCGCGACGGAGAAGTGGAGGAGGGTTTGTGTCGACTACGGAAGAATCCAGCAATTAGACGGAGCCCGGCCGATCGTCACGGCCGATCGACGTGACTTCGTTCTCAAAACACCGTCAAGCCCTCGTATGTGAGAGACTGTGTTTGGATTTCCTTGCTGGAACTAATAGGGCGCTGGCATAGGATAAGCCAGCCGCCGAAAACGAACTTTTAATTCAGTTACTAGCCGCTAAGCGACCGGAAGTGGGTCGCCGCCATCTTTGTTGAGGGCAAAGGAATAACGCCGGTAATAAACAGGAAGGAAAAAGTCAGTATGGCATGCCGAGAAGAATTAAAGAAAAGGCGGTCCTCTGCGCAAGCAGTTTTTACTAGGAAAGCCAATTCCATTGCCTTTAACATTGACCTTCTGACTGAACATGACCTCATGTCTGAAAGTAGGACACTCAAAGACAGTTATAGTGAGGTTTGTGATAGCAGTTTTGATTATATTGCTGCTATGGAAGAAGAAGATGCAAATGCACTTGCAGCAGAAATAGCTGAGGTGGAGAAGAAGCTGCAGGACTGCCGCTCAAAATACCAGACCACAGAAATGAAGCTAAAGGAAGCGTCATGGTCTCGTTGTGCATCAGGTCAGTTTGACAGTCTAAGAGTTGACCTAAAAGATATGATTAGCCAGGTGGAAGCGCTCAAAACGGGTCAAATAAAACAGGATCAGTTTGATTCAATGCTCCCTGCTGTGGAAGGCCGAGCGGAAGCTCTGAGTGAGTTTGTGCATAAGTGGGATCGTTATGTTCCAGAGAAAGAAGTGAATGTTATGCGAGCTTGTCTCAAAGAGCTCAAGGAAAGGAGGAGAGTGGCTATGGTGGTGCTGGCTACCACCCTAGATGGAAGAAGGAGATCTGGGTGTGGCGACCTTAGAAGCAGGACTAGCAGTGAAGGTGAAGGCAGTGATGAAGGTGGCGCTGACGGTGGAGTGACGACCAGCACTAGCAAGCCCAGTGGGCCCGCTGGGACCGGTGGAGATGATGGCCCAGCGCGTGCCAGTGGTGCGCTAGATGCTGACATGCACCCTGCTGCATGCCAAAGTGCCGAAGGTGGCTCCGATGGAGCACGAGCTGCAAGTCCTTCCATTGCAGCCCTTCAAGCGCCACCACAGGGACCACTATCCCAGGGTCTGGGGAGTC
>NW_005187520.1:1095877-1098442 GCF_000239375.1 Pundamilia nyererei
CCGGACAAGCTGGAGGAGGTGGCTGGGGAGAGGGAGGTCTGGGCCTCTTTGCTTAGGCTGCTGCCCCCGCGACCCGGCCCCGGACAAAGCGGATGAAGATGGATGGATGGATGGAAAATGGGAGAAAAGTAAATTGTGCACTAAAAGTTCAAGATGATTGAATATTTAGCCATATCACTACAAAACAAAAATAACAATTTTCTTTTGGATAAATCTTTGACTCAGCCACTGTCTGCTTGCTGAGGAAGACAGTTATTGAGATGGGAAGTATGTATTTTCATTAGGGTTGTTTGGTGGAATTCCATAACATCACCAACTGGATAAAAGCAAATATCTGACCAACTTTTGGTAGTTGTGCACATGCATTTAGGGGCATAGGGCCATATACATAAATCAGTGACAGTTACTATAATTACATGTACAAAGCACACACTGCACACACTTGCACACCTCTCATCCATTTGAATGAAATCTGGTGGCTAAAGAGATACATTTGTCATATCAACATTATCCCTGCATTTCTTCTTACAATCCTCAGATCATAAAAAATACTTACCTCAATAAAAACTTTGCTATATTGTGAATCCCTGAGTGTGAAAATTTGAACATCTGCTTAGAGTTTAGGAGTGTGAAAAGTAGTCAGATTCAATGATCTGTTTACTCAGCCTGGACTTCCTGAATTGTATTTTATGTCTCACTGGTACCAAAAGCACAGCAGCTCCACCAACGCAGCATTGTTTTAATGCTGGTTTGATTTGGGTATGAATGCTGGCTTACTGGAGGATTTTGTAAATGCAGCACTGCACTGAGAGCTCATTTTCAGGAACTGCAGGGACCTCCTTCTTGCTGAGAGCAATGAGTGAATATTATTTGAATTGTGCCAGGAACTCAGCACAGTTTTAGGCTCTTTTTTTTTTTCTGAACCATTCATCTGAAGTCAAACTACTTCTTTCTCACCTCTGCAGTAGCTCTTATTTCAGACTACTGTTTTTACCTGCAGCCACTACTGACAGGATATTACAAAAAAAAAAAGTTTTCCTGTGCTTTTTCAGTTCTTCGATATTGATGGAAAGTTTCCTGGTGGTTTTTATTCTAAATTCCTGGGAGTATTTATTTTAAATTTTGAAACTTTTAAATTTAAACTGTTTTGGAGAGTCCGTTGGGCAACTTCGAGCAAATACAAAAGCAGAAAAAAGTTAGATGTCACAAGCGACAAAGAAAGGAAATGGATTATCTGCTGCCCCTGATCCAACATGGCTGTTTTCAAATGTTATCTGGCATCCCTCACTTTAAAGGGCAAAAAAGAAGGGGGCCACCTCACAGAACCTGAACATGAACACAGTGCATTACATGTATCACTGTTAACATCGTCAAAGTACTGCTGTTTAATTTGTTTAAGCCTTTACTAACTTACAGTAAACACCTCATATTTTCACACAATTACAATATAACAGAAAGTAATTTCTCAACTTCAGCAATACATTGAGTCAAGATCCAGTTTCAACTCAAGAATTTAATTTGGGTCATCAGAAGATTGAAACATCTGTTTTATCAAGTGTCATCCGTTGAGCACTCCTTACCTTCAAAATTCCTTATTCTCTCTTTTTCTCTTTCTTTCTCCATCTGAAGTGAATGAATGAATGAATTGAGTGAATTTATCACACACTGATGGGTTTTTCGCCTTTGTATCTGTAGCTTGCAAACAGATTGTGATCCAAACTCCATGGAAACAATCTGTGTTCATATTTCCAGATTCTTAAGAAAAGTGGCATCTGGAATAACCGGAAATGCTCCGGCTTTGCAGTGATAGCTAGATTGCTATATGCTGTTTTTATTTATTTATCTTGTATACTGTGTCGGTGGTTTGAACTGCTATTTAAAACAAGGTGATCTTATTTTGGTAAACTATTGTACCAAGTAGAGGAAAGCAGAAGATTAAAGTAAGGATGCTTCAGGAAGTGGCTGCTTTCCGTTTGCGTCACATCAACCGCTGGCTCAGCCAAAACGCTCACATTCAGACCTCAAACGGGACTTCACAAAGCACAGGTTCACATTATGTTTGACAGTAATAAACTGCAAATACATAACTCTGCACAGTGAGATAGCAATAAGGAAAACACAGTATCTGAGTGGTGGGACACTTCACTCCCTGCTCCTATGACCTGCGAAGAATACGTGGATAGATTAGCGTGAACAGCACAACTGGCAGATTCACACATATTCTTAAAAAATGTCTCTCAAGATAAAGCTGCAAACAGCAAGATGTTGGTTCTGCTCACGCCCACCTGCAGCAATTTGCTTCACACCTGCTGCTCCTTCTCCTGCTGGATGTCAGTTTAGAGAAATGAGTGTTGAAGTGAGAAATCTTAAAGGCGTAAGGTTATCTAATCAACCTTCAACTCTTTATTCTGTCTATGGAGATTTTTTATTTTATTTTTGGTTTTCAAATATAACGTTTTAACTGTTTTTTCTCAAAATAAGAAAAAAACAAAAATTAGACTGTTTAAAAAAAAACTTCTGACATGTTGTGTTTGGCTAACAGCCCAGAGATGCTTAATGTGAAAG
>NW_005187520.1:1098611-1104147 GCF_000239375.1 Pundamilia nyererei
CACACACACACATACACACACAAACACAGGCTTGGCACACACAAACACTCCCACTCAGGCTCCTGTGAACAAAAGCTCAGGGGGAAGCAGCTGAGATGAAGCTTTCATGATTCCTGTGTGGGAAAAAAATTGTAGTCTTTTTTGTGAGTGATATCCACACACACACACACACACACACACACACACACACACACACACACACACACACACACACAAAGCTATAACATATAACATATACACACAGCGACATAAACACACACTCATAGCTCAAACAGAACAGATCCTGTGGGTTTTTATTAGTAGACTATTGAAGGCTGAAGAGGCTGAAGGCTGATACACCCCTCCAGTGAATGGGGTGTGTCTGTGCACTCTTCTAAAACCACCTTTGTGAGGACCAGCTTTAGTTTTAAACCCTAATAGTGGGGACATTTTGGCCATTTCCCTTTTTTGGGGGGGGGCTTGTTTTCTACATGGATTAGAATGAGAGCATGTCACTCCCATGATAAGCTTGATAAGCTGTTGTTAGAATTTATTTAATATTACTTTCTACACCAGGATCCTTTTCTAAGTAGCTGAAAGCTGGTAACTGTGCAGGGGCGGGTCTAGCAAAGTTTTGCCAGGGGGCCAGGTAGGGCATTAACAGGGAAAGGGGGGTACAAAAACATACTTTTCTTTCTAATTGTCATGTCTAGCTTTTAATAAATAATTATCTGAATCTTACAACCATAGTTTTCATCTGATGTAAAATGTATAGAAATCCATTATGGTATATAGTAACTATTAAGTCAAATTTATAACCTAGAAAGCTACAGTACTTTTTCCTTTGCAATTCTGTTTAAGAAAGATGTTGAATCTATTTAATTATTGTAGAAAAATTATTGACTTCTGTGCATTTTTTTTACATGTGCTTTAAATTAAAGTTGATTACGTCAATTAAGCATTATGAGGGTGGGGGATGGTTCCCTATTTGTTTGTTTTTTTGTTTTTGTTTTTTTTCTGGGAGTAGGCAACCCTATTAGTTAGGTTGTTTAATATTTCCACTAAGTACTCTTTAAAATACCAGAATAAGGAGGATGGTGTAGGTTTAAGTTTATTAGATTGATCAGTATTGCTGAACTATGAAATATTTTGGGTGCAGTGCATTTTTTGCATACAGGTATAACAGAATAGCTTTAGTGTTTTTTTTTTAACTTGAGTGTGAACTACAAAATGCAGCAAGATATTTAAAAAATATTTTTTATTGTTTATGAAATACCCTATATCGGATTCATATCGGTATCGGCAGATATCCAAATTTATGATATCGGTATCAGTATCGATATTGGATATAAAAAAGTGGTATCGTGCCATCTCTAGTTTTAACATTATGAAAGGTTACATTTTAACTCAAACAGGGATTTATCCCCGAAGTTTAATCTGCGAGTCCATAGCCTAAACATTGTTTTAGTGCCTAAACCTAACCAAACCTCAACTTGTTTACTTGATAAAGATTTTTGTAGATTTTTGTTTTAATCTCAAATCACAAAATGATGCTGATGATGATGAAGGGAGTACATTGAAAAATGCACTGGTATTCCTTGCACCGGTAATTAAATAAAACATGATGGTTCCTAAGTTGGGAGAGAAACAGTGTTGTTTTCACAAATGGAGATTTTTCTTTCCATTCAAGATGAAAGATGACTGACTAGAATTCAATGACTGCTATGCACTCTGATGTCTCTAGCCCTTTAGCGTTCTGCTCAACCAATTGGTAGAGCACATTTTCAGGCCATATATCTAACTGAGGCTTTCACTGAAATTGACCTACATTGTTAGGTCTTTTCTACCAATTGGTTTACATCTGTAATGCCAAAAAAATCCACCAGAAGGCACTGTGAATGGAAACTGTTGGCGCTTCTTATACCTCTCCCAACCAGCAAGTCAGAAACAAAAAACCATCCAACATATTTTGAGTGTTTTTGATGAAACTAAGGTAGGAAGATATCATCTTTTGATATATGATAGTGTTAGAGGACTTACTAAACAGATGTATGTCACTTGACAGCATTAAAAAAGTGGTCAACCAAACGGTTGATTTTTCCCTTTATGGTGCTAATGCTAACATAACCTAAATGTTATTAAAATTGATTATAAAATTGATTATAAAATCAGACCACTACACCCATTTTCTTATCCATTGCTGTTGATAAATCACATTAAGTGTTAGCACAGCAAGAATATGCTAAAATAATTTCCTCAGTAAGTCATTTCTGAGTTAATATTAGTAAATATTATAAAAATCAAGAATAACACATGGAAATCACAAATATCACAACTGATTACCTTTTAACCAAATTACAGTAGCTGGTAAATTAATATTACTAAGTTGTCAAAATGATAATTTTATTTTTAACAAGTACTATATGGACGCTAAACAATTATATGGCTAAAAATCACATGGTCCTGTGGCATGATACTCATGATACCATCCATCTTCAACCGCAGTGTGTTTGAGGTCATGGTTTTATATGAAGCTACAAGGGCTGGCACTCTCCACTAGTATATTGCCAACAAACCAGATGAGTGGGGCTTTAAATTGTTCTGCCAAGCAAGTTTATCTGGCATCATCCACGACTTGCTGCTGTATCACTGAGGGGAGCATTGGAACAGAAGCTACCTCTAGGGGCCAAAGTTGTAAAAAACAGTATGCAAACCCATAAAAGAACCTCAGCTCTTCACAAGTTTCAGCTTGGTCCAGAACTTGCACACCTCCTTGGGTGTCAGGTGCATTGGTACTGTATGACCAAACTGCACTGGTGGAGCTCCCCTGATGGCATACAAAGACCTGATGAAGAAGGGCCATGGAGCCTGTTATTACAGGTCTGATGAACGTCTGATTGCAATAAAATGGTTTGGCAAGAAATGTGTCAACCTTCTAAACAATGCCTGTGGGTTCATGCCTCTTTCATCGGTCAAACGATGGAGCAAAGAGTCCAATGCAAAGATCACCATTCCATGCCCATCACTCATCCCTGTAATAAGTTACAAGTTAAGGAGATGGAATATCCACTGTTCGGATACATCCTTGACTTTAATACCTGGTCTACAAGAGGGACTGTGCCCTACTGGACCAGAAACCGATGGCTCTCAAAAGGTTTCCACCTGGCTGTGTCTGAACCAAGTTAACAAGACAGCATCTACAGTTGGACAACCATGATTCAGCTCTCCAAGACCACAGAATAAATGCTACACCCTAACACCCCAATGACCAAACCCACAAGCAGATGTGCTTGATTTGCACTGTTTTTATTTTATTTTTTTAAAAACAAAAATGATTTTGCACAGTAGCATTCAATCAGAAGTGGCCTGAATGTGAGTATTTTGTGCTATAGCACATTTTTCACATTTGCAGATGAAAAAACTGTGCATTATGTTGTTTGATATAATACTTTCCTTTGATGGAATGAAAACAGCAATGTTCACTGGCATGCTACTAGAAATAAACTGTATCCTGGATAGTTTTTGTTATTAATTTATTATAATTTGGCACTTTATTTGATTTTTTCAACTGTATTATCTAATGTACTTATTGTATTGTATTTGCATGACATTTCATACTTTTACCATTAAGTGACATCTCAACCGTTTGGTAGAGATCAATATTTTAAAAACTACAAGGTCTATTGAAAAAAAAATTGATTGTGGTTATTACTCACCCAAATCAATAAGAAATGCAAACAAAAAAAATTCCCATTGCTTTTTTCTTGGTGTGGACCTCAAAGGGCTAGTGGCAAAGATGCAACATAAGGAAGTTTGCATTATTCATTAGGTAGTTGTCTGATTTAGAATCAGAAGAGCAATGGTTGTGAATATTGCAAGTTTTTTATGTAAATAGCTTTTGATGCAGCCTGAAGCCAAAACAGAGGGGAATCTGTGCTGTTAGGAAGTTGGATCTAGAGAAATCTAAATGAAAAAGATCACAGCCATGTTAGAAAAAAATTAATAAATATATTTTAAAAAAAATTAGTCATAGTGAAAGCACTGTGTTGACCAGTGTCCTCAGAAAGTTGAAAGTCTTTGCATGCATACAAATTGTTTGTTTGACAGCACTCATTGCCCATATGGAAAAGAAATAGTGAAAACTTATATGTGATTACTCATGAAAGTGGCCACTTTCATGAGTAAATCATATAAGGATTATATAATTTACTCATGAAAGTGGCCACTTTCTCATTACTTTCATACATTGTTTTAGTAAGTATCCAAAACATACAAGTTTCATTATATAATTTTTCAAGGGCTCTTATATCTGTTTTCACTGTTATATGCTTTTCATACAAGTTTCACACAAGACAGATACAAACTTTATAAGATTTATATATATCTTTTCCATATGGGTGGATTGAGCAATACTCAGAAAAATGGGAAAGTCTAAGGAACTATATGAAGATCTAAGGAGTATTTACATAAGGTGACAAAGTCTCTTGGGAGTCATGCAGATTTCAAGATTGCCAGTTCAAACAACTAAATGCAATTACCAGTTATTAAAATGTGTCACTTTACCAAGGTGTGGAAGAAGACCCAAACACTCACCCTCAGATAAGAGGAAACTAGTTAGGGTGTTTTTTTTAACAACCTAGACCAGTAAGCTTCCTTTTCAAACCTCCCAGTTCAGGTGTACTGAAAATGTGTTGATTTTCTTCATAAGTCAGGTCAATGCCAAGAAGCCATCCAACTAAAATTAACTCTGACCATGTTACTAAGAGGAGTGGTCAGATATCCAGCCAGAATTTTCCCAGAAGCTTGTTGATGAATACAAAAATTGTGTGGTTTAGCTTCAACTTGCTAAGGGACATTTAATCAATTAATGGGGATTTGTGTATATATTTGAGCCTGTATTGTCATGATCCAGGTGAGTGACTGTATTTTTTCATAGAGCTGGAGTTTCCACATCTGGGCGGAGCTGCTCCATTCAGCTGTCTGTCCTCACCTGTCGGTAATTTGACTGCCAGTATTTAGGACCAGTCCACTCAACGAGTCCTTGCTAGAGCTTCAGCGAACCTGTGTTGGTGTTAGGCTGCCAAGTTCTCATGGTTTTTCATAGTTATTCTCGCTTATCTTGTGTCTTCTCTGTTCATCAGGATGCTGAACAGAGAATTAAATCACTGACTCTCCGTCAGTGATTTAATTGGAATGTTTACGTTTTGTTTTTGTTTTTTTTCTTCTCGTGTTTTTTTTTTTCCTCTCTTTTCCCCGTCTTGGTTTTATGCTGCTCACCCCTGTCCTTGGTTTCTTTCTTTATTCCTTTCACTGCCTCGATCACCTGCTTAGACACTCATCCACAAACATCCTTTATTTCGACACATACGCACCATAGGCTCAACGGCAGCACATTTACTTCAGTCAGACAGCGCACACAGTCGTTTAGGATACACACACTTAAGCCAAGCCTACTCATATTAGTAAATATGCATACACATAGTCAGACTCAGGGAGCATCTCGCCACACATTTTTTCTCTCTCTCCTTCTCCTTATTTATGAACAAGTGACGTATTC
>NW_005187520.1:1117916-1122837 GCF_000239375.1 Pundamilia nyererei
AAAAAAAAAAAAAAAAAAAAAAAAAAAAATTATTCATGTATTTACATGAAAATCCTTGAATCATGTAACTATGTTTGATTTCAAATGTGAGCCTGTGCAGCGTAATTGTGTATTACAGTCATTTTGCTTTGAAGGACTGTCAATGTACAAAACCTGCTCTGTATTTTGTAGATTTTTTTTTCTCCTTGTTTGTTTGTGAGTGCAGGCCTATCCTGAGCTGCCATCACCACGAGAAGTCCTTGCAATTAAACTGATAAACAGGTTGTTTGCATAAGAACGACTATGTTTTCAGTGTGTGAACAACTGCAGTGTGGGTCAAAGTCAGCTTAAAATATTGTCTGAAAATAATAAGTTTTTCTTTAAAAACAGTTAATTTTTTTCTCAGCACATCCTTTAACCTCTGGGGGTTAATGATATTAATGTTATTTTTTTAAAACTATTCTCTCACATTTTAATTAATTAAAAAACAATAAATGTGAAGTTTAAATGTTAAAAAAAAAAAAGGATGCTGGTCTTCTTGGCAACTTCACAGGCATGGTTTATCTGTAAAAGGTAATTAAAAATATATGTTGTACCAACATTCCACCCTGGAAAGAAAAGCTTAAAGAAATCACACAATCAAGCCCCAAATTACCATGACATTTACATCCACGATGCTTTGATGGTAACTTGAGACCTCATCTGTAGATTTCTCTTTCCATTAAGAATGATCCAAAACAGATATGTCTTGTCAGAACTGTAACCCACTTGTAGCAACAACGCTATAGCAATAAACATATTGGAGGATCTGCAGATACCACTGGAACCTGAATTTATAACCTAATATGGTGCATCCATACTGTTGCTATGGCTACCTACAGTTTAATAAACGCTTAGTACTGATTTAGAAGAGTGGTTGAACTTCTGACCAGACCCTCCTGGGGGTCTCCACATCTTGATTTATCAGACAGTGAAATTCAGTGATATTACACTGTACATCCACCTGCTCCTGCATTTTACCGTCTGCCTGTAAGCTCTGATATCCATCAACTCCATTGCCATGTGGACAGAAAAAGGAAATCCACACACAGATTATTGCCTTTTCCTCAAAGAAGGCAGGAAAATAACTTGGTCAAAGTTATCAGTTTGTTTGTTTTCTCGTGCCAAAAAAAGAGACGGTCTTAGTTGTAACTCTCCTCAGACTGTAAGCGAAGGCTCTGACTGGGTGATTGACAGTCCTCATGCATCTCTGTAATTTTATTACACTACTGCCATTTAAAAAAAATTACTTTGCCTTAATCTTTTTGAGTGTGTGTTGTGGCTTCCAAAAGCAGAGCTTGCCTTGAGGTATTAACCAAGTCAGGCCTCATTACACACACACACACACACACCTTTCCCCCCTCTCTCTTTTCTTTCACCTCTGATTCAATTTCTCATTCCGTCGCTCTCTCAACCATGAAATCTGTTCAGTCTTTGATTTTCAGTGTGTACAGTGAAAGTGAACACACCCCTTGAGATGGCAGTTTATTCATATGGAAAGCATTTCTAAAGACTTTTATTATTTTCACTAAAGTAGTTTACATATTATATGTAATCGTGAAAAACAAACAAGGGGAACCACCGGGAACAACCATAAGACTTCAGATAACTGACTGAGGACAAACAAAGACAACAGCATCGCCCACTCAGCAAAGCCCACAGTACGTGTCAAAAACAGTGGCCTCGGTTTAACAATGAAAGATTTATTGCGCACAGGAGAATCAAACCAGACTACAAAACAATGAAAATTCAAGCACAGTAATCCTGCTTTCAACACAAAAGGGTTAAAAGCCTGTCATGTCTCAGCACGCGCATGGGAAGTTGGTTCCTGTCAGCCTCAGCAGGTTTTAACTTTAATGCAGAGACCAAGAAAACATCCTAAATGTCTCAAATCAACATACATTTACACACACAGCACTTCAGTGGCCGCAACTACATCTGCAGCAAAGGGGGCAGTTGGTGATGCGTTCCAAAGTTGAGTCCAATGATCACTGAAAATAACCTAGCCTTGGTGTCATTAGCTCTAAGGAAAATTGTAAAGGATTTATGTCCCTGTAAGTTCATACATAAAATGTATACTCAATAGGTCTGTTTATTAGACCTCAGTTGAACTTCCCTTTCCATCAGAATAAAGAAGTTTAACTACAAATTAACTACCTTTTGTAAAATAAAATATATATATAATTTCTATTGTAAATGAGAAAAACAGGAACTTTTCTTTCATACAATTTTTAAAACTTTGTTACTTGATCATTTTGGTGTAGAATGTATAGGCATGGGGGAAATCAGCTGTAAAACTTCTGAAAATACTGTTTAAAAGTCCAATGTAAAGTCCAAACTCCTTTCCATTTTTCAATAACTGGAGTCTTTGCTGGGCTGATTGACAACCCATTCTAGACTTTAAGGTGCCACATCACGGTTCAAGTCTGTTTCGCCAAATAAAAAAGAAATGAGGAAAATATCTTCACTGTTAGGTAAACAATCTTCTCAGTTATTTTAATTAATTGAAAAGTATCACTGTATATTAGCACCACAGTGGCCACTGATGAAGATAGAAGAAGCTTTGAGTGATTTGTGAGAGTAAAAATAGCCAAGACTTTTGTGGGACAAGAATTTGCAGATGCTCTTTTTTTGCAGTTTATGCATCAAAAACTGTTCAATAAAGTACAATGGACTGGCTGTGGCTCCGTTGGCAGAGCAGATCAGCTACTGTCTGGAAGGTAGGCTTCCGCAGTCTGCATGACAAGTATCCTTGGGCAAGATACTAACCCCAAGTTGCTCTCTGATGCATCCATCGGAGTGTGAATGTGTGTGAATGTTGGTTAGATTGCAGTGGGTGTGAATGGGTGAATGAGGCATGCTGTATACAGCGCTTTGAGTACTCCGGGAGAGTAGAAAAGTGCTATATAAGAATCAGTCCATTTACCATGAACCAGAGACATTATCTCATCTTACTTCAGATAAGGAGAAATTAATTTGACTGATGCTCAGTGGTCCAAAGTCCTCTGTTCAGTTTATTGGAAATCAAGTTCCTAGAATCTTTAAGAAAAGGGCAGAGGTGCAGAATCCAAGGTGTTTGAAGTCCATTGTGAAGTTTCTCCAGTCAGTGATGATTTAAGGTGCCGTGCAATCTGCTAGTCTTGGTGGTAGAAGGTGGACTATGTCCAAAGTCAATGCAGTGTCCACCATAAGATTTTCAATCAGAAACAAACACTTCATACTTCCATCTGTTGACAGTGTTTGTTGAGATTTCATTTTTGTTTCAGGACCTAACACATCAGGACTTGCAGCCCCAAAACCGTAGTTGATTTGTAGACATGCTAATACTGTGCTTGACTGGCTAGCCAACTAGCCCTCTGAACACCACAGAGAAACAACCAACACAACAATACAGATGAGCTGAAGCCTAGAGCAGTGGTGTAAGCAGGCTAAGTGTAGTAGTACTACTCATTCTCTCTCACTACTTACCCTCAGGGTCTCCCCTTAAGAATTCTGGAGTCTTCCTAGGCCTCATGAGATGTATAATCCCTCCAGTTGGTCATGCCTTAAATACATCCACAGGGAGGCATTTTTTTTAATATAATGGCCCCACTTCCTACATTTTTGCCATTTTAATTATATTTACTTCAAACAATTTGTAAAAAGGAAAGTCATTTCAGTTAGTATATGTAGTATATAAATGATCCAGTATTTTGCTAATCTTCATTTCATTATACATGCAATAAGCAAGTATAGCATTTTTTTAAAAAGTAACTCAAATGTGTTTACTCTTCTTCTCAGTGGTGCAGTTGTTTCCTTATGCTGGATAAAATATCAGATAAGCTTAAGAAAACAACTAATTAGATCTGCAGTGGCCTTTCTAAAGTGATCACACAAACATATATTTTATGATATACGCAGGACGAGGACCCAAACACTAAAGGCCATCTCGGCTGACTGAAAGCACACTTTTAGTTCTGTAAGTAGATAGTCCAAACCAGGGGTCACCAACCTTTTTGAAACTGAGAACTACTTCTTGGGTACTCAATAATGTGAAGGGCAGTTTGATACACACTTCTGAAATAACAAATTTGCTCAATTTACCTTTAATTAATAATTAATGACATTCATCTATATAAAGACACTGATTAACGTAATGACTTCTCGCCATAATTATAAACAATGCTTTAACAAGGTAGGAAATAGATACGTTTCAATATGTAACTTTATTTCTATAAATCTCTGCAGTATTTACATTTTCAAATGATAACATTTTCACTTCCCACTAACAATTTTTATCAAGTGCATGTTTACACAGATTATCAATTATGTAACAAACAAAAATCAACTTTCAGATTTTTCTGAACTTGTCACCAAAACTGCAGCATTTTAAAACAGATTATCATATGTTACATTTAACGAACACATTTGTTTTTCAATAATTAAATAATTTTCAGCTTTTCCATGACACTGCCATGTTGCCACTGAGAACATCTGATATTGCTTTCTTTGTCTGTTAGTGGGAACCCTGGTATTGCATGCTGTTCACCAGTGTGTTGTAATCTGGGGTATAACTTGACACTGCAGCTTTACTTACTGCAACACAACAATAGGTTGAACCAAACAGGCTGGCGACCTTTATACCTTCTGTACATATACCACTACTTTTCTGTGTCAATGACGCACCGAAAGTTTGCTACACCCTGATAGGCTTTGAGGTGTAGGTCTTTTATCCAGTGTTACAATTTCCACTTGTCCAGCATCCAAGCTGAATATTGCACTTAGTTGCTCAGCAATGTACAGTGGGGCAAAAAAGTATTTAGTCAGCCACCGATTGTACAAGTTCCCCCACTTAAAATGATGACAGAGGTCAGTAATTTGCACCAGAGGTACACTTCAACTGTGAGAGACAGAATGTGAAAAA
>NW_005187520.1:1124116-1151478 GCF_000239375.1 Pundamilia nyererei
ATTCTTTACAAATCCTACCATGTGGATTCATGGATTTTTTTTTCACATTCTGTCTCTCACAGTTGAAGTGTACCTCTGGTGCAAATTACTGACCTCCGTCATCATTTTAGGTGGGGGAACTTGCACAATCGGTGGCTGACTAAATACTTTTTTGCCCCACTGTATGTTGTGTCCATGTTAATGAAAAGATTGGAAATGAATGACACACATGCCTCATGCTGATCAAGGTGACAAAACCTGTTCTCAAACTTACCCAAGTCAATTTATGACTTGAGAGTAGTGATGTGCGAATCCTGAACGAATCGTTCAATACTCGGGAATCTCTTTACTGACTCGTGAATCATGATTTACAAGACCAATTGACTCATTCACTGACTCATCCCTGTTACTGTTAGCAAACTAATTTCACTAGTAGAAATATATCTAGCTCATAATTAAAATTGTGGAAAAAAACAGCAACCAGTTTCTTAGCAAAAATATATCTGCTATAAACAGGAAGAAAAAACCCTGAGTAGAAAGCTCACATCAAGACAATAGCTCATCAGTTCATAGTAGCATCGCTCTGCTAACATGCTAACAGCACATTTGAGTTACTCAGCCCCTTTCTTCCTGTGCTGAATCGTAGCATGAACGAATCACTCACTCAGCCTCTCCCTTCCTGTGCTGAATCGTAGCATGCGTCGCTACCCGATCTGTACCAGAAACCCAATCAGTACCACATATGCGCAAATCTTACGTCACTTCCTTTCTTTGCCAACATTGCGACAGTTATGTATTTGAATGACACGGTTAGCGCCCAGTTAGCTCCTACCATTTCTCAACAGCTCTGCCTCCTTTTCGACTGCCCGGGACATTTAAACCATGGATAATACATCTACAAACAAATTCATGCGTTTCTCCTCAACAGAGAGGTTTAGGGCCCAGATGGCTTGGGGATAGAAGCTCCTCTTGAATCTCTCTGTCCTTGCTCGCATGATGTGGATCCTTCTACCGGATTGCAGAAGTTGGAACAGTTTGTTGCCAGGATGGGATGGGTCCTTCAGTATCTGCCCTGCTCTAGTCCGACATCTCCTGGTGTAGGTGACCTGAAGCAGGGGGAGAGCAATCTTGCAGCAGCATTCTGCTGTACAGATGACTCTCTGAAGCGCTTTTTGGTCCTTAACACAGCTGTTTCCAAACCAGGATGTGATGTTCTGTGTGAGGATGCTCTCCACAGCGCCTGTATAGAAAATCCTGAGGATCTCTGGAGAGACCCTGAACTTCCCCAGTTGTTGTAGGTGGTACAGGCGCTGCCTAGCCTTTTTGGTCTGGACCTGAATGTGGGCAGACCATCTCAGGTCTAAGGAGATGTGGACACCGATATACTTGAAGGACTGCACCCTCTCCACTGGAGCTCCATTGATGATAATGAGCTTGTAGTCTCTGTGCTGACTCCTTCTGAAGTCCACCACCAGCTCCTTGGTCTTGCCGACATTCAGCTGGAGGTGGTTGTCCTGGCACCATGATGCCAGATTCTTCACTTCATCCATGTAGGCCGCCTCATCGTTGTTGGAGATGGCACCCAACACCAGTGTGTTGTCAGCCAACTTCACAATGGTGTTGGAGCTGTGGGTGGCCACACAGTCTGAAGTGCAGAGGGAGTAGAGCAGTGGCGAGAGGACACATCCCTGTGCTGCTCCTGTGTTGATGGTGATGCTGTTAGAGACACATCTACCCACCCTCACCACCTGAGTTCTGCCAGTGAGGAAGTCCAACACCCATGCACACAGACGGCTGTTGAGTCCCAGATCCCTCAGCTTTGTGATCAGTCTGCTGGTCACTATTGTGTTAAATGCTGAACTGTAATCAACAAACAGCATTCTCACATATCATCACTATTCCAACAATCCTCTCCACACAGACAAGCATAAACACACTCGACTATCACTAAATCAAATTTAACACACATTTGTAATGACACTACTTCAGTTTACAATAGGGTTAATTCGCTCGGTCAGCAGGTGGCAGTATCCTTGTACACTGGGGAGTAAACTGCCATTAAACGAAACAGAAGAAGAAGAAAACATCTGCACATGAGCAGTAAGGATTGGGGAGTCCTGATCCATAACTATCTTTTTATTTTTCGTTTTTGTCTACATTATATTGAAATGTTTCATTATTTTACACATTTTAAGAGATACTTACTATTCTTAACATCTTAACGGATATTCTGCTCATCAACTATCGTAAAATGCTTTGAGCAGAAGTAGTGGCCTTTCGCACATGTGTGGTACCGATAGGGTTTCCGGTACAGATCGAGTAGTGACCTAATGAACAAATCACTCACTCACCCCCTCCCTCCTGGCTCACAGCTTCTTCCTCTTTTTCTTGGTTGGCAACCAATGTTAAGGCGCATTACCAATAGAATAATTGATTTGTTTACCGGTAAACTGAATTAAAATTGATATACTAACTGACATTTTTCTGGGCTACAGGTCAGGGGTTTTTTGTTACACTGAAAACTGATCTTCTTCATATTCAGGTGGCGAGCTGGTAGGACCCTTCTTTCTTTTCTCTTTTACCCCCTTTTGCCATTTTTGGATTACAGACTTAATTTTTCTTCCCCTTCATGCAACTGAACCCTAAGGAGGAATAAAAGAAGCTTCAAAAAAGGACCAAAAGGACTCTGAACAAATGACTCTTGTATAGAGAATTTAAGCATTAATTCATTCATTAATTGTGGTGGATTTATTCATGCTGTGTTTTGTATTTATTATTTTTGCTCCACTTCCCCGTTGCCTCATTTATTCAGTATATTTTTGGTTTTCCTTAACAAACTTTCTGTTTTTGGTCTCAAACATGAAGTTTATTCAGGAAAGTGGGGTCAATGTTGCACATTCTGTCATTGTTTCTGGTGTGACAAACACTGATAAAGATGATGACATTCTGCAAATTATCTCAGCAAGCGCAAGCAACTTGCATGCCACAGTGGCAGGGATTTTGCAGATATTCTGAAAGAAATAATGGGACAAATCAGTGAGCATCTAGAAGTAATGGAACAAAACAGTGACTTTTCACAGAGTGTATCACAGACTACATAACTTTCTGCACCAACTCCATTGTTCCAGCTCAGACTGTTCATTGTTACCCAAATAACAAGCCGCGGGTGACTAAGGACATCAAAGCCCTCCTGAACGACAAGCAGAGGGCTTTCAGAGGGGGCAATAAAGAGGAGGTGAGGATGGTCCAGGTGTTACTAAAAGACAAGATCAGAGAGGCTAAGGACAATTACAGGAGGAAGCTGGAGTGGAAACTGAAAATGATTCGTAAGGCCAGTAATGTTGTGGGGATGGAGCTGGACTCCCTCAAGGTGGTGTCGGAGAGGAGGATGCTGTCCAAGATAAAGACAATGTTGGATAACACCTCCCACCCACTCCATGACATGCTGGTCAGTCACAGGAGCACGTTCGGTGAAAGACTGAGATTACCGAAAAGCATCACTGAACGACACAGGAAATCATTCCTGCATGTGGCCATCTCCCTGTACAACTCATCCACTTAACACACTGTTTACTGCAACAGCTACACCCTTCTTGCACATGTTCTTTTTCAGCTATTTATTAATAAGTGACTTTTACGTAAATATATATGCCTGTATATATTGTGCTATTCTTAGTTAGTGTATTGTCTGTCTTTGTTAATGTTTGTTTATAATGGAGCACTGTAACGAAAAATAATTTCCCCTACGGATCAATAAAGTATTCCGATTCTGATTCTTAGAAGAGGGAGCCTCAATCCAAATTGTAGTGCCTGCACCATCTCTGCCTGCCCAGCAGGTGTCATTGTCTGGACACTCTGCAATCTCTGAGATGGCTACCAGCAATCCCTCGCCTGACCGACAGGGGTCACTGCCACATCCACAAAGATTTTTACTGTCACAGACTGAACTGAACCCCCCAGAAATACAGAAGCACATTGCAAAAACAGATGCTGTACCTGCATTCAGACTTCATCCTTTCTCTGGGAAAGCTGGAGAACTTGAGGAGTGATCCCTCATGTTTTGCAGAGCTCCTCCTACTGCTGGAGGCTGCAGTTGACCCACGTCCCAGTTACAAGTAAAATGGACAATCCATCACACTGCCTAAAGGACTCATTGGAAGCAGAAGTACAGCACAGGTCACGATCGGAGGGACGATATTCAACTGCCTGTTAGACACTGGGTCCCAGGTAACCACCATCTCTCACTCCTTCCAAGCTGTTCCGTACCTTGGTTATGTGGTGAAGACCGTCACTTTCCCTCCCAACTTTTTGGGTTCCTCTACAGCTGTTGATACACTTGCTCTAGTGGTGCCCGATGTCCAGTCAACTCGACAGCCATCAATACTGATTGGGACAAACACTTCTTCCAGAAGTCCGTTAAATACCTGGGGCATGTTGTATCAAAGGACGGTGTGCAGACAAGCGCAGATAGATCGAGACCCTTATAACCTGGCCAGTTCCGAAGAATCTTAAAGAACTCAGCTTTTTCCTGGGTTTCGCAGGACATTACCGCAGGTTCATCTAAAGCTACTCCAACATCGTCATCATCATTTGCATGACCTTACTCCTGGATATCCTTCACTTAGAGCCACCATCAAGCGGGACCGATATCTGGTTCCTAAGGAACCACTTGCCAGTCGCTGGACTCCTGCATGCCAACAAGCCTTTGCCACCATTATCAGAAAACTCACCACAGCACCAGTACTTGCTTTCGCAATCCCAAGACTTATCTTCTCCATACAAATGGTAGTGCTACTGGGCTAGGAACTATCCTGTACTAGGAGCAACAAGGACCAAACTAGGTGATTGCCTATGCAAGTCGCAAACTGTGGAGGTGTGAGTCGAAGTATCCAGCTCACAAATTGGAATTTCTGGCTCTTAAGTGGGCTGTTACAGAAAAGGTTCTCTCTACAGCACCAACTTCATTGTCATTACTGACAGCAAGCCACTTACTTATCTACTCACCTCTGCCAAACTGGATGCCACCAGTTACTGTTGGCTTTCTGCTCTTTCCATGTTCTCATTTAAATTCATGTACAGATCCGGTAAGCAGAATCTAGATGACCAAACGACCAAATGTACCAAAAGGAAAAGGAGAGAATCCTCCAATTTGCCCAACATCATTTGGATGAGTCTTCCTTTTCCCATCGAACAGCACACGGTCAAAGCAATTTGTGACCGTCAGCTTGTTTATTGCACCACTTAAAAGACTTCCACCACCGCACTCACCCAGTCACTGACTGTCCATGCTGACAGTTTGCCTGACAGCTTCGTCAATGACACTCAGTTTGCTTCTGTTGTCTCTCAGCTGACAAACGCTGAAATTGCTGAGGGACAAAGGGAAGACCTGACCCTGAAGGCATATCATATTGCTGCTAGAGACTGGCAAGAGTCCACCTCCCACCTTGTGGGATGAACTCCCAGAACTGCTCCTTCTACTCTGAGACCAACATTGCCTGGAGCTTCAAAACACCATTCTTGTGAGAAAGAGGCAAGTTGGGGACCAGCTCTATTACCAGCTTGTTTTACCTCAGAAATTCAGAGCTGAAGTACTGTCAAAATTGCATGACAAGATGGGTCATTTGGGCATTGAACGTACACTCGACCTTTGTTCGTCGAAGATTCTATTGGCCGAAAATGGCCAGTGATGTATGCAACAAAGTGAAAACCTGTGAAAGATGCATCAAGCAGAAAGCCTTACCTGTGAGAACATCAACTTGGAAACCTTGCAAACACCTTTTTCTATCACTTGAAACCACCAGACCAGTTACAATACTCTAAGCTTGGTCAACCCATATTGAAGAGTATTCAGGTACTGGTCCATGGCTTAACTCATGAAGACGGGACAATAATAAACAGCAGTCACTGCTCCCTGAACCTCAAGTGCATGTTGGTAAGATGCCAGCTAACAGTAGTGATCATCACGGCTGTGTACAATCCACCCAACCCCAATGTAAACACAGCACTCTCTATCCTGCTGAACACCATTGACGAACAGCAGCGGGTCCACCCTGACGGTGTCACATAGTTGCAGGTGACTTTAATAAGGCCGACATAAAGACTGTATTCCCAAAGTTCTATTAGCATGTAAAACCTCCCTCCAGGGGAGAGAACACTCTAGATCAGAGGTGTCAAACATCTAGACACACTTTAGGTCACGGGCCAAACAAGATAAACATTTATTGAACACATTAAAACAATGTTTTTTAAACATAAACATGAATACAGACAGGAATATAATTCCAGAATAAATAAACTCAAAAAAAATAAACTTTACCTTTAAATATTTTGCTCTCCATAAAAATATATTCTGTCAAAATTATGCAAGTTAGAAATATGAACATTCTGCCAAATACCCTAGAAAAATAAATGAAAACATAAAGTTCAAGTTCAAATTTTATTCGCCACATGCAGGTTGCCCTGCAGTGGAATGAAACTGCCCTCCGACCTTGCACACACGACACAGACATCACATGGGGATACAAGTCAGAGAACGGTTGCATTACAGAAAACCACTGAAATGTACACTACCATGGGAAAGTACAAGAGGAAAAAAAGAGACCTCTACTCATGCTGGGGGTGAGGAGTAATCCTAGACAAACACAGCAGCCATCCTGCCACTGCGCCGTCTCTCCAGCGCGGGCCCAGACCCGCCGTGTTCTCCAGGAGGGAACAAGCATCGAAGGCGTTTGGAAGGGGAGGGGGGGATGAGTGAGTGCTTATCAGTGTAAGTGTATGTGTGTGCGTGTCCATAGTTCAGCTGAGACAGTGTCCTTCGCCCTGCCAGGATAAGTAAACAGTCTGCCAGCCAACCCACGTGGCCTTGAATGGGAAGAACAGTCTAAACACAGACGTTATCAGGGAGTTTTCGTTCAGCTCCAGCCTTGAGCCCACAGCTGGCGGAGAAGGGATAGCTGCATTATGATGGTGGTTTTCTTTTGTTTACTCATAAGAATTCCAAAGCTGTTCTTAACACTCCGACACTGGTCTCTCCATCTCCTGTTGAAGAGCTGCAAGCTTCTCCATGATGTTATCAAACTTGCATTCCGTGGTCTTGTCATTCTTGTGCTCAGAGAGCAGATTCTGAGACCTCACGACCGCAGTGAGCTGCTCCATGATGTGATCCAACTTTCGCTCAGAGGTGTTATTCTGAGTGAACTTCTCCATGATGTAATCCAATGTACTCTCTGAGGTCTTATTCTGAGTATTCACTGCATCCATAAGCTTCTCCAAGATCTTATCCATGCTGCACTCAGTGAGCCCATTCTGAGAAGTCGTGCCTCGTCCCATCGTTTCAATCCCAGCGGGCAACCTCGGGGGGTTTGAACAGCCGGTTCCGCTCTTGTAATCCTTCGATAAGCCAGGGCCAAGCAAGCTCTGATCAGCAAGAACCCTGTTATCATGGTTCCGAATAGGTAGATATCTTCAGCGTCCGCGATCGACAGTCCCACCAGGCACACGATCCTCCATTTCTGCCACCCGTCCATCATATATCCGGCAGGGAAAGTACCTCTAGGGCACTCAGGCTCTCCCGAGCCCAGACTTCTCGTTGAGAAAAGGGTGTCAATAGCATTCAGAGACCAGTTGATCAAATCCATAATTCTCTTTAGGTTTTAGAGAACAGACTGTGAGAGAGTGTTCCAGGGAAAAGTAATACAAAAAACACGAGACAAGACAAGGACACAAGAGGCTAAGCAGTGAAGATAAGGGAAAGGAGGAGAGGAGAAAAGTGCGACCGCCTTCGTCAAGAGCCAAACAAGGAAGTGTTTGACAAGGTTTGAGCCGCATGTAGACTGCGCTGGGGCATTGCTTCAGGAATGGAACTAATAAACTCTGCGGGCCATTCAGTGTCGTACTTTCCCTTGAGTGTCCCATTAGAATGCAGCTCCATCTGAATCTGAATGGGTGCAGTTTCCACGTCAAGTGTAAATGGGTTGTGAAGCAGCTTGAAATTCTCATTTTGTGCTTCAAAGTCACCAAAGCGCCGTGGGCTGAGTTTATCAGCAAAGTGCACATTTGGGAACACTTGCGCTGACTTGGTTCAACATTACTTGGCAACAGGGAAAGTGAGGCAAGTTGCACTGGTGCATTTGTGACAGCTTCACTTAAAATGCCTTCACCACATCATGCATGTCCATGATCATCAGAGATGGGCAGTAACGCGTAACGCGTTACTGTAATCTGATTACTTTTTTCAAGTAACGAGTAAAGTAAGGGATTACTATTCCAAAAATGGTAATTAGATTACCGTTACTTTCCCGAAGGAACCCTGCGTTACTGTGTTACTAAAACCGTGATTTTTTTGCGAGAATGTCTCATGACAGTGACATAAGCGAGTGCGACGTTCGTGACAACAGCTGTGTGCAGATCAAAAATGGATAATATATCAAGTGTGGGAGAGAGTATGAGCATGCACCGTTTAAAGCGTGGAAGTACTGACCTTACTTTGAGTTTGATTCCAGAAAAAGTGACAAAAACATTAGTGTCCGTTGTGCGCTAAACAAGCTCCGAGTGCGCAACGACGTAATGGGAAATTGACAGAGAAACTCACGGATTCTTCAACTGACCGCTCGCTGCGGCACACCTGCACCAGGGTAAACCTCCACCTACCCCACTCCTGCTTTACAGGTGAAAATAGAGCAACAGGACCGCTAGTCTTTGATTTTATTTATTTTCTGCTGTGTTTTATTTGCATCTATTTGAAAGACTGAGTGTAAACACAAAAAATATTTTTATTTTATGTGCTGGAATGTGCAGAAAATAGGTTTAAATGTTAAACTAATTTATTCAAGTCAGAGAATGGTGCATAAAATTAAATTTTTGTTTGATGCATAAAGTTAAAAGATTAAAACTGATAAAACAAGTTTAAAAAAAGAGACTTTTCCATTTGATTACATTTTGTATGATGGATTATGCAGAAAAAGTAGAATTGGGCTGAAAGATCTATCGCTTTATCACCTATTCAGGTTGTAAATCGTGTTTTTAAAGTAACTAAGTAATTAATTACTTTTGAAAATAAGTAATCAGTAAAGTAACAAGATTACTTTTTTGGGGAAGTAATCAGTAATTAGTTACTAATTACTTTTTTCAAGTAACTTGACCAACACTGATGATCATACAGATTTCTTTGCTGAGCTCAAAAACTCTACTGAGAACGTTTCATCAACTCAGCCAGTGGACCTCTGTATGATAAGGAATGTCGGCAAACTCTGAATCTATTTCCCACATAAAAGACTGAAATTGACGGTGATTTAAACCTTTAGCTCAGATCAAATTTACGGTTTGCATTATGGTGATTATTACATGCTCCATTTTTAGGACTTTACCACACAGCGTTTCCTGGTGTATGATGCAGTGATATGCTGTTAACTCACCGGTACAGTTCTCCTGTATCTTTCCTCGCATCCTGCCGACTAGTCGACTTTTTTTCACCACACAACACCGGTGCTCCATCTGTTGTAAGTCCAACAAGTTTGTCCCAGGGCAGTTTCATGTCGGTTACACTTTGACATACGTTTCTGCTCAGGCTCACATTTGCCAAAATCTGTGTTTTGTCTGGACACAAGACGTCGCACACCTTCATCATGCAGCTCTTCAGAAACTCTCCTTCGGTAAATGGCCGAGCTGATTTAGCTATCTCCTCTGCTACAATAAAACTTCCTTTCACAACAGCTTCACTTTGTGATTTTGCTCTGGTGAAAAACATCTGCTGAAATGTCAGATGCTTCTTTAGCTCTTCTTTTTTCTGTAGTTTCTGCTCTGCATTTAGGTTTTTCAGCTTATCCTGATGTTCTTTCTCGTAGTGCCGTTGTAAATTAAATTCCTTAATTACAGCCACATTAGCTCCACTAATAAAACACACGGGTTTACCAGCAATATCTGTAAACATATATTCAGCCTCCCACCGGTGCCGAGGGCTCGTTTTTCAGAGTCAACTTTTCTCTTCGCCATTGTGAGGGGCTAGCTTTGCAATAACAGAAGTTTGACTTTATTTCCTTTTTTATGGTATACTTATAAATTTTATATATTTTTCTCTAAATACTGTTCATATGTATATAGTGCTGCAGAAATTGTGCGCCCCCCCTTCCTTTCACATGTTTGCACTGAGTAAGAGATTCTCTGTCTCATTTTACATCTGTATAGTGACAGTAAAGGCATCCTATTCTATTCTATTCTATTCTATTCTATTATAGTCTATATTTCCTGTCTTTAAGCATAGTTTTTGCAATTGTCCTCATTGCTTCATTGAAAACCTCCCCGTATAAAAATGCTTTCTTTTTCTTAATCAAGAAATGTGTAGCCCCTAAACGAGGCTTTGGTTGTTTTTTCAGTCTTGACCTGTGTTTAACTTGCAAGATTTTTCCGCTCACAGTGTGCGGCCCATTGGGTAGTAAGCATGGACCACATGAGTCACCTGCGGGCGTCTCATGCTGTCCTTGCAGGCGACCTGGTGCCCATGGGCTCCATGTTGGTGACCTCTGGTCCAAACCAAACACCAAAGCCAGTACATACATGCTAGGTGTTTTCCTGTAACTTAACAAAGAAACACTTTGACAAGAAGGAATGAGATACTTAAATGAACTATAGCTGATCTCCAACATGAGCTCTCTGATTTTGGAGTAATATTAATTGGATTTTTTTTTTTTAATAAAGAACACTTTTTAGCATTGTACACCAAACTAATTAAAGACCCTTAAATGTCATTTCCAGCATGACATGCAACCTGCTATCAAAAAATCAGGTGGACAAATAAAACACACAAAAAAAATAAAAGATGTACAAAATGTGTACTTACTTTTGTTGAAAATTGTCTTATTCTCTCTGGTGGAATTTAGATGAAAAAAAAATAGTACTGTTATTTCCATGCCTGTCCATGACATATGAATAAACAGCCAAGTGCTTTTTAGCTTAGCATACTAAGGTAAATGAGCAGACAGAAACTGATCACTGATCAACAGATCAATTCTTAGCTGCTGGACTGCGATTGGTATTCACTCAGCTTCAACATCAACATCAGTCTGGCTTCTTAATATTAGCATGCTGTCTGTGCAGCTACTTGCAAAGAGCAAAAAAAAAAAAGTTGTCTTAGCAGCATAATGTAGTTGTTTCTGACCTGGATGCAGTTTGCACTACCATTATTATTTGTCTCTAAAGTCACCTTGAAAAATGTCTCCTTAAAAGGGTATTGTCAGCTGCTCCCTTATTTCCCAAGGGGCTAACAGTATTTGGATTTTTTGACTTGGCACTGATTTTATACCAATGGCTTTCCTGATGCAACCCTCCTATTTCTTTGGCCTTTGTTCCAATAAATAGCAATGAAGTTATATAGTGATTTTCTAGTGCTTTATTGGCACTTCTGAGCACTCCAAGCATTTTCTTACTACAAGCCTCCTTCCCATATTCACACACATATTCATGCAAACACCTTTTTCTATCCCTAAGTGCTTGTAGCCCACTGACCCACCGTACGTCTGATTAGTGGACAACCCACTCTAACTCCTGGTTCCTAAGGGCGATGAGAATGACTCTACACTGGCAGATTGTAAATAAGAGTCACATATAATTGCATACACATGTAATTATAGCACAAATTACAAACCACTGTAGCTAATGACAAAATTATGCCATAAAATAATATTGCCAGTTTATTAGCCAATATAAAATAATATAATTACATAAATAAAAAAAAACACAAATAGAGTGCACTGACTAATGCTACACAACTCATAACTCATAACTTTTGCACTGTCCACTTCCTGCTGTGACAAAACAAATTTCCCACGTGTGGGACTAATAAAGGTTATCTTATCTTATCTTATCTTATCAAACAATACTAAATTCTAAAATATTACATTTGTGCTTTAACCTACTTTAGCAGTAATAATAAAAAATGGTAATGACAGACTATAAATAAGAAAATAAACAAACCCAAAAAGTCACAATAAATAAATAGTGATTTCCCCCTTCTGTCTCTCATGCTGTCATTATCGTTGATCTGTGTCAGCCAGCATAGCAGTTCGATAGCCACTAGGCTTTAGTACAAGGGCAATCTAAAGAACACTCATCCATTTAAAACCTATTACATATACACACATTCACACACAGACCCCTCACAAATAAAATACATTACAGAGGTCGTTAAGTATATATAAGAGGTGTCGATGTCATTATAAATTCAAAACATATTAGAGAAGTCATTAGGAAATCTGGGTCAGCAGACAAACACACACTCAGATTATTAATATCATTCATGAATGAGAACGACAATCTGGGATTACCAAAGCCAGATCTGTGGGTGTGATGAATGGACTGAGGTGTGTGTGTGTGTGTGTGTGTGTGTGTGTGTGTGTGTGTGTGTGTGTGTGTGTGTGTGTGTGCCCACTCAATCTGTGCTAGTTTAAAGTGAATTTTTGTTCAAACAAAGAAAAAAGTTTGTCTTTCACTGTTTCTGTCTGCAGCGTTAATACTCCTCTGTCATAATCACTGTACACACTGACTCTTAAACAAGTGTGTTAAATGCAAACTTTGAAGACACATTATAGTGTTATTGTCAGGTAATAGCTAAGGAGCGGACCCAAACGCAGGACTCTTCAAAGACGAAACAATGAGAGTATTTACAGTGAAAAATAACAGGCAACTAGTTAAAAAAACACACTGTAAACCTTCATGTTGCGGGGAAGAGTTAATCGGACAGTTACTGGGTTAATCACAGGGTGGATTTCAAAAGGACCAATGAACCGGAGTGGTAGTTTCTTGGATTCTGTCTTAGGGAGAGGTACCTGGAGGAGAGCCAGGTAACCTTCTGGCCAACTTGGTAGGCCAGGGCCTGTACTCGACAGATCTGACAGCCCCTTATTTTGCTCCATGGTCTTGAGGAGACCTGTCCTTGTGGTCTGCCACGCCCGAACAGAAGGCACCCCCAACTTACCCTGTGTGATGGAAAGGAATAGGAGGTGAAAAACCAGTGGCTGCCAACGTGCTGGAGTTATGGGCCAACTGATCATTCCATATGGACTGGTTAGAGATGGCAACACATCGCAGGACGGCTTCCAGCTTCTGATTGGCCATTAGTCTGGGGGTGAAAACCAGAGGAAAAACTGACTTGAGCCCCCAGCTCAGAACAAATCTCCTTCCACACCTGGGAAGTGAACTGAGGATCCCGGTCCAAAACAATATCTTGAGGGATAGCATGCAGCCGGAAAACATTTTGGGTGAGTAGTTTGGTGGTATTTCCAAGAAAGCAGGCAGTTCAGGCAATGCCACAAAGTTCAACGCAATGTTGGCCTTGGGAATAGGCAGTGGTCAGAGCAGGCCCGCAGGCAGGGTAGTTGATACTTTGTGTCTGTGCCTCCCTGATCAGCCTTTCTCCCACGTCAGAGAGAAGGCAGAATTGCCTTCTTCTTCTCCTCCAATTCAAATTCTGGTGCAAACTGGTGTGACAGGTTGTCGGGTGTGTAAGTGATGGTGAGGTTAAATCTGGTAAAGAACAGGGCCCACCTGGCTTGCCGGACATTGAGGCGCTTGGCCGTCTGCAAGTACACCAACATTTTTCTGGTCCATCCACACCAGCACAGAGTGTTCGCTCCCTTCCAACCAAGGGAAGGAAGGCCATCTTTATGGCCAGGAGCTCATGGTTACCTCCCTAATAGTGCCATGGCCTGTGTGAGACGGTGGGAGAAAAAGCCACAAGGATGTAGTTTACCTTCAAGTTGTTGAGAAAGGACTGCTTCAATGCCTGAGTAAGAGACATCTGCTTCAGCAACAAATGGTTGATTCAAGTCCACCTGATCAGGATTGGTATGGAGGAGAACAGCTGCTTAAGATGGTCAAAAGCCTGTTGGGCAGAGGGAGACCAGGGGAAAGACAGTTTAGGTGAAGTGAGCTGAGTGAGGGGGTTACCAACTTGCTGAAGTCTCAAATGAATCGTAGATAGAAGTTGCAAACCCTAGGGACCTCTGTTTTCTGTCCAAATAGACAAACACAAAGTGGTTAAGAAAGTCTCTGAGAACATCATTAACCACAGTCTAAAAAACTGCGGGGGCGTTGCTGAGGCCGAACAGCATTACAAG
Organism: Pundamilia nyererei; assembly: GCF_000239375.1. Lineage (NCBI taxonomy): Eukaryota > Metazoa > Chordata > Actinopteri > Cichliformes > Cichlidae > Pundamilia > Pundamilia nyererei. Next base: position 1,138,204 of record NW_005187520.1, read on the forward strand.
GTACTCAAAGTGACCTAGATGAGTACTGAAAGCCATTTTCCACTCATCTCCTTTACAAATGCGAACCAACCGATAGGCATTGCAGAGATCAAGTTAAGTGAAGATAGTTGCTGCCTGGAGTAACTTAAAGGCCGATATAAGCAGTGGCAAGGGATATTTGTTTTTAACAGTGATTTTGTTGAGGCCTTGGAAATCAATGCAGGGATGGAGAGTGTTATTTATTTATTTCTTTTTACAACAAAAAAGACCCCAGCAACGAGGGAAGATGTGGACGTCAGTATGATGCCTGCCTGTATGATGTATTTTGTGATATAACGCTCCATTTGCCTCCCTCTCAGGTTTTGAGAAACTGTATAATTGGCTAGTGGGCAAAGGAGTGCCAGGCAGGCGATCAATCCCACAATCACAGGATCGGTGGGGCAGCAGCAACAATGCCTGGTCCTTACTAAGTACCTTTGCCAAATCATGGTATTCAGTGCGAACTGCAGATAAATCAGGGGGTGTTGATGGCTCTATGGGATTGGAGCAGACATCTGCAGAGGTTCCGGAAGGGGAATTAATGGGAAACCCAGCTTCTGAGCTAGCCTCTCATACAAAAAACTTTGTTCAGCCCTGGAGTCGACTAGCACGTTGCACGAGTAAGTGTGAGAATGATTGGACAGTTTAGCTGGACAAGATAGGTAGGGAAACACATTCCGACATGTCCGTCAGTATTCCCACCGCTACAGATGAACCACAGAGGGGAATGAGTCAGCAAAATGCCCCTTCTTTCCACAGGTGAAACAGACCCACTAGAAGTCTTCTTCTCCGACCCGGGTGGCTGAGTTTGGTAAGTCCCAGCTGCATGGGCTGCTCCTCTTTGTCTACTCGTGCTCCATTCCCTGCCATACTATGGACAGAGTCCTCAACCAAGGATTTGAACCTCCGTCGGTCCGCCGAGGTATGATCATCCAACCTAATATACATATTGATCAGAATATCCAAAGTCTTTGGTAATTCTTTAGTGGCCAACTCACGTCTTATTCCTTTGTTCTGGTTGTTTAAGAAGGCTCCACGGAGTGCTTTTTCTTCCCAGCCAGTCTCTTTGGCCAAAGTCCATAAATCCATGGAGAAATTAGCCACACTTCTCCGGCCTTGCTTGAGTGTGAACATGCGGTGAGCAGCAGTGTCTGGACTGGAACCCTTGTCAAAAACATCCAAGTTTAGACAGGAAATCACAGTAACAGATTTCAGGGTTAGTGTTTAACACAGCCTGTGGCCATTTCAATGCTCGCCCCATCAGCAATTCCACCATGACAGAGATTTTAGCGCAGTCTGTGGCATATGCTTGACTCTGCTGCCTGAACATAGAGCACATTGTGTTAAAAACCCTTCACTTTAATATAATTTCCCCAAGTGCTTTTCCGGCACCGGCAGCGGGTGCTCTTGTGATTGAGGTGAAGGAGAGGGAGGGAGAGGACAGGCAGTAGCCACACTTAGCAGAGGAAGTGGGAGTGGAATACTTTCCGTGCACCCGTGAGAAGGTAGCAAGATACCTTTTAGCTCCATAACTACAAAGGAGCAGTGTGCTCTGTTCCTTGGTGATGTGTTGTAACATCTTCTCATGGCATTCCAGTAAATCAGCCTATAATAAAAGCTTCCTAGATTCCTAGTAACACAATGAATTAACTAGGCTATCCTTTTTGATAGCAAGGTTTTTCAAACAATCATTCTCAGCCATACTGTTGGGACCCCCCCGATGATGATGATCTGCTGCAGCTGATAAACGAGTGGCAGGTGAGGGTGACTCCAGTGCAGGAAATCTTTCACATCAAATAACCACCCGGCACCCAAACTTCTGGGTACGTGAGCATTCACACAAAACACACATGACAGGGAGACGGAGAAGGGAAGGGAGAAAAACAAACACCACACCCGGACACAAGTATGGCTTAAGAAACCAGAAACTTTTACCTTTTCAATCAAATGTCTGTTACTTATCTTTGGGTAAACTAAATAGATAAAAATAGATAAATAGATAAAACTAAATAGATAGAACTTTGATATACTAGTTAGTTCCTAGAACACTTCTTTAATGTTAAGAGATGTTACAAGATGGCGCGGCCACGTCCAGACACCTTCCTGACCGCTCGGTTACATTTCATTGTGTGTTATACTTGTATAACTATGCATGTGACGAATAAAGAACCTTGAAGAGATTACCAGGGAGCTCCCACTGAGTGTTCAATTTTACTCTTTTTTTTTTGTGTGTGTGTGTTTTTGTTTTTATTTTGGTCAACTTGAGGCCCCAAGTTGAGAACCACTTGAATTCTTTGTTGCCTGATTTTGGATAAGTTTTATTGTTGGGATTACAGTCCAGCATTTCCCAAAACTAACAAGTAGTTCTTGAAACAAAGCTTTCTTTCACTTCCTTCTTGAAGTCCAAATATTGTGTGTTTAATACACTAGTATTGGCTGGTACTTCTCTGAGCATGTCACTCTTGTCCGATTTCAGAAATGAAGTTGGGACTGTCAGGGCTCTGTGTGTGGGCAGGTGGAAATGTGGATCCAAATGCAGGACTCTGAAAACCACAGCTTTTATTGCTGGCATGAAACAAAAACAAAAACCAAACCATGAAACCAAGCAGGAACACACAGGCAGGATCTGAGGGTACGACGTGACACTGGGTCGAGGACAACACAGGGCTAATATACACAGGGTGGTAATCAGGGAATGGGTAACAGAAGGGAGACACAGCTGGGCTAACGAGACGGGGGAGCTAAGCTGCACACACTAACATAAGACAAAGACTTTCACAATAAGACAGAAAACAAGAAACCACTAAACAAAGATGCAGACATGACACTGAGAGACAGACTAGACACTGAACAGAAACTGCAATACACATGAGAACCCAAAACCTAAGAACTGATCCCTCACCAAGAATAACAGAAACAGATCTATAATGATAATAATAATTAAAAAAGCACCAGAACATCAGAAAACAATCCATAATGCAAAAATAAACCAAAATATAAGAAACTCAAAATGCTGGGTCAACACTGACCCAGAACCGTAACAGGGACGGGCCTGGTTATTACTTGAATGGGAGAATACTAGGTGCAGTTTGCTTTTTCTCCCACAGAGATTGATTATCCTGTTAATAGTATTACATCCTCACTGCATATGTTCTTGCATAACCCAAGGTTTATTTTTAGCACTGCAGCCTGGCTGACAAAGAGCTCTGTTGAGCCACATATTCCTTTTACTTAACTAGTAGTAGACCTTACACATATTTTCACAAATAACATTTAACATTACAAATGTAACATTACAAATAACATTTAACATTAGTCAGAATAGTGAACATTTCTAAACTATTCTATTTATTTTATGTTTTACTTTGACAATCACAGTCTTTGATTATATACTGTTTAATTCAGTTTTATTGTCATTTTGCTTGATTGCCTTCAACTGTGTTTAGTTTCTCTCCTGTTTCCACTTTTCTTGTTACCTTGATATTTATGACATCTCATTAAAAAAAAGATGCCCCAAAAGCTTAAATGAACTGAGTAACCTAGGATAACAACAATACATGCTGCCTTCCAAAAATTAAGCTTCTTCAGTGCCCTTGGTTGAAATAGTTGAAGTCATTTTGGCCTGAATCACATCTAGAGCCATTAGAATGAATCATGCATTGGGCACAGTAGCAGAAGATGAGTCACAGGACTAATTACACTTGGTGGTTTTTACATGTATTTAAAAAAATGTAGTAGAATCAAGACCCATGCTCTTGGAAAAAAATTGCATTTATTGTAACCGTGGTATTTTGTTATTCACGTTTCCTGGCATGTCATGAAAGTGAGTAAGAATGAACATAACAACGGCCCTGAAACTGAAGCAGCTAAATGGAAGGCTGTCATTCCTCTTATTATTTGCAGCTTCCATTTTTTCCTACTGTCAGAAGTGAAATGTAGCCAATGAAAAGGTTGCAAGTTTGTTCAAGGTAAAACTTTTCCTCTACTTCAGTTTCAAATATTTTGTGCAATGAGTCAGTCCCTTCTCTTAGCTGAGTGCTCTCTCTTGTTGTGCCTGAACTGTTACTGCTACATTACTTTTTCCGTTGTCAACATTTTCTGACATTTAGATCCTTGCATGTACTTGCCAATCACTCAAGCTTTATGGGGTCAACCCTTAATTTCATTATTCATTCATTGCCTTAAGCCATTGTCTCACATTAAGGTCCTTGCCTTTGATTCTGTAATCGTATTAATAGAAAAATATCTGTGAAAAGAAGTGACTAATTCAAAAGTGGATAGGTCATGTTTAAACATTTTTATTACTTTGGGAGAATGCAGTGAGAGATTGGCAGCTAGGCTCCAAAAGCATCACTCCCTTAAAGTGTGAACCTGAAAATGAGTAAATCAACACACAGCACTGCATTTCAGTATAACAGAGGGGCTGACTGGAAACTTTGATGCCTAAATAGTAAAATTCAGGGGGCTCTGTGGTGTATTACATCTTCCAAGAGTTGTCTGACTGAACTAGCTCACAGGTTTTATTCCATTTTTGGTATTTTCTTTAAAAAGATGAAGTCACAACATGAAGAATCTTTATAACCTATGAGTGTCACGCTAGAGAACAAATTCTATAAACTGCAAAATATAAGTGATGTGAAGCATACAATTAGTGCCATGTGAAGAGGTATTAGACTCAGTTTTTTAACAGTTTTTTTTTTCTATGTTGAAGAATATGGATTTGGCTTACAGTTTAAATTACTATCCAAACCTTTCATCTGCACTGGTGTGGCCATTAAGCCCATTTGACTGCAGATGGTTCATTGATGAAAAAAAGCTTCAAGACTGTTGGTTTTGGGTTCTCTTTACACACTGAATGCTTTCTGCCTTTTAAACTTTCTCACTCCATTGCCTCTCTTCATTTACTTGGTACCTTATCAAAAACTTATGACACCATCGATTTTGATATTCTTTGAAAAGCAAATTTGCAGTGTACCCTGAATTATCCTTAAATTCAATTTTATTTTTTGCCAAATCAAAAAAAAAATAGATCTGACATTTTAGACAGTCCATGAAATTCCTGGGGATGCATCATATATTGATAAACTTTAAGAGATGTCACATTGGACTGTATTTTTGTGAAACTCCACCAGCTTCGACCAGCATTCTCTATTTTTTGTTCCTCGCACTCATTACGATCTATAATTGATGTTCATAATTGATGATTTGTATTTATGGATGAATACTCATTGTTATTTTGAGTGCAATACAACATAATTCATTTATTCCATACCGTCACTGTCATTATATTATGCTGCTATTCATACTGTCATTATATTAATGCTGCTATCCTGTATATAACATACTATTGTTTGAGTACTTACGATTGTTTTTTTTTGTACTTTTTATATTTTACATTTATATTTATTATTGAAACTTGCACCAAGGGAGTGGCACTCCAATTTCGTTGTACTCTGTACAATGACAATAAAGGCTATTCTATTCTATTCTATTCTATTCTATTCTATTCTATTCTATATGTTCTTGTATATTATCTAAAGGCATCCATGGCATAAGCATTTCCTAATTTGTCTCAATCTTTTAAATAAGCTTTGGCCAAAGAAGATGACAGTGTTTCTGCATCATGCTCACATGTTGTATCTTCTCTGCATGATGGAGCTTTAACTTGCATGTGTAGACAAAACAGTGAGCTGTGGCCTGAAGATCATAAGCATCCAATACTGATTTTCAGCCTTGATCCTTGCATGCAGAGATTTCTTCAGATTCTTTTGATGACATTATGTACTGTAGATCAGGAGTTCTTAACCTATTTTTACCTCTGGGCCCAATTTTTCCACTACAAAGTGGCTGGGAGCCCATAGATATTAACACTGTATTGAATAAATTGTTGTTGCTTTTGGTTTGATTTATATTTAATAACTAAATCAAATCTACTTCATTTTAACAACTAAAACTTTGTCAAATAAATAACATGATGCAGTGTAATAATCACAAAGACATTTATTTATTGTGTCTATGTGAACAAGCACACAAAACAAAACAGGTTAACAATTCATGGAACAAATCAAACTGCATGTAGAAATTGAAAGGCTCAAGTCAGACTTAATACCACAAAATAACTGATAATTCAATGTTACAACAGCAAGAAAGACAAGAAAAAAGGGAAAAATAGAAATTGCATAAATAAAGGAATAAACTGTTATAAAATTTAAATAAAGTGCAAATGAAAACATAGCCGTATAATCTGTGAGTTAATCTAAAAGTTACTTCAGCAAATGAACAACAGCAAACACCATCAAATCCAGTCTGGGTAGAATGGGGGAACGGCTCCCTCTCATAGTAGCTTCCAGTGTTGCTCTGAGTCTGTTCTCTGGTCTTGGTTGTGGCCACAATGGAAAATCCTGATTCGCACAGATATGTAGTTGTGAATGGGAGGAGTTTCACAGCTCTCAGTGCCAGACATGGGTACTCCTTTGAAACAGGAATCCATAAGGAACCTAGTTCCAGTTTGGCCTGCTGCAAATTTAAAGCGCTATCGGTGGAAACTTCCAGAAGCTGGGATTCCAGATGTGAGAGCAAAATAAAATCATTTTCAGTGGGATCCACAAAAAAATGGGTCCAAAATCCATGTGTGTCCTTCTCATGGCTCCTCGGGGAAATATTCATCAAATTTTTCTGCCAGTTGTGAAAGGTGTTGACAGACACCTGAAGGGAGTTTTCAAAGAAGTGAGACTTTTCCTGGGTCCTCTTAGCCCACAAAGCAAGTTCCTCTTGAAGGCTTCAACTCTGCCTGCAACAAAAAACATGTTGCTGTTTCTAACTTGAAGTGAGATGTTCAGCTGGTTCGGCAGTGAAAAAATGTCACAGAGGTAGGCAAGCTTAGCTGTGAACTTTGAGTTGGCATAATAATGTGACAAGATGTGACAAGATGATATTTTTTATACTGAAAAACGTAGATATTTATGTATGTTACAGATTTATTATTTCCTTTGTCCTCTGATTGCAAAGAGTAGACAGTATTTTTTAAAAGAGCAAAAACAGACAAAGATTGTGATGACAGTGGGTGAGGGTCATCAACAATCATGACATGTGTAGGAGTAAACTAAATAGATGTCCTATCAATGCAGCTGAATTTGACATCTTACTGTGACTGAAAAAGATAAGAACAATGTTTTTTTATGTCTTTCTATGTTCTGGGATGACTATCACAATTAATAAAGATAGACAATTGAGTGGCCTCAACATTAGAACTGACCTAATTCACATCAGCCATAAACAGGGCTGCACTGCAGACATGCAGCATTTAGTTTGACTGTGCTGCCATCTAGTGGCAGCAGCTGTTTTATTCTAAAGTACAAAATATGATCAAAAGTACATGATTTATTTTTTTTTTCATTTTTCTTTCTACAGCAACATTTAATTTTAATTTATTTAAAATTCCATTATTTTATTTAGAATTATATAATAATAAAATAAGATAATAAATAAGGGAAAGCTTTCATATGATAGAAAAACAATAGATTCTTGATGAGGTAAGTGTGTTTTGTTGTTGTTTTTTAAACTATACAACCTTCCATTAAAACAGCAGCAAGTTAATGTCTGAATGAGCTTTCCATCCATCCATCCATTCGCTACTGCTTATCCTTTTCAGGGTCGCGGGGGACGCTGGAGCCAATCCCAGCTGTCATAGGGCAAGAGGCGGGGTACACCCTGGACAGGTCGCCAGTCTGTCGCAGGGCTAACACACAGGGACAGACAACCATTCACACTCACATTCACTCGCACATTCACACCTAGTGGCAATTTGGATTTTCCAATTAACCCATCCCCACAAGCTGCATGTGTTTGGACGGTGGGAAGAAACCAGAGTACCCGGAGGGAACCCACGCAGACACGGGGAGAACATGCAAACTCCACACAGAAAGACCCCGGCCTGATGGTGGAATTGAACTCAGGACCTTCTTGCTGTGCGGCAACAGTGCTAACCACCGTGCCTGAGTGAGCTTTCAAGATGCTTAAAATTTTTTTTATGCCATTATACTGGCTTTAATTCGTTGAGTGTTTGTGCAGGATTTTTATTTATTTTGTACTTTATAATATATTCATAGTTGTTGTTTTGTTTTTGTTTTTCTTGAATCTCAGCAGTCAGCACAGTGCCTAAAGTACAATATAAATATCTGCATCTCAGTTGCAAAAAATTCGATGTTAAGCACTCTGATTAACATTAAATGTGATTTTACTTACACTGTAAGCCAAAAGAGTTGTGTTGGCAGATTTCTTTCATTTTCTACAGCAGCTTTTCTTTACGATATAGAAAATATGAGACATACAATTGAAATTTCGCTTCTTTTTCTTATTAATATACCTCATTCATTAAATGTGTAGTTAAATTTCTGTATACTGGGAGAACTGGGACTTTCACTGGTGTGGCCCACATAAGATCAAAGTGGGCTTTATGTGGCCCGCAATGTAACATGAGTCTAATGCACATTAGATACTAGGGCGGGGTTTTGATAATCGATTCTAGCTTAGTTAACGTGATATCGATTCATTAAATCCTGAATCGATTTTTTTAAATATAAATGTATTTTGCCCGAAATACCAGAATCTCAGGGTAAACCTCACAAATTTTCAACAACCACCAAACAGCTAAAACAGTAAATGAGAGCAGGTACACGGACTCTGCACAAAGATGTAAACACAAAGCACGGACCCGCCGACGGATCAGAATCAGCGAGATGTCGCCTTTCTCACCCGACGGCACGGACACGGTTGAGGCTGAAAGCCGACAGCTCGCTGATTCTGGTGTCTTTGTGTTTACCTCCTTTTTGCGTTAAATTCTGAAGCTGCAGGTTTTTATCTCTCTCCAAACAATATTGACTGAACCAGCAGCAAAAGAAGATCCAAACTATGCTTCACATAAACATCGTCATGAATTCCCTCCGACTTTTGCTGCTTTGCTTCCACCCCGATAAAATCTAACTTCATGCACAGCTCTCTCTCTCTCTCTCTCTCTCTCTCTCTCAGTATACTTCAAGAACAGTTTCCCATCTAAAAATCTGTTTTCTGCATTATTCGCTTGCTTGTTACGCACAAGTCTACCGTTGTTTACAGTGCTGTCGGCTGCTGTTTTTTGTTTTCCTTTTACTTACTTCCAAAAAGAAAGTCTCATTTCTGCTGTTCAATACTGAACAAATTTAAACTTTAAATTATGCAACATTGCAAAACGCTTAGCTGCGTCTCTAATCAAACCTCTGTAACTTTGCTCTGCTTCACGTCAGCAGCATCCGGTAATGTTCATGTGTTGATTAATGGTTTTCCTTTGGTTTTGATCTACTGCAGAATATTTGTATAAAAAGGCAGGCCAGGAAAATCACCTTCATGTTTTTCTGTGTTTTATCCTCAGTTACTTTGACACAAAGGCATCTGCTGTGATGCTTACACCTTTGATAAAGTCTCACAAGTGTCAGTTTTCTTTTTATAGATATAATAATATGGAAATGTACTGAAGCATGATCTGAATTATAATATTTCTGACTGTCTGAGGCAAAATTTCCCCAATTCGAATCAAATCGAATCATGGATCAAATTGATTCGGGACCTTGTGAATCGGAATCGAATCGATTCTAGAAATCAGTGATGACACCCAGTGCTATTAGATACCCTGTTTCTCACACTTTTTTTTTTTGCCTGTCCCGTTTGGGTCTTTTGCCAAATTATTGTCTGAAGGCCAAGAAAGATGCCCAATGGATTTACTATACCAAGTGGATCATCCAGGCCTTGCCGTATTGGTCCATGTGATTTACCTTTGTTTTTATTGCTTATGTATTTTATTTTATTTTCAGTTGTTAAATATGGGACAGACATGACTGGGGGAAAGAAAAGGGAGAAAGAAAGAGAGGGAGGGAAAGAAAAAGGGTGATAAAGGGCACAAAAAAAAAGATGGGGGATGGGGCAAAAAATACATGTTTGTATGTATACACACACACACACACACACACACACACACACACACACACCACCTGGATCACCTGTTGAGAAACAGGCAAAGCAAGCAAACAAGCAAAAAAGAGGGCAATATTATAAACAACACCATCTTGATAATCTATGTGTATATAACAGTAAGTATTAAATATTGAATATTATTGATCACCAGGGCATAGTGTGCTTTGAGGTAGCAGCCAAGAAAGGCGTAGTTTGTGTCTGTGTACACTTGTGAGCATGAGTGCACTTGTATTCAAAAGGTTTCTTCATGTAACGATCTGCTAAAGGGTGTGGGAAGCCATAGCCCCGTCCCCCAGGGCATGAAGCAGGCATGGAGGAGATCCAGGCTCCAGACATCCAGAGAGCCCCAGAGCGCAAGAGTCCAAGGAAGGCCAACGGAGGGGCAACCATGCCACCCTCCCGGAAAGAGCTGAGGAGAGCCCCAGACAAGGGGGTCACCACTTTCACACTCATTTTGCTATCTGGTGAAAGTCAGCTGCTGGTATGTTATCATGACAGTATTTATCTACTTTCTCTATTAATCATTGCTTTCTGCTTTAGGTTAAGTCATGTGGTTTTCGGACACAAAATGATCCCTATGAGTGTCACCTGTTCCAGCAAAACACCAAGAGATAATCTTAATAACATAAAATGGTGATAAAGTAAAATGAAACACTGCTTTTAATAAGACAAGGAATAAATGCTGCCGAAAAAGTAAAACTTTTTCGGCAGCAATTTATTTATTGCAACGAGCAGTAAAATAAACATTTGAATTTAAGTCATTATTTTATCAACGAGTGCACTCTCAGTGCTGCTGTTTATCTCTAAGGTGATGGCTGCACATTAGAGCTCTGAGACTTTGGTGGTTTCAGATCATTTTAAACCAAAACTCTGAACAAAACCTGCCATTACCATGGTGATTTAACCAGGGAAAAAGAAAGAGACACTTTCATGACACAAAAAATTCTGAGTTTTAAACAGTTTTAAACTCTGGATGTGATAAAAGCAGTTATTAGTTGCAGCAGCAGACAAGGAAAGAGACAGATGGAGATGAGCACTGGTTAGTTAGATTAAAAGAGGCAGTTGCGCTGATTTGATTGGTGTTAAACAACCGTAACATCCAGACTCTGTGCTTGTACTCTGTGACAGATCCCTTTTAGAACGGTATTAAATTATCTTTGGATTAAAATTTCCCTTCTCCACTTTAACCACATTAGTCCTCCAGTCATATTCCATCACTATCATTGCAGACACGTTTCTGCTGTCTTACAATCCTCAGTGTTTCTTGCCTTCAGCTATCACCTGACCTCTCTGTGCACACCTGTTTCCAGTCTTCTAATTAGTCCCTGAACATATGAACCACCATCATTTTCTCTCTTCGTTGTCAAATTGCCAGCCCTGGGACTTTCAACCCATTCCTCCAGTTGCCAGGTTTTTTGGATCTTTTTGCACACCTGTTTTGGGTCAAACTGCTGTTTGTTTTTTTGGATTTTTGGTTTTGCTTGTTTGTTTTGTTTGTTTTTTTTTAAATAAAAAAGCTTTAATCTTTGTTTTAATACATTCTCTCTCTGGGTGGTGTGGTGTGCCAGAGACAAGCATCAACCTCTTAAAAAACGGCACTTCTTCTAAAAAGCAACTTGACGTTACAAAAATGAGTATGCAATGTGTGAGTTTTTTAGGTATCACTGAAAACACAACTTAGAAAAATAATACAAAGGTGTAACCATAAGATAACCAAAATACAAATAAATAACCAGGATCCCAGATTATGGTGCTTTGAAATATGACAAAAATTCACAATTCAACCTTTAAGCTTAAATCCACTAAAATAATATTAACAAACACCTATGATTATGAAAGTCACATTTTTACTGAACAAACATCTCTATCCTATGACAGAGAAATACAGAAAACCACGAGCTGCTGGCCCATGGCTTCACTGACACATGAGCAGAATGCACACCAGAAATTCCTTTCACCCGCTGTTAGGGACCAGGCTAACTTACCATGCTAGCGTTACAGTTATACCAGGGGTGGGCAACTCCAGGCCCCGAGGGCCGGTGTCCCTGCAGGTTTTAGATGTGTCCTTGAACCAACACAGCTGATTTAAATGGCTAAATTAGCTCCTCAACATGTCCTGAAGTTCTCCAGAGGCCTGGTAATGAACTAATCATGTGATTCAGGTGTGTTGATCCAAGGTGAGATCTGAAACCTGCAGGACACCGGCCCTCGAGGCCTGGAATTGCCCACCCCTGAGTTATACCGTAGAGATAAATTGTTAAAAACTTCAGTTAGCGAACTCAGATCAATACTCACACTGGATGAATCAAAAATTACAGAATAAAATACAGCAGTTTGGTCATATTCATATCAAAACTAATCGCCTTAAGAAACGTTTATTCAGTTAAGAGCAACGTGACATGCTACAGTACTGCGACTGGAGCACACATGCATGCTCCCACGTCATCACACAGCATACAACCATATACACAAACACACACAGACTCAGAACATGTAGGCAGGAGGTTACAACCCAAAATAAATTATTTAAGAAAAACCAGGTGCTTCAACACAACTGCTACACTTCCAGAATTGGTATTATCAGCCTCACTTGTTAACAGCAGTGGCCCTCTCGATTAGGCGCTTCTTAGTAACCAGTCGTCAATAATTAGAAGCCTGGATAGTGTCCCCAAGGGTGTGTTGTATTTTAAGGGGTAGAGTAACTTTAATACTGAAATTTTTCTTTTACTGTTTCACGAAGGGTTAAAAAATGAAAGTGCACAATTTAGATTTGGCAGAAAGTTTTATTAAATCAATTTGGTTAAGAGCAAAGCAAAGGAAAAATTTATGATTATAACAATCACAAAATAATAATCGTCATTTCACCTGAATCTTATGTGTCTAATTAGCCTGCTCTGAGCTAACAATGATTTTGTTCTCATCTTTAGGAGGAGGGGGGTTAGAGGAGAAACGGGCAAATCCATGCCTGAAGATGTATCTTCTCCCATTGCTTTGTGTTAATTTGAGTGGTGGTTTGATCCCTCTTAACGTCTCTCTGCTGGAATTTCCAATCATTGACTTCTGAGATCTGATCTTCTCGTCTGTTCATCACTGTTAGACATTTTATTGTATTTTTACAGCAACTTACTGGCAACACTATTGCCAGTAAGTTACTGTAATTACTGATCTACAGTATCTTTACTGTTGTGATGTTTTACAGTTCAACCACTTTACTGTAAACATATATTACAGTATAACAGCTTTACTGTAAAC
>NW_005187520.1:1180341-1184453 GCF_000239375.1 Pundamilia nyererei
CCTGTGTGTGAATGGGTGAATGACTGAATGTAGTGTAAAGCGCTTTGGGGTCCGTAAGGACTAGAAAAGCGCTATACAAATGCAGGCCATTTACCATGTACCCATCAGGTAAAACATCGGCGACGTTTGCTTTGCCTTCTTGCCCATATTAGATTTTTGATGAATGTGTGTTGTTGTTATTCAGCCTGGCTCAATGTGCCCCTTTTTAACTTTGAGCACCCGCCCCTTTAAACCTCTCTGCACGGCCCTGCTACATAACATCAAATAACATAAAAGAGATATGAGGCTTTTGAAAAAATTATTAGAACATAAGAACATAAGAAGACATAAGTGTGTGGTGCTTCGCTTCAGTAGCTCCACATGGCAATGGATCCATCAGTGTCATTCTGTTTGACCTGATAAATCATGAAGATGGTGATGAGCAGGCCCAGCAGCTATAAAGACAGGTAGATGAACAGGTGGTTAGTTCACTAAAGAGGCAATTAGATTATGTGTAGCTCTATAATGCTGGTGGTGAGAAGGAGAGTGATGTAACTACTGCTTCAACACTGCAATGATTAGATTTTACTCTGAAGCTTGTTACGAGTTATGTGGTGGAGGATATGCTACCTGTTTCAAGTTGGTAAGGTTTATACACGCATGCAAGATTCACTGTTCAAAGCGTCGCAGTGGTCAAAGATATTAGATATTTATTGTTTAAAAGAAAAGTATGATTCAATATTTAAATATTAAATAATGTACCATGTTACTGCTACTGTCCTTTAATGTCAGTCATAAGGGTGGTACTTTAAGAGCCATATATTTTAAGAGGTCAGACTCATTGTGAAAAATTTGAGAACCACTGTGCTAGATCACCTGCTGGAGAAAAAAAGAGAAGAAAACAAGCATTAAGACAACAACGCATTAAGGAAACCACAGCCTAGGTGAGTACAAGTAACATTAAATTATAAATATTGAGTGTTGAGCAGCACACAGGACCAACAACCCATGATATTCTTTGAGGCAGCAGCCAAGAAAGATAGTGTGTGTCTGTGCACTCCTGTGAGACCAGAAGTTTTGCTCTTAGCTGACTGATAGATACACCTCCCTTTTTTTTTTTTACTAAGTTCACTGACTTTGAACACTGTACCGTGTACTACTTACCAACAGCCTTACTATAAATATTTTCATCCCTTGTGTTGGAGTGCCATCTTGTGGCCCAATTGAGAAGTGCTATACTAAATGCTAACGCTCTTAAGGGGTGGTATTAGATTGACGTAGTTCCTTAGCAGGTTTGTAGTGGAGGAATTGGAGGCCAGTTATATAAACGGTTAATATAAGGATATATTCAACTGGGTTTTTTTTGTCCTTGATCATAGAAACCAGACCACCACATCCCTCTACACTAACTACTACTATATAACTACTATAACATAACTCAGCACTGAACTGACATGCACCATCCTGTATATGTATTATCCAGCTCGCATTACACACCATGCATGCACGATGCTGAAGGTTGTCGACCCTTGAGCCTGAGTGAAAGATTGTTGCCCTTCATTCAAGGGCTGGACTATGACCCAGTCTGAAAAATCCCCTTGATGAGAGGCAACAAGCTGGGGTGATTATCTTGACTGTCTTGCTACCTTTACATTGGAGGTTTTCCCAGTGGATGAAAGGATTGTACACTGCTCCTTTGGGTCAGAGATCAGATTTTCGATGTACCAGTCGATCTATGTCCCTACCTTTACCTAGGGTCACAAGCTTTGGGTAGTGACTGAATGAACAAGATTGTAGATACAAGCAGCAGAGCTTTCCCAGAACCAACTGACTAATGGTTGTTCCATTTGGGGCAGACAGTATGAGAAATGCCATACTCTATGTGGCATTTCTATTTTGCTTATTATGATTCTGATATAATTATAGAATATCTGAACAAATGTAGAAAGTATAGGTATACAATATGACAAGCTTAAATGCATGTGGCTCCACATTATTGCCCCTCCTGCATTCTCAGGAGTTGGGAATTTGGTCACCCCCATCCTTAGCACTCACCATTCCACAGCGTTTGAACTGTTAACATATGAGGGAGGGACTTTGATAAATGATAATAATCATGCTGAAGTGGCAACCCCTAACCCTACTCAAGTAAATTTAAGTGTTTACTTCTAAAAGTACTTTTATTGAACCACATTCATTCACTCATGAGCTACTGTAACATGAATCAAATGACTGAATTGCAGTCAAGTTCTATAGAATCTTGCTAATGACCTACTAATTGTATTCATGTGTGTTACAACAGGGACACATGAAAAAGTTTCACCAGCTGTCAACACCTGCCGTCGAGGACTGGAGTTTGAGACCCCTGGTGTAGAGGAGATAAAGGAAGCAGCAGACGGCTTTCAGCTGGAGCTTAAAAGAGTGCTGTCTATCAATCATTCAATCCAGACTTCAGGAGCTTGTTTGAATCACTCAATCAACAGTAATGGCTGTTTCGCCAGCTATTACCCGAACACACCCAGACACAAAGCCTGGAGGGAGGAGACAAAAAAACACACATACCCACACACCAATATGGGAGGAACCACACACCAAAACAGATAGCATGTGATCACTTTCCATAACATTTCATTGAATCATAACTTCACAAATTTAGGATAAAGGTTTATTCCTGACAAAGACTAATGATGAATTATTAATAATTTATTTTACAATCTCTGTCTTACAATACAAAACACCTTGAGGCTACTGCTGTTATGATTTGACACTTTATAAATTAAAATCGAATTAAACTTAAAATTACTTAAAATTTAATAACTACATTCTATTGCATACAGCAGTGATGGGATGGCCAAACTGGTGTTTGCTACAAGCTTTTGCTAAATATATAACTGGTATAAATAAGTAACTAATATCCACGTCATCAGGCAGATTTATCCTTGTAGGTCGCCGTCTCCTGTTGAAATCAACCACTTAAACCTACCAAAGGGATGCATGGCTCATTAAAACTGAAATGTTTCAGTACTTACCCAAAAGAAACATCAAATTTTAATTACACAGATTTGAATGCTAAACAAAATGGGGACTAATACTGTTTTCTTCTAAAATCAACTGAAAATAATAACAATAATCACTTAAAAGAAAACAACATTTTGAGCAGAACAATCAAATATATTAGTCACAATGTACCAGAAGTACTTTCAACTGTACTCAAAAAGCAATTTAACGCAGTTAAGGATTTAGCAAACCACAAGTTGACCATCAACACTGACTCAAATTCTAATCTTACAAGTGGGTTTAGATATCCTGGACAAGACCCCATTAGCACCAGCTTGCTTAAAGTATGTAACAAGAAGGGAATCCCTGCAAGAAGTTACAAGGGTGAACAACGTAAGTACAGATTTTACAGAAATCAAATGTAATGGAAAATATTCTATTTTCTTCTCACATTTAGATTTAGGTGTTTAGGATTTCACTGTAGAGTTTTGTATAACATTTTATTTCTTAGGTGACGGAATGTGTGTGTCAATATGATGAGGTGTAACTGCTTTGCTATGCTCAACTGTGCTATCTGCAGACTGCGTTTCTTTGAACGAAACTCCCAGTGCCAGATGATTACAACAGCAGTCCCCAACCTTTTTTGCACCACGGACCAGTTTATGTCTGGCAATATTTTCACATACTGGCCTTTAAGGTGTCGTGGATAAAAACAACAAAATAAAACCAGTACCAAAAAATAAGATTCATTCATAGCACACAAGTTAACAATAAAAACCAATACATACCCTGGAAGCCATAAATTTCACACCCGAGCATCAACTCTCGCTGCCCGGTACCAGACGGTACTGGGGGGTTGGGGACCGCTGCATTACAATACAAAATTCAGGTAATGCTGAAGCCAGGAATTAACTAGTCATCATACACCAAGGAACACAGCAATGTGTGGAGGTTTGACAACAATGTGAGGAGGTAAATGGAGGACATAAAGACACATGAGATAGTAAGGTAGAAAAAGGACACATGGGAACACAGCTAAAAAGAATATACAGTGGGGCAAAAAAGTATTTAGTCAGCCACCGATTGTGCAAGTTCCCCCACTTAAAATGATGACAGAGGTCAGTAATTTGCACCAG
>NW_005187520.1:1185859-1200812 GCF_000239375.1 Pundamilia nyererei
TACCTCTGGTGCAAATTACTGACCTCTGTCATCATTTTAGGTGGGGGAACTTGCACAATCGGTGGCTGACTAAATACTTTTTTGCCCCACTGTACTAAAGAGATCTGAGGAAGCAAAACTGAACATAATGCACATGAGATAAAGACAAAAACAATTTTTTAAAGGAAGTGACAACAGAGACGGAGACTAGACAAGACACAGGGAAGGTAACCAAATCCAAAACCACTAAGTTGAAAGCTGAATCAACATCAAAAACCTAAAGCTCCAGCATATAATAATCCCAAGACATAATTACATGAACTGAAAAATGGGTAGGTAATCTCTGAAAGCAAGAGCAAAGAACAAAATAACTCAAAACAATGACCCAGGAGCCCTGACAAATACTCAGTTTACGCAAATGCACCTTAACTGGACATTGCTTTATTTTGTTTTGCTTTTACAACACAGAACAACCACAGAAAGACTTTTCGAGCGAAACTATGACTGATGTGCTTCCTGCACACAAAAAACAACAAGATATTTTTTTAAAAATGCATCCATTGTTTTACATGACTTTACAAGCACAGGCAGGTGTCAGGTTAAAGGTTAAAGGACTTGATTACTTTGAGGTGAGGAGGTTTTGGCTTTAATTTGAACATAATAAAAATTAAGATTATTAAATAAACAATAAAATTGACAGTTAATAAAGAAGTTAGCTAGCTTGTAACTAAGACTTTTTTTGTTTCATATACTACCATACTGCTAGAAATTTACCTCCAATAAGATTTAAAGTAAGAGAATACTTAATGTCATGTGGTGCGTGAATCATGTCCATGAGCCTATGGTTATTCTTTGCTATAGCACACTGAAAATGCTTTAATTTCGTACTTGACAAAACTGTTATTTTCTTCCAGTTTGACACCATCCAGATATTTAACTGGATGTTTCTGGAATTAAATTCAAGTTTTGACCTTAGTTGTTTTCTTCTTTCTTTCTTTCTTTCTTTCTTTCTTTCTTTCTTTTCTTTCTTTTCAGTAAAATCTACTATCCTCAACAACTTCAGTCTCCACAAATTAAAAAAGATTTCAGTATATTTTTTCAAATGTTTCTGCACAGGATTACTACAATACAACATAACATCAAATAACATAAAAGAGATATTAGGCTTTTGAAAAAATGTTTTGCTATTTATGTTGTACATAAAAAAGCTGCAAGAAAAAAGTCCCCCAGCCATGTATCTCCTGCTTCTCCCACTCTATAAAAGCAAATATTACTTTTTTTTCATAAAGGACAATTTAAAAAATCACCATCATGTCCTGACCTCTGAGTCAATTTGTTACAGCCTAACTCAGTGCAAAGGTTAAAGTCAGAGTGTGTGGCTTCACTTCAGTAGCTCCTCACGACAATGTGTCATTATGTTTGACCTGATAAATCATGAAGCAGGTAATGAGCAGGCCCAGCAGCTATAAAGACAGGGAGATGAACAGGTGGTTAGTTCACAAAAGAGGCAGTTAGTTAAATAAAAAAAAAATAAAAAAAAGTTGCCGCTCAATAATGGTGGTGGTGAGAGGAAGAGAATGCTGTAACTGCGACTCCTTCAACATTACAATGACTAGCTTTCCAATGAAGCTTGTTACTAGTTGTGGAGGATATGCTTCCTATATCAACTTGGTTTAAACAGAAGTAAGGTTTATACATTCAAGCAACATTCACAGTTCAAAGCATCACAGTGGAGGGGAGGGGAGGGGGGGTTGCTTCTCCTTTCCGAAACTGTAGCAATCAGAATTATTGTCTGAAGGCCAAGAAAAATGCCCAACAGACTTTTTTTTTCTTTTACCAAGTCAATCATTACGACTTTTGCTATATTGGTCCACTTCATTGTCGTAGTTTATTTGATCTTTATTATTTATTTATTTATTTTACTTTTAAATTATTACAATCAGAATAGACCAGCCTGATGAACAGGAAAGAGAAAGCCAAAAATAAAAAGAAGTTGGGAAGACTATTAACAGGAGGATCAGTTTTAAAGTTGTTCATTTTCGCTAGCTCAGTGTAGTTTCTCTTTTATCACATGTATTTATTTTTAGGATATGGATCAACATGCAAAGGCATTCTCAGCAAACACTTATATCTGTATTATTAATAGATAATGGTGAACAAGCAGATACAGTGAAATATTACTAAATATTATTTTATTAAATATAGAAATCTTCATAAAAAGCACTAGTTACAAAGGAAAACAACAGTGGCACTCACTGCTATGACAGCAAATCCAAAGCAGAAGCCCATAGTGATCTCGGTTTGGACGAACTCCCTACAGGACTGATAAAGTGGAGGGAAAATGGTCATTATTTGGTATATAACTGACAAGCAGACAGCAACACCAATTTCATGCAATAATAGGTCAAATGTAGACCTGGGAAGCAACGGAGTACAAATATTTTGTTGCTGTACTTAAGTAGAATATTCAGGAAGTTGACTTGATTATTTATGTTTCTGACGTTTTACTTTTACTCCCTACATTTTAAAGCAAATATCTGTACTTTCTACTCCTTACACTTTTAGAAAAGACATGCCTTGAAACATAAGCCTGAAAAGTAATATACTAGAAGACAATCCTATTAGTGTGTCACTATGTTGTATGGTATCACATGCAAAGATGTAAAAGACGCTAACCTACGTAATTTATGCACAATATATAGCGCCATAAATAGTTGGTTAAAGTTACGCCAGTGTGGGTGTTTTTTGTTTGTTTGTTTTTTAAATGAGTGCAGATTGCCATAAGCTGTGACTGCAGTTTTCTGTTCAGTCCTTGTGCCAGAAGAGGCATGTTGTTTTGTTTGTTTGTTAAGCCACTTAAATGAACCTAACAACTGGTTTGTGGAGTGCCCTAATGGACACTAATTTTTGCTCAAAATGTCATTAATTTGTATGAGGGGTGAGAAGAGAGCGATGGGTGTCTACATTTTCTCCAGCCATCTGTAAAACACATGGAAAACTCTGCCATCGTTTGGGCCTGCTTTTCAGCCAATTATGTTAGGAACCTATTCCAAATTTATGAAATTATGAAGTTAATTATGAATGTAACATCATACATTTATACAGTCCAAAAGTTTAACTGCACTGTTGGGTCTTAACAAAGTTCCAAGTAGTGCTTCAACATGCAACATATAGAAATGAGAGTGAGACAAAACAAAAAAGTCAAGTGGAAGACCCAAAAAAATTTCACCAGCACTAAGCTGACTACTGAGGATCCAATTGGTTGCCTGTCAAAACACTGGACAATCCTCGACCCAAATTATGACCGATACCGGTGCCAACTGGTGCAGTCAGCACCAGTAACCATCAGACGGCATCTGAGACTGAGGGGCTTCAAAAACGATAAGCATCTTTAATAGCTTCTTCTCCTCGAATGCCACAGAACTAACTGTTTGGACTTTGCAAGACAGCACCAAACATGGGAGATTGAAAGGTGGAAGAAAGTTTTATTCTCTGATGAGAAGTATGGCGGCACAGTGGAGGGGACACCATAATGGTCTGAGGTGCTTTTTCCTTTAGTGGAACCTTGCAGCTTCAGGAAGTGGAGGGGCATCGAACGCCGCTG
Organism: Pundamilia nyererei; assembly: GCF_000239375.1. Lineage (NCBI taxonomy): Eukaryota > Metazoa > Chordata > Actinopteri > Cichliformes > Cichlidae > Pundamilia > Pundamilia nyererei. The sequence continues at coordinate 1,189,443 of NW_005187520.1, forward strand.
GTTATGTCCAGATGTTACAGAGAGCATCCCCAATTGGGTTTTTCAACAGGACAACATTACAGTATATAATACAGTAATACAGTATATAATAATGGATTGCATTTATGTAGCACTTTCCGAGACCCTCAAAGCACTTTACTATTCATTCACTCTCACATACTGGTGGAGGCAAACTACAGCTGTAGCAGACTGACAGAAGCGAGGCTTCGGCCCCTCTGGCCATCACCGGTAGGTGAAGTGTCTTGCCCAAGGACACAACGACCGGGGATCGAACCGGCAACCTTCCGGTTACAAGATGAGCTTCCCAACCCCCTGAACCACCTTTCGGCATTTGCCAAAAGGACAAGGGACTTCTTCCAAGGGAATAATATCACTCTTTTTGGCCATCCTTATGCTCCTCCTGATCTAAATCCAATTGAGAACCTTTGCGGATGGATGGCAAGGGAAGTTTACAAAAATGGACAACAGTTCCAGACAGTAGACCAATCAATCAAGCCTTTTATTTGTCACATGCAAAGTTTACACCTGCAGTGAAATTGGAGGAATGTTCCCACTCACATCATGGAAAGGCTTTGTGGTCCTTAAGTTTTGATCAGCTGTAAAACAGCCTGTTTTATTTTAAGCATTGTTTTCAATAAACTGCAGGCTCAAAAATGTTTTGTTTCACTCCCATTTCTTGTTGCATGTTAAAGTTCTACTTGGAACCTTGTTAAGATCCAACCATGCAAAATAAGATTTTTGGCATTTTTAAGTGGTCTTAAACCTTTGCTCAGGACTGTGTAAATTGTATTATAGGCAACAACTTCATTTTTCAGCTTGAGAGTGATCCCAAACACACAAAAAATATACATGAAACATAATTATTCATGGAGTGCCCTCCCTTGAGCCCAGACTCCAATATTTTGAAGCAGTGTGGGATCATCTTGACTGGAACCAATAACAGTCAAAATCTGAAAGCTTTTCACAAGTTCTGGCTGTGTTAAAAAGTAAAGGTAATACCAAATATTGGCCCCCAAGCTCTATTTTTATAGAAAGCCATGGATGCCAAAATGAATTCAATAAATACATCATTGAATAAGTAATTAAAGGTTTAAATAATTATTTAGTCCAGATTTCCAGGGACAGTCTTTGTTTTCCTGATGAACATCAGTAATATAATCATAGACAAATTTATTCCTTTTTCATGTTGACTGCAAACAATTTTACATATATGATCATAATATGTAAAATTACATACCTAAACCATAATTGATGACCTCATATCAAATTTGTACGTAGACTGAGACTGTACCTAGACTGTTTGAATTGTGTTATACTATCTAATCTTTATTCACAAACTCTTAAATATCAGCAATTCTGCAGGTGAGAGAATAAAAGTTCAAACTGTCGGGAACAGGTTATATCGCTTCAGTTTGAAATCAGCTGGAAGCGCAACATTTTCACTGATTCGTTTACTTACAGGATGTTTATGTGATTACAATGATAGGTTTATTTTGGGCTTTCATGCTCAGAAACATAAGTAAATAAAAACCACAGTCTTCTATCTTGCTTATTATGATTATGATATAATTATAGAATCTCTGAAAAAATGTAAAAAGTATAGGTATACAGTGTGACAAGCTTTAAATGAATGTGCCTCCACATTATTGCCCCTGATGGATTCAAAAGACATTGCCATCATTTTTAATGAAATACTAAATACTGTTTAGTGGCATTACTACTCGTGGTTGCATAGTTTACATCACAGATAACAGATATCCATATGGTCGAAGACCAGCTAAGGACCAGCCAGGTGGATATTCTAAGTGACTTTAACTACAAGGAATATTTGACATTCCAGTTCAATTTTATAAAACCAACCTGAGGTTTTGATGTGCATTCATATCCTCTTGAAGACCTGCATTCACAGGAGTCAGGGTTTTGGTCGTGCCAGTCCTTAGCACTCACTATTCTGCAGCATTTGAACTGTCAGCAAATGAGGGAGGGACATTCATAAATGAAAATAATCAACAAAATTCTACACTACTGTGTTTTTATCACCATGATGATTATAAAATCATTATCACTGCCAAACAATTAAATCCAGAAAATAGTGAATATCAGTATTAGATGCAATCAAACATTTCTTTGACTGCAACAGTGAAAATATTATCTAACTCAAATTTGAAATTTTATACCAAGCTGGATAGCAATGTGCATCTCTGGGGCCTTCCAGTGCTACTGCTAAGTATGGACAGACTTGACTATTCAAAAGTGAGACCTCAATCTGACCCAGAAACCAAACAGCAGTTTCCATTGGAAAAGCTGACAGAGTGAGAAAACATGACCAGGAGTGTGCTTGTTGTTTGTTTTATAATAATGCACTTGTGTAAGACTGGCAGCATCAAATTTTTCTGACCTGGTTTCTTTCAACAGCTGCAATGATGCCAAAGATCATCATGATGATCATTCCAATCCCCATGAGGCCTGCGAACTGTATATGGAACAATACTTAGAACATTACCACATCATCATTTTGTTCTAGTTTTGTTCGTTGTAAAATTAACAACAAAAAGATAAACAGGTATCACTTTCTTTGTTATCTTGTTTAATGTGGACTCTTGTACTTACTATTGTGAGCATTAGGACTTTCTCAGAACATGCAGCATATATTCCCAGGATGGAGACACCTAGGGCGACAATGGCAAACAGAAATATCCAGCCCAAACCTGGCATAACCATATTTGACATGTCCTCCGGGAAAATAGGGAAACAACACAAACAAAAATAAACAAAGCATCATTTCTTGGAATGAACAACATTGTTCTGTCTTGAGTGTTTATATGCTAATGGGACAAATAAGTAGCCCTGAATATTGTATTTCTATTGTTATACATCAGAAAACTGTGAAGCTTTTATTTTGATATGTGCATAGACAGGAAGCAGGAAGTGCAGAGAACATTGGAAAAAGCATGGCTACACCTTTGAAATCTGTTGTGTTGAATCCAAAATAATCCTTCAGAGGAGTCCTTCAGAAAGCAATGGTGTTTTGTGACATTATTTTCTACCTTCTTTGAAGTACAGTAGTTGTAGTTTGTAGCTTCTGAGCTAATGATACAAATGTACGCTCACCTGCTTATTTTTTGTTGTATTATTATTCAGATGTATATCTACAAGATACTTATTTTGTAGTCTCCTACGTTACTGCCTAACTATAGTTACCTGCTGATTATATGACAATCCATTAAGAGTTTTGTTTTATGTGTTTTTCACTCCAGTTCAATGATGTCAGGTCAACAGGATTGCTATGTTCGAAGTCATTGAAGGAGCAAGTATGCTCACCTTCCTGGCTCTTGAAAAGGAGTTTGGCTGGTTGTTTATCTATGTTCATGCTCAGGGACTTCAACACATAGAGAGAACAGTACAAACACCAAAGACAATTGCCCAAGAAAACAGGTTTGTAGGTTAAGTTACATTTAAAATTGTTTAAAATATTTGAGGTGGTAGGTACTGGAGTCCAATAGAAACGGAAAGCATATTTAATTAGCTGAAATGAGCCAAAACATCACCCCATTATGACATAAGACATGGTTCATGACTAAATCGTCCTCAGTGCTCATGAATGCATTTCAGGGCATTTGTTTCAGAGCACTACTGAACTCTTTTACACTATAACAACAACGCAATATAGTTTCAACAACAAGTCATCATGACATCACGACTTTATCATTCATCCATTCCTCTTCTACCTCTTGTCCAACTCCTGGAGCCTATTCGAGCCACCTCCTATGTACATCCTGGACAGGTCGCCAGCCTGTACCTGGGCTAACACAGAAAGAAAGGCAAGTATTCCTGCTCACAATCATAATTTAAAATCACCAAGTAACCTAACCCCACTAACTGCATGTCTTTGGACTGTGGGAGTAGAGACCCCGCACAGACACGAGGAGAATATACACACTTGAGCAAGTATTTGCATATTTGGTCCTCAGCCGCTGTGGTAACTGCACTTTAGCAATGAGTGAAACCCCTGGAATGATAACAATGCCTACGAGCTGTTTTAACATTTAGCTAAAGTGTGCACACGTTCACAGCGTTTATCAGCCAAAGAGCAAAGATTGCTCTCCACTAAGTACAAGCTTTAAACACTGATGGATGACCTCAGAAGCAGTCTGTCATACATGACACTGACAATGATGTGAGCAATATTTGTGCATGTCTGCAATTTTTAATCAAAAAAACATCCAACTGCCCCCTAATATATATTTTTTTACATTACTTTACTAAAGAAAACGTTGGCTTAAAAGTCTTATTATGTTTTAAAGTTTACACTCCTAATCTGTCTTTCATGTACGCATTTCACCAAAGACAAATGTACAGCCAAACAGAAATTGTTCAAGCCTCTGATGAGTATAAACTATGTGCTTTATAGTCTTTCATTTCTCTTACGGTGTGCAGTAAGTAAAGAATGGTAGCCGTTGCTAACCATCGTTCATCACCCAAAAAAACTGAGCTTATAAACATTTCTCCAACCCCAGTTCCAAAAAGGTGGGAAACTTCCTAAAACTTAAATAAAAATAGAATGAAATGATTTTCTGACCTAGTAAACCCAAATCTTATTCACTATAAAATACAGAAAGCATATTAAACTGGAAAAATGTATAATTTCAAGAGACATGTCTCAAAGAAGTTGAGAAATCTAAAAAGTACTATAAAGAGCAGACGTGCACCAATCTGCTAAAACTGTGTCTACAAACTGAGGAGCAATTTCAAAAAAATGCTCCTCAATTCAAAATTGTGACAAATATGAATATTTAATTATCTAAATTACACAATATCATCAAAGATTCAGAGATTATGGAGAGCTGGAGATTTCCTCCTGTTAAAAGTGAGTTTTTCCTTCTCACTGTCACCATATGCTTGCTATGGAAAGTAAAAAAGCTCATAAGATCACCTGGAAGTGTTGCATAAAGACAAGACTACAGCATTATTATCATGGTACCATACGTTCTCTTTCTCGAGAGACTAAGGTAGATAGTTGTGGCCTGATGGTAGATTCAAACTTAGGACCTGCTTGCTGTGAGGCAAGAAAATCTGATGAAGGCAAACTTAAAGCAAACTTGCAGTGACTGACAACCCAAGAGAAATCACAACTGCAGAGAGCATTATTCTGGCATGCTGCAGAATGCAAAATAGGAAGCCTAGTTGTTTTCGTCTACCAACAGCTTTTTTTTTTACTAAACTAAGACTGTCATATTAACTGTAAAGATATGAGACAGGTATTAGAGGAGGGCAATTAAAAAATTGTCTATCACTGATTGGCAGTCCACTTTTTAATGGCGAATTAAGATTATTTCTATATGTGGTCATTTATATTTAGCAGCATGGCTCAGAGTAGCAGCTGAAAGCTTCACAAATGTTTCAAGAAGCAGTCTTCATGGCGATGGTTGATTTTCTACAACTGAGGCCACTGGAACAGGTGATTTCAATGATTTGAATAGGTTCAATTTTATTTATATATTGCCAAATACCAACAACAGTTGTGTCAAGGTGCTTTATATCACAGGAGCTACAGTATCCAGTGTCATACATAGTGAGGAGGTAAGATCATTAACAAGATAATCAACGTCTGTTCGAGTAGTGTTCAGGTAGCTGCTGGTACAGGGCATTGAAGATGATAACAGTGGGTGAATTATATTCTTAAACTTAGTTACAGCACTTTCAGAAAGACATCTACTGTGATGAAGTCTACTACCCACTGCTGTGTAATCAATTATTGTAAATTTAAATCAGGGAATGATCAGACAGGAGAGGGTTTTCAGGAAACACTGTTAAATGTTCAGTTTCTATGCCATATGTTAAAAAAAAGATCTAGAGTGTGATTGAAGTGGTGGGTGGGTTCTTTTACATTTTGGGAAAAGACAATTGAGTCTAATAACAGATTAAATGCTGCGTTGAGGCTGTCATTTTTAGCATCTATATGTAATGACACACTGAATTTAAAGATTAGGCTTGGACTGACTGGACATGAAATGGAATTAAAATAATAAAGGTAGTAAGTCAGACTCCGGGGCACTGGAAAATCAAATACATAAAATGAAATAATACAAAAATTGAACATAAATAATTTCTTAAGTCAAAAATAAAGAATCAGGAGGCAAAAACAAAAACTCAAAAGGCTGATTTGAAGACCCAGGACAGTAATAAAGTATATAATCTCTCTGATTTAAAGCGTAGTTTGTGTTTTGATTTTGATTAAATGCTCAGTTCAGATTGTGTAAAATATTTTTTTCAGAAATGATTGTATTATATCTGTCACGTCACTGGGTTTGGTGACCCAGTGCTTGTGTTTTTGGCTTAAGTTATACTCTTTGAACTATGGTTTTCTGTTTGTATTATATTTATAGTTCCTGGTTTCTAGGTTTCTGTTCTCTGTGTGTTCTATGCTTAGTCTTAGTTTTCTGTCTTTATTTTTTCCCTGTGTTCTACGTGTAGTTACTTTTATCTCTGTGCTTCCTGTTCCCTCTGTTCCAAGGTCTGTCATGTTTCCACGTCTGTGTGTCAAATATGGGTCGTTATGTCTGATTTGTCCCAGCTGTGTTCCCACCCATTCCCCATCCTCTTGTTGTCCTGCCTGTGTATTTAAGCCATGTGTCTACCTTTGTTTGTTGTTGATTCGTCTGCTTGTCATCCTGTTTCATCTGTGTTTCTCCTGCTGCTGGTTCCTCTGTGTTTCAAGGTTTTTTCCCCTTTTCCTGGTTCTGTGTCTCAAGTTCCATGTTTCTGGTTAGCTTTCCCAGTTTAGGTTTATCTTAGTCTCTAGCATTCTCTGCTTTTTTGTGTGTCTTGCCTCCCACTGTAAATAAAGCTCATGTTCAGTAAGTGCCTGCTCTTGAGTCCACACTCTTCACCTCAAGTCAGATCGTGACACCATCATATATTAACTATTTTTTGGCTTTTTCAGTTTTTTATTTTTTTTATTTTTATATATTCAAATAATCTCTAGCTTGTTTCTAAATTGGTACAGGTGGATTCAAAGGACATGTTGTTGTTTCTTACCTGTGTGCTGTTGGCAGTACGCTTTACTACCAAGGGAATAAGTGTACATCCCAGGATCTGAAGAAACAGAATCACAGTATGTTAGAATATGTGATGAACTCGTTTGCTTATCTTTCAAACTATAAATTAATAAAATGGTAACTATCAAATTTGATTTTCATACTGAACTTTACATTTTGTATGAAAAAAAAAAAGTTTAACATACATTTTCTAATGCTCATAACTTTTTAAGTTACGTGTCATACCATCAGTTAAGAAAGCACATGATTTTTCTTTTTATTCCTCAGGGTTGAGATCAGCTTTTCAATTAAGTTATTGTATGAAAGATGTATTTTCTATAGTCATTGATTTGATTGCATACTTTTTTATTAAGTTTTTTTGCCTGACTGGAGAAATATATATTAAAAGCTAATCAAACACCTCATTTAATGCTTCAACCTCCATTGCCTTTTGGTTATTACATTACTACATTATTATATTACTTTTTTTTTTTTTTTGATCGGGGTGTTATTTATACATTTAAAATCTATTTGCACTTTATGAAGATTTTTTTATTTATTTACATCAAGTATAGAAAAAAAAATGCTGTTTTCTTTTCTTTGAAGTGACCTTGGCCTGTCTGTTTTTTGTTTGGTTTATTTCAGGGGCGGGGGGTGTTCCTCTTTAAGCATACCAAAGCGAGTAAAAGCTGAAAATCTTTTTTCCATCTTTTTTTCTTTCACCCCCCGCCCCAAAAGTAAGAAAAACAACACACACTGAAATAAAATCAGAAACACCAAAGTTTCCACTTACCGCAAAAAATGAGTTGAAGCCAATAAAAACACGCTTTAGCGGCGAATTAATTTTTCCCATTTTGACTTTGTAGAGTGTGACTAACGAGAGGTGAAGTAGACTGAATGTAGTGGAGTGTGGTGATGTGTAGCTTTGTGCACTCTGATAAACTTGCCTGAAAGTGAAAGTAACTGCAGGAAAACCCAGAAGTAAAGCACAACTGAAGACAAACCCTCACATGTGAACTTTACCCTTCATGAACTACAACCTGAAAACCAGAAACCATTTTCTTGTTTCATATATAGATTGCTTTTCTCTTGTTACTACTTGATGCTGATGTGGCTTGAAGAAACCTTCAATTGTTTTTTAAGAGATTCATTCTTTATAAGACATAATTTAATACAAAGTTGTTGTTTTTTTAACAAAATGACACCAAATGTTATTTAAATTTTTATTCAAGTACCACCAAAATAATCATGTTTAACAATCAACACAACTGATCTAACCACATTAAACAAAGAATGAGAAAACATCAAATGAAAAGTGAATATCCTGATGAAATATTTCTTAAGTTCATAGCTAGGATATGTGATAAACAAACATGCAGAGTTCAAAATAAAGTCTGTGGACAGTTAAGATACTATGTATATCGGGGGCATCAGACTTAAAGCCCAATTCAGTTCTATCTGGCCCGTGCGATTGTTTCATGAGTCAGTTATTAATGGCTCGTTAGTTTGTGGGAGCCTCTGTTCAGGCTTCAGACCCATTGAGAATCCATACAGGCATGGGTGGGCACACCATGCGAGCCAATAATGTAAAAGAAGGAATGGGGCAAATGTTCCACAGGAAGTGTAGTGGTACAGGCCACATAGAAAGAGAGAGAAGGAGCTGGATTAAATGCTAGCATGTCAGAAAAAGTAAAAAAAAACAAAAAAAAAAACGTGCAAAAACGTAAAATGGGCATCTGTGTCACGATTTCCAGAGAGAGTGAGGAGTGGACCCAGATGCAGGCAAATGGAGCCAAAGGAGGATAATAACAAAAGGCGAGCCTTTATTGACGGCTGAACAAAGTTACAAACATGTGGAATAGTGAAAACTAACCCAAAACCTAAATTGGGAAAACTAGGAATAAAATAATACAAACATGAAACTAGAAACAAGAAATTAGAACTAGCAAACCTGGAAACTTAATGGGACTGAAAGCAGAGGTAACACAGGGGATGACAAGCAGAGATAAAACACTGAGGGAGGGAACACATAATCACTAACAGCAAGGAACTAAACAACCTAACATCAGAGAACCTAACCTTAGAATGTTCTTTTAACCCGAAAACAGTCCAATAGAGACTGAACAGTAACATAAACACAAGAACCTTAACTGATAAAATAAACTTCTACAAAGTGTCTTAAAATGCTGAGAAGCAGAAATGTATGCATCTAGCACAGAGTAATGGCTCAGAGTCTGAGTTTTTAAATGACTCTCACAGGCCTGAATGTTCACTTGAAACCATTTATAATTATAATTCTTAACTTGTTTGATCTGCTGCTCACCACAAACAACTATAAGCAGACATTTTGGACTTTTAACTGTATTTGTATTAGTTTTACAGCTTTACTGATTAAAAAAAAAAACCTCTCTTGGGACCATTCATACTACACGAAGTAGTCACAAAGTCTGGGCAATGAGCTGCCAGAACTTTTTCTTTAATTTTACCCATTTATTTCTTACAATAAGTCCAAAATGTCATGCTGACAGATTTCTTTCTTTATAATGCAAAACAACTGTTAAACATGTGACTTCTTTACACAGACACAAAGGGGGAGTTTCAGTTTCACACACAGCCCACTCAAGATCAAAGTAGGCTGTGTGTGGCATATAACGGTAAATGAGTTTGATTCCCTCTGGTGTAGATGATACAAAGTGACAGACTTCCTGTTCAGATCTGTCAAAATATTGTAGTAATGCCACACTGGTTTACACCAAGAGTGCAACACAGTGTGCCACATGCACAAATGCACATATTGCTATTGTTTTATTTATCTTAATTTTATTTTATCTTCACCTTTCCTAAATAAATACCTGATCAAGGACAAATTTTGTGCAAGATACAGTTATAGTGGTCCTTATTAATCTAATTAGAGTTTATTGGTATGCATATAGTAGTACAACAAACCCAGGCCCAGTCTCATTGTACTATACACTAGCTTCACAATAGCTACATGGGATCTGGGTTACAGTAACTTTGCACAAAATATCAATATGAGAACTGAATCTAGAACACAACTATCTGGCATCAGAAGAATCAATATTTTAGTATCAATACACACACAGCTATTAGCGAAAAGAAATTACACAAAATTTGCTCTGTGGATGCACTGCTGAGAAAAGCCCTCAATTGTTCACATGATAGTGCGGGGCAAGGCCTCATATCAGTTTCACCCGAAACCTCTGGTGGTAACAACCCATGCCTTTTTTCACATCTTGACTCATGTGATGATGCACATAGGTAGGTCAATGACCCACTCAAGGGACAATTCCCACTACAGTTTAAATACCAGGGACTCTCCATCTTTTGGTCTTAGAACTGAAGAAGCTTCTTGAATGAGAAAAGTCACCTTCTTTTTATGCTCTTAAGAAAACTTCACTTTCACACTTCCTGCTATCCCTTTGTCACAAATCATCTCTGACACATGTCTCCACGCACTTCACCCTGCCTGCACTTTCTTCTTCATCTCTGTTGTTGACTGGTCATTGGTTTGAATGGTTGATCCAAATCAAATCACTTTTATTGATCTCAGGTATTTAAACGTATCTATCTTCACTAAAGTATCTCTATTCCTTGCATGTAGACCTTTCCACCTGTCTCCCTGTTATTCACACACAAGTATTGTAGGGTGATCGTGGCTCAAAAGTTGGCAGTTCGTCTTGCAATCAGAAGGTTGCCTACTGGTGATGGCTAGAGGGGCTGATGGTGCGATATAGCAGCCTTGCTGTAGCTTGCCTCCACCAGTGTGTCAGAGTGACTGAATAGTGGAATTGTAAAGCGCTTTGAGGGTCTCGAAAAGCGCTATATAAATGCAATCCATTATTATTATTATTCTGTCTTGCTTCTACTGACTTTCATTCCACTATCCTTTTTCAAGCACCTTGAGGCAACTGTTGTGATTCGGTGTTATATAAATAAAATAAAATTGAAGTTAACTGAATTCTCTCTAATGTATACCTCTACCTCTGCGAGTTACCTTCTATCTGCTTCCTACTGTCACTACAATTCCCAGTCATCTGCAAACATGATAGCACATGGAGACACCTGCCTAACCTCATGTGTCAACATATGTATTATTAACCACTATGAGCAAGAAGGAGCTTTTTATTTATCAGTTGCCATGGTGAATCATGGCTCTGTTGATGATGACCTGCTTTCTCTACTCATCTATTCAACAAACTCTAAGTTTAAAAACTCAGAGTTTGTTAAACATGCTTCCTCAGCTCCAGGGCCCTGTTTCAGGAAGCCGGTTTAGTGGAAAAACTGAGTAAGTATACCCTGAGTTAACGAAAAC
>NW_005187520.1:1203465-1207486 GCF_000239375.1 Pundamilia nyererei
TTGTTATCAGCCTTTCTGAAACCGAATATTCCGAGTTGGACAGTTCGGGGTTACTCAACCGTGAGTGTCGTTTTTCACTCTGAGTTTTCCAAACCGGCTTCCTGAAACAGGGCCCAGTTCACAAGTAACCTGGCAAAGCTAAATACAATATAATGGTTATTTTGGAAATTGTGGGCCATTTAAATTAAAATAGACAAAAAGCTGAACATGAGTTTTCTTGTCTGTTTTTTATCCTTCAAACACGTTACCACATCAGCTTATGAAACCATCAAGGTGTTTCCAGACACAAACTCATGTTTTTGTGTCTCTGGAGGTTCTGTTAGATTAGGCATTAAAAACTAATTGGTTCTGTGACTACTAACTATCCTGTCAACAGGATAAATTAATGACACAGAAGGTGGTCCTTCTGCCAGTTCAGGGTCACCCACCGAGAAGATGTGGCATTCTCATGCTGCAGGTGGGTGCAAGCTTTCAATGTTTGTGTGTTGGACTTTTTTATGTGGTTTTTCATACTGTGAGCACACTGTGTGAGAGTTTAGAATCTGAAAGATACAGCTGTATCTGCTGCTCTGCATTTATAAAGAAAAGCTTCATGGCTAAACACAGCAATGTCTTCATAGAACCACTCATTATAAATTTAGTACACAGGAGAGCACCTCTGAATGCACAAAAACATCCAGCATTGAAACATATGGGCAACAGCAGCAGAAAAACACAGTGCGTACCATTGCTGTCAACTAAAAAAAGGAAACTAGAGCTACAGTTCACACAAGTTTACTAAACTTAAAGAATAAATGATCACAAAACATTGGCTTGTCTGATGAGTTCCAATCTCTGCTGCAATATTTAGACAGTAGGGTGAGAATTACATGAAAACATGGATTCAAGGCTTCTTTATTGTCATTTGCATCATATGTTTACATGAGGTGGAATGAAAATATGTGCAAAGGGTCCTGGAGAGAAAGAAAGAACAATGAGGAAACAGAATCAAAACAACCTGAGTACCAGTATGGAGTATAGATATAGCAGCAAACTGGCATGATGTCCAACTCTGATAAAGTGACGGTGTCAGTAAGTGTCAGTAGTGCTTATGTGCTACAATAACAGTTTTTGTCCATTATGCACAAAGAAGTCTCACAGCTTCTGGAATGACAATCATCTCCTTTGTCTTCTTCTCATTTAAACAGATATAATTTTTCCTGCACCAGTCCTCTAAGTGTTCCAAGTCCTTCTTGTAGCTGGTCTCATCATTGTTTGTGATGTATCCAACCACAGCTGTGTCGTCCGCAAACTTCACAATATGACAGCCTGGATGGTTAGGTGAGCAATCATATGTAAGCAGCGTGAACAGGAGCGCACAGCCCTGAGGGGAGCCAGTGCTGAGGACTATGGAAGATGAGGAGACATTGTGGATCCTCACAAACTGCAGTCTGTTGGTCAGGAAGTCCAGAACCCAGTTACAAAGAGAAGAGCTCAGTCCAAGAGTCAGTAGTTTGTCTACTAGTGTTTGCAGGATCATAGTATTGAAAACAGATGAGAAGTCCATGAAGAGCATACGGACATAAGAATTCTTCTGCTCCAGGTGGGTGAGGGTGGTATGAACTACAGAAGAGATGACATCTTCTGTGGATTGATTCCTCCGATAGGCGTACTGGTGTGGGTCTGAAGTGACACTGATGGTGGCTTTGATGTGGGCCATAATCAGCCTCTCAAAGCATTTCGTGACAATCTGCGTGAGGTCTACAGACCAATAGTCATTTAGACCTGTCACAACAGAGCTCTTGGGTACTGGGATGATGGTTGCAGTCTTCATGCAGGTGGGGACAGCTGCCTGGATAAATGAGGAGTTAAAGATGTCTGACAGAACCTCAGAGAACTGATCAGTGCAGTTCCTCAACGCCCGCCCAGGGATGTTGTCTGGGCCGGCAGCTTTGTGGGGGTTAATCCTTTTGAGGCTCCTTTTCACTTCAGTTGCGGTCACACTGAGGGTTTCTTCTTCTGGTGGTCGGCAGAGTCTGATGCTGGGTGAGGGTGTGTTAGGGTCCTCAAAGCAGGCATAGAACCGGTTGACAGCCTCAGGCAGAGAAGGGTTCCTGGGGAATTGTGTATCCCTGGTTTTGTAGTCAGTGATGCACATGATACCCCTCCACATACTGCATGGATCCTGGGAAGAAAAAACTACCCTGAATCTTCTGCGTATACGTGGCTTTGGCTCTCTTGACGTCTACGGTCAGTTCTCTCCTAGCCCTCCTGAGTTTCTGTGCATCACCAGACCTGAATGCAGCATCCCTGGCTTTCTGCAGGGAACGGACTTCTGCATTCAACCAAGGTTTCTGGTTTGAATAGCACATCACAGACTTGGTGGTGGTAACATCCTCCACACACTTACTGATGTAGCTGAGGACAGCAGATGTTTGCTCCTCCAAAATCCAGCTTCTCCTTATATACAGCAGCATCCTGAAGACCTGCCAGTCTGTGCATTCAAAACAATCCTGCAGTACAGAGTCACCATCATTGGGCCACACAGTGATGGTTTTCTGTGTCGGTTTGGAACATCGTAGTGGGGGACGGTAGGCAGGGACCAGCATAATGCAGATGTGGTCGGAGATGCCGAGGTGGAGGTGGGGTACTGCCCCCACCTCGGCAGTACCCCTTATCAGTGAATCAGGCGGTGATGTGCCTGTATCATTGAATCAGTCTGTGGTGGTGAAGTTTTCTTTGGTTGATCTAATATCATCTTAATGATTTGAATGCCATGCCCTATCTTGAAGAACATCAGAACTCTTAAAACACTGCAATAAGAATAGAATAACCCTTTAATTGTCCCACAAGGGGAAATTTGGTTATAACAGCAGCAAAAGTAAAAATAAGTAATCACACATAAACTGCACACTGGAGCATCTCAAACTGAAATAAAATGCTACACAAACATTATTTAGCAACACTTGTGTTCCATTTACCAGATTATGATTTGCTGAGCAGGTGATTGGTATCTTGGATGAGCAGCCGTCACGTGAAATGTGAAAATGGATCAGCAGCTCCAGTGATGAAGTGCCCAGTTACTTTATCGAGGACTGATACTCTTTTAAAAAAAGCATCTTTTAATAATGTCAGGTAACCCATTAAGTACAGTTTACATGATTTATAAACTCTAAAATAATGTTTTATATAAATACATTTATATCTGTAAGAATTTGATTTTTTTTTTTTTGAAGCATGTTGCCATTTTGTGACTGCAGGAAAGTCAGCAGTGAACATTGGTCTTTAACCTCAAGCATGAGTTGAGGTTTTGGTAAACAACATGTCTGGCAGAAATTATTTTCACATCAGTTTCTGAACCACAAAGGGGACGAATGAGATGAGAAGAAGATAAAAGCAGGTCAGTGAAAATTTGTGTAAATCTTTGTCTTTTTGCAAGTGGTTACTTAGAAATAGGTCATGGTGTCTGCACAACTCCGAGTCTGCAACCCATGCCTAGCAAGCCGCATGCAGCTCTTTCGACCCTCAGCTGTGACTTCTGTGACTACTAAAACCAAGGAAATTTTAAATGTGTGGTTGAGCGCCTGATTTTTTTCTTTGCTTGTTTGTTTTTAACAGAATTGTACTCACAAACCCCTCCACCACAAGGTTTGCGATTCAAGGGGGGTTGTGTGTCCAAGGGATCCCAGTGACGATGTTGTCCGGGGGCTTCTACCCTTTATGGGGTATCCCATGGTAAATTGGTCCTGGGTCCGGGACCAGACAAAGAGCGATTAACAAATCTCCAATGAGCAGAAGATCAAGAGACTAGTTCACCCTACCTGGAATAGGGTTAGCAGGGCCTCGCCCTGGAGCCAGGCCTGGGGAGGATGACCAAGGATGAGTATCTGGTGGCCGGACCTTAGTCCGGGGGCCCAGACAGGCACAGCCCAAAAAAGGGACATGGGCCCACACTCCTGTAGGCCCACCACCCACATCGGTCATGTGCAACGTTTGTTCCCAAATCAAAAACCCTGGATTAACGGAGATGTTCGCGCGGCAC
>NW_005187520.1:1209495-1210491 GCF_000239375.1 Pundamilia nyererei
CTCGCACACAAGAATTTCACTCGCATGTGCTGTGCCAGTGTGCCTGCACATGTGATGTGACAATAAAAGTGATTTGATTTGATTTGATTTGATTGGAAGGAACTGCCTGCCACATCTGAACCCTAGAATGTTGTTCTGTTACTGGACTTCTGTGCAAACCACAGTTTGTCCATAACAAACACCATATTCGAGCATAAGGGCGTCCATGAGTGCACGTGGCACCATGACACTCTAGGCGCAGGATGATGATCTATTTTGTAATTGTATCATCAGCTCTGTGGCCACATGTTCTAGGCACTTGGGTAAACATAGGGGCTGAGCTGTCAACTGTTGGGTCAGGTGGCAGTGGAGGGTGCTTGACAGACCTGGCGCACCCTATTAAGGGATTGTTAGGTGACAATATCACTCATCTGGAAAAAAAAAATCCAACAAATAAAAAAAATCATATTTTATACAAAACATCTTATTTGCTCTCTCTTATTACTTTGTGTTCTGTTATGAAATATCATCAGTTACAATTTTCATTGCAGTACCACTGATTTTAGGGGGGGTGTCAGCACTCCATGGGACACCAACTTGGAATGGGAAATTATTTTTCAATCGGTCAATCATTTTATTCACATAAATTTGCATTTCAAACTTGGCCTTTAGATTTCCTTTTAGGTATAAGTTATTTTATTACCTTAT
Organism: Pundamilia nyererei; assembly: GCF_000239375.1. Classification (NCBI taxonomy): domain Eukaryota; kingdom Metazoa; phylum Chordata; class Actinopteri; order Cichliformes; family Cichlidae; genus Pundamilia; species Pundamilia nyererei. The sequence goes on from NW_005187520.1 coordinate 1,210,183, forward strand.
TCCTGCATTCATGGATGTACCATTTGGAAGTTCACTTTTTTTTCTTAAATTAACTTTCATACATTTAATACAGCAGTTAATGGTTCTTTCTTGGATTTTTGGATGCGTTTACCATTATTTTTGCAACATTAGCACATTCTATATTCTATTGAAATGTATAGTTTAACTAATTTCTTAGCTAAACCAGAGGAATAGGCATCTCCATCTGATCATTGTAATGTGGAGATTAGGAAAATTTTGGTGAAATGAACGACACTAACAGTGACAGAAAAACAAAGACATTTGAAACAGAAATAGAAAAGACAATAC
>NW_005187520.1:1210748-1225596 GCF_000239375.1 Pundamilia nyererei
TATCATTAGCTTACAGCTTTAAGTGTTTAAGGTATGTGCTAACTAAAAATAAAGACAAGATGATATTTTATGAAATTTGCAGATTGTTTCGTTGGAGTTTAATAAACTCAGCCGTCTGCTCCTTGCTATCTAAAATATACCGGGATACCGGAGTATATTCTCGAGCATCTCACACGTCTGATAATCAGTTGTCTGCTTGACGTTTATTCAGCTGTGTAAAAACTATAACTTTAATCTCAGCCAAACCGATTTATTCAGGATCAAATAAAACACTGTAAAAAGGCCAAACAATAACATATTTAAGTAATCTAAGTGACTTATATATGTTTAACCTGAGTAGCGAAAGACGGCGGTGAGGTTGAAAACAATTTGCCGGGAGTCCGCTGTTCTCACGGGCTCTAGTGAGCCTTGAACCCCAGCTAGCTATCGAGCTGGTGGGTAACAGACTTCTCCGAAAACGTCGGAGCGCTTTTGAAAATATGTTGAGTCTTGATAAACTGAGCAGATATTTGAGGTTTACACAGCTACATTCTTGCCTGAAAATATGTTAAACATTTATTTTGTGACCCAGAAATAATAATAAGAGTAATATTAAAACTAATTAGCTGCCGCCATTGTTGGAAACTGAGCAGGGCCGCGCTATGAATTCTGGGACACAGCTTCTTCTTCTTCGGGGTTTAACGGCAGCTGGCATCCTTGTACATGCAGTGCTGCCATCTTCTGTTTCAGTCCATTATTATACTCTTAAATCCTACAACTTATTCCTGCGTCTTTTTTGATTTTACAAAGCTTAAAACAACGCGTCGACTATTAAATTAGTCGTCGACGATTTTAATAGTACCGACACAATTGTCAAAAACGCAAAAGATAATGGCAGTGTAATTGTACATGTCACGGTGAATTTATCCACTGCCATCACACGTAGGTAACTGTAAATACACAGTCCCGCTGATTTGTAACTGGTCCGTTTTTATATTACCCTGTGAGGGTCACCAACAAAAACCTGAAGATAACAAATACAAAAATGTAGCCGTGTAAATTCCAAATATCTGTGCAATGTGGAAACACATCACATATCTGCGCAAGTGTGCCTACGTTGACGAAGACATCTGTCACCGATAACTTATCCAGCCGGCGAGAACAGCATACTCCATTCCAACGCCTCCACCCGCGCTCTGTCACCACTCAGGTTGAACATGTCACAGAAGTCACCCAAGAAACTTACAAATGTTATTGCTTGGCCTATGACAGTGTTGTATTTGTTCCTGACAAAAATCGGCTTGGCTGAGAGTGAAGTTGGGAGTCTGCACACAGCTGAATGTGCAAATGTATAATAGGGTACATCTTTTGCCATCTTACAATGTTGTGATTGCAGCCATTCCCCAACTCTCTGTGAATGGTACTCATGGCCATAGATCAGTGGTCTTTGATCAGTGGGTTTTGGTCAGTGGTTGTTGATCAATGGTCATGAGAATTTGCATAGTTACGATTAAGGAACTGACCTCCCAGCTCATTGCTCCTTCAGTGGGCTGGTTTCAGTCATTATGCAAATGTACTGTTTATAAGATTGGAGAAACCTGCAGTCAGCTGAGACTGAAGAAGTCACTTGGATGAGTTACAAAATGTTTCTCCCACAAAACGCTATGTCCAGATGAACAGAATCAACTTTTGGAGATTTACTTTCCTGGATGATTGAGAATGCATCAAGACAAATGTATTATACGACACGTCAAACAGAAAAATGATGACACAGAAGTGTAAGATGGTAGAAAAAGTATTCCAATGTCCTGTCATATTCCAGGGAGTAAGAAGGAGACGGCTGAGCTCATCAAACTCCGGAGTGAAAACGAACACCTGTTCACTGGTGCCAGGAACTCAGCCGCTGCGGGTTGGAGGTATAGTAGTAGTATTTATTTATTGTCATTGTCAAGAACAATGAAATTGCGTTTGGGGCTTCCATACAACCCAAAAAAGAAGAAAATAATAAATACCCCTTAAAACCCAAGTGTACATATTTAACCCAGTGTGACTCCAATGCAATAGACAATCCTTAGCAATAACATGAGAACATGACAAGTAATGTTGGTAGAAATTCAGACAAAGACCTGAGAAACATGACAAAGTACAACAATGCAACCCATTCAATATTATTGTACTGTGAGATATGATATCAGATATGATAGTTATCTATTTAAGAAAGAGGGGGGGGCAGGAGGGGGAAGAGAATAAAGATATGATGCACCAATGCAGACCAGTTCATTGCTATTAAGAAGTTGGATATGGTTATTGTCCGTGAGAGGGGGGCAGAGAGTTCAGGAGCCTCACAGCCTGTGGGTACAGGCTGTTGGCCAGTCTGGATGTTCTGGCCTGTATAGACCTGTACCTTCTCCCTGAGGGCAGCAGATGGAAAAGGTGGCGCGCAGGGTGATGTTGGTCCCGCAGGATACTGTGCACCCTCCTCAGACAGCGAGTGGGGAAGATATTACTGATCTCTGGCAGACTTGTTCCAATAATTCTGCCAGCTTCTTTCAGGTATAGCAACAGTATGCATGCATAAATCTGTCCTGCTCTGCAGTTTGAAGCTGGCACATATTGCTGAGGATCCTGTGCAAGGATTAACATCATTGAGATGTCCTATCATATTGCATCATATTGCAAGTATCCCACATCAGGTGAGGGGGTGAGTGGGAAGATCATTGCTGCCACTTGGCCCTGGTTTGTCCCAATGGATGAGGTCCTAGGACAGAGGCCTTCTACCAGGTGTCCAGTTCTAATTGCCTCCATCCAGGAGGACACTCCAAGGCCCAGCAAAGCAGTGGGCACCCAAGGGCAGGATGTGGAACAGCGGGAGAATGAGACCCAGCTGGAGGCAAAACCAGAAAAGAGGAAGAGGAACAGGGAGGATGAAGTCCTGGAATTGATCAAAGAGGAAATAAGGCTACAGAAGGAGATTGAAGAAAGATGTGCCGAGCAAATGGACGGGATCATACGTCTACTGGAAGGTTGTGGAAAAACAAAATGAGTAAGGTAGTGTGAATAGGACCCATTGTACAAACACTTACAGTTCTCATATTTGTTTGTGCAGGATATGTGAAATGTGGACGAAATAATTTAAGTTCTGTTAATACAAGTTGCACTTTTGATTTGAATTGTTGAACAAATGTGAAAAATGAACAGAATGTACAAAGTCCTGTGAATAAAAAAAAATTGTTACACTCCAACTGTATTTGGAGCAGTCAGTCATACTGCATACAACGTCACAATATATGTGTAACTGAATAAGGATAGTCAGTGTGTGAACTGAGGGAATACCATCAGTGCAACACAAATGACATAAGACACCCAAACACAAAATGACAATCATTCACTAGGACTCATCACTCCAGTCCAGGATCAACCTGAGTGTCCCATTATGCATAAGCACTGTTAACTAGGCCTGTTATGTGGCTGAGCAGGGAGTCTCAGGCAGTACTGCTCAATCTGCTGGACCAGGACCACAGAAAGGAATGAGGTGCCTCAAGTGAGACCCTTGGTTTGCATTTTCAGCTACAGAGTGGAGCATCTCCAGCTTGGTGGCCGGGAGTCATTTAGGTGTGCTCGTTTCCACTGTCCACCACATCATCTCATCACTTGGGTTTGCAGGACTTGTTTAACTGACAGCTGCCATGTCCCTGAAATGTATGGAGAAAGATGCAAGGACAAAGTGCACACAATCCTGTTAATATGGATGTCACATGTAATATTCTAGCACTCTAACAATGCACTATAAACAGCATACCTGCCTTCTAACAATAATCGTGGTCCAGGGGTACCCCCTCCAGGGCAGACACCTCTGCAGATAGCCGAATCCCACCAGAGAGCACCACTGCCTGCCTCCAAACCAGCCTCCCCCTCTTGCGCGTCATCCTCGGACTCATCCTCCAGGGCCACAAGATTCCCGACACCAAGGCAGATGTTGTGCAGGATGGCACATGCTGTTATGACCTGAAACAGATGTTTTGAGTTGTACATAACGTATTAATACACAAACATACACTGTAGTCCCCATTATATCATGATGATTATTATTGAAACACTGCTTATGTATCCTACTGACTTACATGTGGGACAAAGGTGTGGTGCACCTCCTGCGCTTGGAGGAAGAAGAAGAACCTTGTCTTGATCATTCCAAAGGCACGCTCTATAATAGAGCGTGCCTTTGGAATGATGGGAGTTAAAGCGCAGGGCTCCAACACCTTGGACTGGCCTCTTGTAGGGAGTGATGAGGTGGAGTGGATGCTGGAGACATGGGTGCCCTCCATCTGCAAGGATGAAGTGCCCTGGAGGAGGGTAAATGGGCTGTTGCGGAGCACCCTGGAGTCATGCACTGACCCCGGCCAGCCCACATATGTATCAATGAAATAGCCCTGATGGTCACAAACCGCCTGCAGGATTATGGACGGGAACAACTTCCTGTTCCTGTAGCACTGAGCGTCAGGACCGCTGGTGGGATTGTTGATGCGGACATGGCAGCAGTCAATTGCACCAGCAGCCTTCACAAAGGCCCTGTGGCCTGCCAGCTGTGCAAACCCATTGGACATGGCATCTTGGTCTTCTGGGGTCCGTGGGAGGTGGATGACCTGATGGCGCGTGGCCACCACCTCCTCTGTGACCCTGTGCACGATGCGGTGGACAGTGGAATGGGGTATTGCGAACACCCTGGACACAACCCTGTAGGCTGCTCCACTCGCCAGCCAGAAGAGGAACACAAGGGCCTCGATTGGGGCACCCCAACCATGTCTCCGATCCTGGTTCAGTAGAGTCAGCAGTGCTGTCATAAATTGACAGTAAAGAACTCAGAGATCCAGCACTGTCTCCTGCCCTTATTTATACACAAGAACACAACGCACTGACAGGCGTAACTCACACAAACGGGTAACATGAGGCTCATATGCTTTGGACATGTTCACATATACTGGACACAGAATGATGAAGATGGAGCTGCCAGGAAGGAGGAAAAGAGGAAAACACCGAAAAGATTCATAGATGTGGTGAAAAAGGACACGGCAGTTTCTGTTTGTTAGTTTGGTTTTTCTTTATTTGGTAAAGATTCAGAAGATAAGATCACATGTTTGAATATAATATTAATGTTCTGTAATTACAACAAGTTGTAAAATATTTACAGAGTCAGACAGACTGTGCAGAGACTGTAGAAGGACAGAGCAGCAGCAGAGCAGTCCAGATACACTGATGATCCTCTGTCAGATCCAGAGGGACACACAGGGATGATGCTGGACTCTACATTGTGTCTGACAGTGGAGCTGTTCTCAGAGCAGTTCACTCTGCAGCACTGACAGTCATCTGCACTTCTTCTCATTCCTCTGTCAGTCACTGCTGGATGATGCTGGACTCTCCACTCCACCTCCCAGTAACATGGCCCAGTCAGAGTGGCTCTACACACAAGCTGCTGCTGCTTCAACCTCTCTGTATCATCAGGACACAGCTCCTCCTCTCTCATCACATACACCCTCCTATATGTGGCAACGTCCACCTGCAGAGAGAAGAAGGAAGAGCAGAGGAGATAAAAGAGTGTTTCCAGAGACTCTTCATCAGCTGTCAGTCAGTGATGCAGCACATCCAGTATAAAGAGCAGCAGGGACTTCAGTGCTGGGACTGTACTAGGACTCATTGTTGCTTCACTTTTGATGAAAATGTTTTTCACTCCTAGTTTAAGTTTGGACTTTTATTCATTAACATAACCTTGGTCTGTCCACTCTCAGCTCTGTAGGAACCCCAACAACAACCACAACAATCATGATGGACGGTTCCAGCTGTTAACTGGAGCAATTCCATCCAAACATCTACTCTCACTAAATTCTTCCTCACCTACAGACTGTGTTCTTCACTGCTTTAAACTTGGAAATGAATGTAGTAATTGGTCTGCATGCTGCTTTGTTCAGAGAGCTGATTGGCTGTTGACAGCGTTTGATCAGAGCATGTCAGCCGTTACTATGGTGACCATAAAGGTGACAAAAAGGCAGAAACAGGAAGTGTTTGTGTCCAATCCTGAAGCCTGTCACCATTCTCCTCTCACAGCTTCACTGAGAAGCTGCAGCTTTACAGGAAACACTGGATCTTTGTTTCATACTGACTGTGTTTAGTACAACACTGCTGACAGCACCACCCACTCACTCCATCACTCTACTGACCCCAGCTACACCAGTCTGTAGTCTGGACTCTCCTTAAGACCAGACAGCTGCTTCATATCTGGATACTTCAGGTTGTTATTATACATGAACAGTGCTCTCAGATGGGAGGGGTTGGACTTCAGCCCCTCTGCCAGATAATCACAGCTGATCTTTGACAAACCACAGACACTCAATCTGTATAAAGAATGAAAGATGTAAGTTTATTAGACAAAGTGTGAGCTTGAAATCATTCAGTGTTTCATTATCTGTTCCGAGCTGAAGAAGGTTCAGAATGTAGAAGTTCAGAAAATGGAAACTCCAAACAGCTGAAGTCAACAGCAAGTAGCTTCAAACAGGAAACTGTGCAGATTTTTCAGACTATATGCCGCGATGCAGCCAGTTGGATTTTGGAGATTTGAATCTCTGTTCTGTGACTAACTCCTTGAATAATTTATTCCACTTTGTCTAACAGGACATTTGTCTAATTGGACATGTTATTGTGGCTCCATCAGGGGAGCTTCTAAATGTGATGTGATGGCCCCTCTGGGTCTGTCAGATTAAAGGACTGAAGAGAGCTCAAACTGGGCACACAGTTGTTCCAGTCTGGACCAAAGACACTATACTGGAACTGAGGGACTGCTTTGACTGCACCCACTGGGACTTTTTAAAGGCTCATGTTCTCACTTAGATCATCGACATACATTTTTTTCCTGGGAAAAAATGGGGATTACTTTGAAAAGAGGAAGTATTTTCCCCAATAAGCAGCCTTGGATTAGTAAATCACTCAAACATGTTCTCAGGCAGAAGAAGCTGTCTTGTTACGAGGGAGAGAAGAAAAAGACTGAGGCACATAAACTTGTTGAAAGGGAGATAAAGCAGCTAAAATCAGGTCTAAAAGTAAAGCAGAGGATGAGCTGAATAAAGGACACTCAAGGCTGGCTTGGAAAGGAATGAAGTCCATGGTGGGGATGCAGAACAAGGACCAAAGATGAATGTGATGCTAAATCAGCAGAAGACTTGGACTCATTTGATTCCAGCTTTGATATCATTATTTTCAATGAAGAGCTTTGTGATTTTAGCAAAGGGCTGGTAGCTCTGAGAGTCCCACTGATAAGGTGTTTGTGTGGAAATCTCTTAGTGGGATCAAAGAGAGAAAAGGCCCTGGTCCTGATGCTTTGGGAGGGAAATGGTTGAAGTGTGCTGTGAGGAACTGACTGGGAGATTTTCACACATTTTCCAGTCCTCCTTGGAACAACAGGAAGTTCCCAGCATATGGAAACAAAGGTTAAGTGTCCTATGGCACTCAGTGATGATGGTGCTGTGGGCCCACCACTTCCACCGCTTTGTAAAGGAACTAACTGTAATCTGAAGCTTCAAATGGAACTAAGACATCTTCCACTAGGTGGCAGTATCTGATGAGAAAGTGTTAGTGGAGCTGGCCTGGAGTCAGAAACAGGAAAATGCAGGATTTGGGCTGAAATGGGGAAAAGTGGTTAGCACTAGTGCCTTAAAGCAAGAAGGTTGTAGGTTGAAGCTTGTTGGTCAGCTGGGCCTTTCTGTGGAGGTTGGATGTTCTCCCACAGCCCAATGAAATGCTGCTTAGGTTCATTCCACAGAAAATGATAGAAACTAACAGAGTTGATAAAGAATAAAGAGAAATGTGATGATTTAAAGCCTTTGAAGTGTTTCAGATGATCTCTGTCCACTTCTGTCCACTCATTCATTCATGTAAGCTTTCTAATGCAGCTTTGATCTTCACAGTCTGCTTCATGAAACTCATTCTAACCCTGAATGTCAGAGTGTTCCTCCTTCTCTTTCCCATCATTCATGCTGGCAATGGAGGAGATTTGGATGTTGGACTGTGTTTTGGATGATGTGTGTATGTTTGTGTTGGACTGCTGTCTGTAAAGCAAACGGCCATTTTGGTATGGATTTCAGTGTCAGAAAGACTTTAAGGTGGAATGAAGAGTTTGAGAGTTCCACAGCGAATTATGATTCAAAAGTTATTGAATCATTTTCCTCATAAACCAAATAAAATGATTGACAAACATGTTTTTACAAACTCAGTGTTGGACTTGGATCAGCAGGATAACCTGATATTTAAAGGCATTTTAGTCTCGCTGTATGAGAGTCCAGTTATTAATATTTATAGATGATGGTCTTTCAGGGTTACACTTTGTAGACGCTCCCTGAGCCTCACAGCCAGCTGCACATAGACCAGCTGACATTACCCAGCAGCAGAGGCAGGTGTAAAAAATTAATTTTCCCATTTAAATAGTTTTAATTTGAATTAATCAATTTTTAATATAGATGTATTTTGCCAGAATCTCAGGTTAAAGTTCAAACTATTTCAACAACCAGCAAACAGCTAAAACAGTAAATGAGAGCAGCTAAACACACAAAGATGGAAACACAGAGCGTGGAACTTTCACTCGACGCCACATACACGGACACGCCGTCGGGGCTGAAAGTCAACAGCTCACAGATCCTGAAGCTGCAGGTTTCATCTCTCTCTCCAACCAAAACTGACTGAACCAGCAGCAAAAGATCAAAACTCTTCTTCACGTTTGATAAATATGCTCACTAATTCTCTGTAACGATCTGCGTCTGGAGGAGGAGGATTTGGACCCAAACGCAAGCACGGACAATAGCGTAGCTGTGAGAAAATTTATTAACAATGAAAGGCAAAATAAAAACCAAAGCGGAGCACTGCAGGGAGCTATGCTAACAAAAACCTAAGCTAGGAATAACTACAAAATAACAACGAAAAGAACAAAAACCTGCAATGAGAAACTTGAAAACCTGACACGTGAACCCTTGGACCATGGCAGCACATACGGCAGAAATACAGGGGTAGACACACAGACGAACCAGCAACTAACACAGTGAAACGCAAGGCTTAAATACACAGAGGGATAATGAGGGAGTAAGACACAGAAGGGGAAAACAGCTGGGAGGAATGAGACCTAATGAGACAGGGGGAGCAAAGCTAGAAACACAGACATCAGAGATGCAGACTAAGAATCACGGACTTTACACGGGCAGAATAAACCTAAACTAAACACGAGACCCAACCTAAGAACTAATTCCTCACCAAGAATAACTGAAACAGATCTATAAAAATAATAAACAAAGCTCCAGAAAATAATCCATGATGCAAAAATAAACCAAAACATAAAACTGAAAATGCTGGGTCAACACTGACCCAGAACCGTGACATTCTCTCTGACTTTGGCTGTTACTGCCTGCACATCTCTCTCTCTCTCTCTCAGTGTACTCCAGAACAGTTTACCTTCAAAAATCTGTTTCTGCATCATTCACTGTTTATTACCCACCAGTCTGCTGTTGTGTTCAGTGCTGTCGGCCTCTGACAGTAAAGCCTCATTTCTGCTGTTCAATGTAAACTTTTTAAAATGATCACAGATTACAAACTCTCAGCTGTGTCTGTAATCAAACCCTCTGTAACTTTGCTTCACTTCAGCAGCATCAGGTCATGTTCACATGTTGATTCGTGGTTTTCTTCAGTTTTTGATTGACTGCAGAATATTTTGAAGGTTATCTACTATAAAAAGCCAGAACATGAAAATCTGTTTCTGTTTGATACTCAGTTACTTTGACACAAAGGCCTCTGCTGTGATGATCACATCTCTGATCAAGTCTCACAGTGTCAGAACTGATAAATGATCAGAATTAGAATATTTCTGACTGTCTGCTGTGTGCCGTGACCTTTGACCTGCTAAAGAGTCAGCTATGGATTATTCATTGTTGTGTCTGATACTTAGAACTGTGAGGAAGAACGATACACAGTTAATCAGGTTCCCCTCTCTCTGAATTGGGAAAGGTGGGCAGGCCACGTGTGGGCCGCAGGCCATACATTGAGTATCACTGTTTAAAATGTGAACATTGTTCTGCTACAGTCAATGGACTAAACCAGAGAAGAAGAAAACAGACTTTACCATGAAGGCCCTCAGTGTGGATCAGTATAATATCAGCCTGATGTCTGCGGTTTAGTGTCAGCACAACTTTCACATAATATATTCATCTCAGCACAACTAAAACATGCTGACTGACCTCACAGTTTCAAGTCTACATCCTGGACTCTCCAGAAAACCACACAGATGCTTCACTCCTGAATCCAGGAGGTTGTTGTTATACAGGTCCAGCTCTCTCAGATGGGAGGGGTTGGACTTCAGCCCCTCTGCCAGATAATCACAGCTGATCTTTGACAAACCACAGACACTCAATCTGTATAAAGAAGGAAAGATGTAAGTTTATTAGACAAAGTGTGAGCTTGAAATCATTCAGTGTTTCATAATCTGTTCCGAGCTGAAGAAGGTTCAGAATGTAGAAGTTTGGAAAATGGAAACTCCAAACAGCTGAAGCCAACAGCAAGTAGCTTCAAACAAAAACAACAAGAGAAAAAACTCTCAATGTTTCACATTAAAGTCGAACATTTCTAACAAGAGTATTTTAAAGACAGTGTCACTGATGATCATCTTCTGCTCAGTAAAACTTTGATTTTCCACATGTGAGTGTTAATGTTGCACAAAAGCCTGTGAGTGCAAAGACGGAGCGAGGAGGATGACGGAGAGATGGTACAAGAGCATCAAGAACCCGGCGAGGAAATGAGCAGAAGGATTTTGGAGCCTGTTGGATTGAAGCTTTCACAGAGACGTGTTTGACTGGACACCACCAGGACACAGACTTTTATTTTTTTTAATTTACATGTAGATAAAGATAATGATATACTTTTTTGTTACTAGTAATCCTGAATTGTAGTAATAAAAAAACTGTCAGTGTGATTATAAGGCTAAGAAAACAATGTTGCTGTCTGAACCATTCTGGGGTAACACATCACTTTTTGTTGAATTTATAGCAATTATAACAATTTCAATTTACTTTTAATAACTTTTAAATAACTGAAAACAAAATATTTGAAGACTTTTTCAAGCCTGTGTTTAAAAAATAACTCTTTCCAATGGCAGTCACCTCTGGATCCTATCAAACTGTTTAGACACATCACCTATAAGATAATATGAGGGTTTTACTTTTTTTTTGTCAAACAAAAAATTATATTTGACACCATTTACAGCAGTATTAGTAAACAGCCCCCCCAACCCATCCAAAACAATGCAACCACGGCCCAGCCAGTAACCAAAACAGGGAGCATCGATTCACTGTTCCAGTTTTACCCATGAAAAAAGATTATCATGATCTTTTACCCAGTATAAGTGAGTAATACAACAAAAAACTTGCCTCCTGCCCTCCACGGTCTTTTTAATAAACTCTGTTTCAGCTTAGGTGGCTTTTTGGTTCAAATACAGGAAGAAATGTGACTGTTCAGATTGTTAAAAAAAAGACTTTGTTAAAAACATTGAAAAAAAATACTAAAATTTAGGAAATATGCTCATCTTGATGATATTTATTCTACCACCCAGCGAAAGAAGCAAAACTCCAGTTTTCCAAAATCCTCTTTAAGCTTCAACTATAAAGGCAGATAGTTTTATACAAGTCTTTTTGTGTCACCCAGATGTACTTAAAGTTGTTATAGCTGGGTTTAAAAGGGGCTAAAATAGACAATAAATTCCCCAGTTGTCATACCGATAGGCATTGCCTGGCTCTCCCCAAAAATCTCTTTATATCCAGAAATTGTCCCAAATTCCTCAAGTATGCATTAAGGTGACCTTGAGGGTCTTAAAGATGTCTATAAATAAAATGTATTATTATTATTATTATTAGTATTATAAGTATATCCAAAAGTTTGTGGAGGCTATTCAATGGGTTGGAAATAAATAAAAGAATGTTGTCAGCATAAAGAGAGACATCATGTTCGATACCCTCTCAATGTTTTGCCTCAACACCAACACATTGTCTCAGAGCAATAGCTAGTGGTTCAATTGAAACAGCAAAAAGAAGAGGAGACAGAGGGCATCCCTGTCATGGGGGACAGATTATTGTTAGTCCGGAGGGCTGCTAGAGGGGAACATAAAAGCCAATTTTTTTAAGCGTTTCCAATGTACTTTTAACATTGGTATAAATTATATTTAATAGACCTCTACTGTTAAAAAAAAAGAATGCCTATTAAAGCCCATCTGGTCTGGTGAAATAATGGAGGACAAATACTTGTGTAAGCAACGGGCCAACACTTGAGCCAGGATCTTGGTGTCTGTGTTGATATTGGACAACATGAACTACAATCTACAGTGGGGCAAAAAAGTATTTAGTCAGGCACCGATTGTACAAGTTCCCCCACTTAAAATGATGACAGAGGTCAGTAATTTGCACCAGAGGTACACTGCAACTGTGAGAGACAGAATGTGAAAAAAAAATCCATGGTAGGATTTGTAAAGAATTTATTCGTAAATTAGGGTGGAAAATAAGTATTTGGTCACCTCAAACAAGGAAAATCTCTGGCTCTCACAGACCTGTAACGTCTTCTGTAAGAAGCTTTTCTGTCCCCCACTCGTTACCTGTATGAATGGCACCTGTTTGAACTCATCATCTGTATAAAAGATACCTGTCCACAGCCTCAAACAGTCAGACTCCAAACTCCGCCATGGCCAAGAGCTTTCGAAGGACACCAGGAAAAGTATTGTAGACCTGCACCAGACTGGGAAGAGTGAATCTACAATAGGCAAGCAGCTTGGTGTGAAAAAATCAACTGTGGGAGCAATCTTTAGAAAATGGAAGACATACAAGACCACTGATAATCTCCCTCGATCTGGGGCTCCACGCAAGATCTCATCCCGTGGGGTCAAAATGATCACGAGAACGGTGAGCAAAGATCCCAGAACCACACGGGGGGACCTGGTGAATGACCTGCAGAGAGCTGGGACCAAAGTAACAAAGGTCACCATCAGTAACGCACTACAACGGCAGGGAATCAAATCCCGCAGTGCCAGACGTGTTCCGCTGCTGAAGCCAGTGCATGTCCAGGCCCGTCTGAAGTTTGCCAGAGAGCACATGGATGATACAGCAGAGGATTGGGAGAATGTCATGTGGTCAGATGAAACCAAAGTAGAACTTTTTGGTATAAACTCAACTCGTCGTGTTTGGAGGAAGAAGAATACTGAGTTGCATCCCAAGAACACCATACCTACTGTGAAGCATGGGGGTGGAAACATCATGCTATGGGGCTGTTTTTCTGCCAAGGGGACAGGACGACTGATCCGTGTTAAGGACAGAATGAATGGGGCCATGTATCGTGAGATTTTGAGCCAAAACCTCCTTCCATCAGTGAGAACTTTGAAGATGAAACGAGGCTGGGTCTTCCAACATGACAATGATCCAAAACACACCGCCCGTGCAACAAAGGAGTGGCTCTGTAAGAAGCATTTGAAAGTCCTGGAGTGGCCTAGCCAGTCTCCAGACCTCAACCCCATACAAAATCTGTGGCGGGAGTTGAAAGTCCGTGTTGCTCGGCGACAGCCCCAAAACATCACTGCTCTCGAGAAGATCTGCATGGAGGAATGGGCCAAAATACCAGCTACTATGTGTGCAAACCTGGTAAAGACCTATAGTAAACGTTTGACCTCTGTTATTGCCAACAAAGGTTATGTTACAAAGTATTGAGCTGTATTTTTTGTTATTGACCAAATACTTATTTTCCACCCTGATTTACGAATAAATTCTTTACAAATCCTACCATGTGGATTCATGAAATTTTTTTTATTTATTTATTTATTTTTTTCACATTCTGTCTCTCACAGTTGAAGTGTACCTCTGGTGCAAATTACTGACCTCTGCCATCATTTTAGGTGGGGGAACTTGCACAATCGGTGGCTGACTAAATACTTTTTTGCCCCACTGCAAATGGTATTTTTCCTGTTTTACAATTAAGCAGATCACTGCTTGATTCATTGTTGGAGGCAAGGATTGTGAGAGGAAGGATTTGTCAAAAGTTGATTTTTAACAGTGAATTCAGTTGGTCAGAAAACTTTATGAAAAAAATCAGATACCCATCAGAGCCAGTAAATTTTCCAGACTGCATGCTCCGTATGGCCGTTTCAATTTCAAAATTAGAGATAGGTTCCTCCACACTAGCAATCGCATCTTCTCCCAAAGAGGGAATATCTCAAAAAGGTTTTCTAGCGCTATGTCATCGTTTGCCTGGGAGGAGCTGTATAAAGTCTGATAGTATTTTTAAAAACCTATTTAAATCTTGGTTACCTGTGGACCTTATTCCCTGTTCATTGTGGATCTCAAGGATAGTTGGTTAGCTGTTCTTTGTCGTATAGCTGGTGAGCTAACAACTTGCCTGTATTTTCTCCATGTTCAAAAGCATAGCTGCGCAACTTTGAAATCAGATACTCAGCCTGTTTTGTGAGATTGTATTCATTTTGGGATTTTAACTGCTGTGTATATAATACAGGCTCAGGAGAGTGGCTATACACAGCATGTAATTTCATCAGCTAACTGAGAGGGGCACTTTTATTCTGTTTGGCACAAAATGAAATTATTTGATGCTTCTCAGATGCTTCTAGAGATTCCCAAATGACTGATGATGACATCTCTGGGGTCTGATTGATAGCGAGAAAAAAAAATCTCATTATGACCTTTTGTAACTGACGAACTCTTCATTCGCTATCAACATGGAGTTTAATCTCCAGAGCAGGCATCAGGAATACGCGGGTCGCGGAGTATGGGGGTGCCTACTGGGGTCAGCGGGGGAGCTGGCCCCA
>NW_005187520.1:1227372-1228756 GCF_000239375.1 Pundamilia nyererei
TTTCCCCCAGTCAAGTCTGTCCCGTATTCAGTAAGTGAAAATAAAATAAACAATAAAAGGTGAATCAAATGGACCATTACGGCAAGGCTGGGATAGTCAGTTTGGTAAAGTAAATCCGTTGGGTATCTGTATTTGCCTTTAGACAACAATTCTGATGGCAAAAGAGCCAAACGGGACAGGCCAAAAAAAAAAAAAAAAAAAAAAGGAATACGCATTGAAAAAACAACAGGAGAATGATCTGAAATCACATTCTGTAACTAAAGGGATAAGTTTTTTTTTATTCCCCCCAAAAATAGTCTATACGAGCATACGTTTTATGGAAAAAAAAAGTGTATTGATGTGAAGCAGGATAACGAAATCTCCAAACATCAGCTAGCCCATAATTATCAAGAAAGCTCTGAATGATGCCTGGTGACTTTTGACTAAGCGTACTTATGTGTGAACTGAGGTCCATAGCACATTATGAGCAGTTTAGGTCTCCCGCAAAGATGATATTGTGTGATGACATACTGGGGAGACGCGAAAAGACATTAGTGAAAAAACTGCGATTGTCCCAATCAGGGGCGTAGATATTTGCTAAGATCAAAGGAAAACCATATACCATATTTTACACACTATAAGGCGCACTTAAAATCCTTTAATTTTCTCAAAAATTGTCCTTGCGCCTTATGTATGAATTCTGGTTGTGTTTACTGACCTCGAACCGATTTTATGTGCTACACGGCACTCAAAAATCTGTCAAAAATGTTTTAGTATGACTTTGGTAAGCTACGAAGCCGCACCGACTGATGGATCATTGGAGCATTATGTCTGCCGTAGTCAGGAGCCTCGTAGTGTAATCTGGGTCCAAAACTCCGAATTCTTCAGGTCCCAAAGTCAAGCTCGCTAGTAGAGCAGGGCGATATGGCCAAAAATATTTATCACAATATAGATTTGAAAATTTGCGATAACGATATAACTGACGATATAATTGATGCAAGACAAAATACAACTCCACAACTTTACTAGCACAAAAAAAACCCCATCCATTTATTTTCACTTAAATAAGCAGCTGTTTTTTATGTGCATTAAAGATATATAAAAATTTAACAGTGCAAATGCAAATTCCTTGCTGAAAGTTTAACCAAAAAACATTTCCAGTAGAAATGGGCTGACATATCCTGAGCATAACCTAGTATAATGTCCACTGAAGTTAAAAAGAGGTGCTTTGCAACATTAAACTGCAGTGTGCCAAATAAAAAAGTCAAATATGTATATTTTGGACCATAAGGTGCACAGGATTATAAGACACATTAAGCGAAACAAAGCTGTCAGATAAATCAAACTTTATTCAACTCATTCTTCTTGCTTCCTCCACTTCTGTACCATTGATTCATTAATGCTG
>NW_005187520.1:1229303-1230746 GCF_000239375.1 Pundamilia nyererei
GAGTACTTGGTTTGATTTTTAGCTAAAGGGGGTGTTTTGTTTGTTGTTTTGGCCTTGGAGACCCTGAAGAAAAGAGCTTCCCTGTGTTTATTTTTACTGTAGTAGTTTTGGGCAATAAATCTTGTTTAATGACATCTATTCTCCGGTAGCTCATGTTTTCTCTTTCACTTTGTGTTACCCCTCACCCCAGTCAACACTTCGTTTTTAAGTGGGGCGTAACATAAGTGGGGGCTCGTCCGGGATTAATTTTGGATATGGCACAGTTTATCCTGGGTGATTTTATAGCTAGGCCTGCATTAGACCAGCTTGATGCATGTGGGAAGGAGGATTTATGTGCTGTTATGAAATCCCTGTGGCTAAGTCCATGAAGAAGAGCAAGTCTCTTGTTGTCAGAAGGTTGGTTGGGAAAGGTGTGTTCACTTTAGATGTGGACTCGGGGGATGCCGCGTCACTCCTCGACACCTCTGATCAGCCTGAGGTTTGTGCTGAGGAGGGGGCGGGGACAAACCAGGTGGGGGAAAGCCACCAGCCTCTCTTCCACGGTTTGAGCCCTTCTCTGTTGAATCCAGTAATCCCAGTGTTAGTGCGCGCTTAAAGGTACGTTTAGCTCGTCTTGAACTTGAGGCCAAAGAAAGGGAACGTAAGGATGAGCTCGAGTTCAAGCTAAAGTGTCGGCAGCTAGAAGCTGAGACATCTATTAGGTTGCGTCAACTGGAGTTGCAAGCTAACAAATTGTCTCCTGAGCCTTCTGCTCCACCTTCAGTGAAGGATGAAGATAACAATAGTAATCCTTGAGATAATTCTCCCCCTGCTCCTGCACCTGATGTAGGCAAAAACATTGCCCTAGTTCCACCATTCAGGGAGACTGAGGTGGAGGCCTATTTTAATGCGTTTGAGCGCATTGCTATGGCTTTACATTGGCCCAAGGAGGTTTGGTCCCTTTTGCTTCAGTGCAAATTAATTGGTAAAGCACAGGAAGTATGTGCAGCACAATCGAGGACAGTCTTGTGTATGACAATGTCAAAAGCGCTATACTCAGAGCCTATGAGTTGGGGCCTGAAGCTTACAGGCAGTTTTTCAGGACCCTGAGGAAATCCACTGCTCAAACATTACTTGAGTTTGCAAGGAAAAAAGGGATACTATTTGATAGGTGGTGTCAAGCAAGCAAAGTTTCAGAGTTTAACGCACTGCGTGAACTGGTATTGTTGGAGGAATAAAAAAACTGTGTTCCTGACCGTACAGTGCTGTACCTGAATGAACAAAAAGTTGCCACTTTGCAGGAGGCAGCTGTCCTGGCATAAGAACTCGCTTTGACGCGCAAAAGCGTGTTTGTGGGTAAACCTGAATCACTCTATCATGAACAGATGAAAACAACAACAACAACAACCTTTATTTATAGAGCACATTAAAAGCCTTAGGCATACCAAAGTGCTTTACAAAAAA
>NW_005187520.1:1241020-1244440 GCF_000239375.1 Pundamilia nyererei
GCCCCTCTGACAGCCAAACCCATCTGTTCTCTGATTGGATTGTTACATTTGTGATTGACATGACATTGACCAATCAGATGAAAGGAAGAAAAATAGGGTCAAAATCAGTACTTGTAACTTGCAGGGTCTTTTTTTCTAAGTCCACACACGAATCTTTTTTACACATACAAATCTTTTTTACGCACACACAAATCTTTTTTACACATACAAATCTTTTTTACGCACACACAAATCTTTTTTACACATACAAATCTTTTTTACGCACACACAAATTCTTTTTACACACACAAATCTTTTTTACGCACACACAAATCTTTTTTACAAGTACAAATCTTTTTTACATATACAAATCTTTTTTACAAGTACAAAATATTTATGACCACATTTTGAGCCCATAGATTTCCACAATACTTTAATACAATGCCTACCTGAAAGACAAATTCTATTATTTCTCATTTTTACAAAAAAGTGAAATCATTATGAGTATGTGCGTTTTTGTATAAATATGTAAATTATGACAGTGCTGGAAAAACTTGAACATGGACCTTGAAAGTGCTTAAAAAGTGCTTGAATTTTTTCCTGAAAAAGGTGTACGAATGCTGTGAACTACTGTTACAGCAACACACATGGACTACTGGTGCCCCACACAACAACCAATGTCCAGTATGTGAAGGAGCCATACACATGCCTTCCCCTCTTGTTAACTGAGATGAACTGCTGGCATATTTGTTTTACATCTATATTGTCCAGTCTCTCCTGGTGGACATGGCAACACGTTATTCATGGTTACTGTACATACAATTTTAGACTGATGTGGCCAAAGCCTAAAACGATGCGCCGTGAGTTTGCTTTTCTCGTCAGCTCAGATATTTGAAGTTGACACAGCTACATTCTCGCCTGAAAATATGTTAAAAGTTTATTTTGCAACCCAGAAAGAGTAAGAACAGTAATACTAAATCTAAGTAACAGCAGTAGTAGTAGCCATTGTTGGAAACTTTTGGGGCTATTGGGGCGATCGTGGCTCAAGAGTTGGGAGTTCGCCTTGTAATCGGAAGGTTGCCGGTTCGAGCCCCGGCTTGGACAGTCTCGGTCGTTGTGTCCTTGGGCAAGACACTTCACCCGTTGCCTACTGGTGGTGGTCAGAGGGCCCGGTGGCGCCAGTGTCCGGCAGCCTCGCCTCTGTCAGTGCGCCCCAGGGTGGCTGTGGCTACAATGTAGCTGCCATCACCAGTGTGTGAATGTGTGTGTGGATGGGTGGATGACTGGATATGTAAAGCGCTTTGGGGTCCTTAGGGACTAGTAAAGCGCTATATAAATACAGGCCATTTACCATTTACCATTTACCAAACTGGAATTGGCTGGGCCAATCCGGGATATGGTTTTTCAATTTTGTTGTCTGGGTGGAGAAACGGGAGAAATTCCGGAGAATGGTGGCTCCGGGAAATTTTCGGGAGGGGCACTGAAATTCGGGATTCTCACGGAAAAAGCGGGACGGTTCACATGAATGGCCTGGTATTGCCTGTAACTGTCATGGTCCTGGGTCAAGCGACCCAGTGTTTGAGTTTATGTATCTTTTGTACTTCTGTTGTGCCTTAGCTTAGTGCACCTAGTTAATTTCTAGATTGCTGTTTAGTCTTGTTCCTTAGTTGTTTATGTCATCTTCCCCTGTACTAAGTCTCCCTGGTTCATGTGTCACGTCTCCGTGGTTATGTTTAGTTCATGTCTAATCTCCATGTTTCCTGTTTTACTTTGAAAGTCTGTATTCAATGTCAGTGTATTCAGTTTCACCTGTCCTGTCGTTATGGTTCATGTGTGTCAGCTCTGCTCCCATGTGTGACCACTTCCCCTGATCATCCCTCATGTGTATTTAGTCTCTGTGTTTCATGTAGTCTGTGTCGCGTCGTCTGTGTTCCTACCCCCTGTGTTCCCACCCCCTGTGTTCCGTATCTCCAGCCATAGCCTTTCCATAGTTTATGTCCAGTTTAGGTTTCTGTTGAGTTATACTCTTATGCTGCCCTCACTCTGGTTTGTTCCTTTTCATCAGCCATAATAAAAGGCTCGCTTTTGTTTAATCCACTCCTGTATCTTCGCTTGTGTTCGCACCTGGGTCCACCACACACATTTCTGCACGGTCTGCCTCTGCAGATCATGACAGTAACGCTATTATGACGGACACATTTTATGAGTGAATTTGACTTTTAGTGACTTACAGGTTTTTTCAAAAAATACTTTCTTATATCCAGGTTCTTCCTTTTTGCTGCCATCCTCCTCTCCTCCTTGCAGATCCTCGCAGCGCATATGAGCTCAAATTATGGTCATAAATATTTTGTACTTGTAAATCAGGATTTGTATGTGTAAAAATTTGTGTGTGTGTAAAAAATACGTGTGAAACTCTGCAAGTTACAAGTACGAATTTTGACCCTATTTTTCTCTATCCAATCAGAGAACAGATGGGTTTGGCTGTCGGAGGGGCTCTTTTTTTGAACTGCAGGTCCTTGAAGGGTAATACAGTTTGAAGCTGGAGGATCTCTATATAAATATCCGATAGAAGCTAGGTCCCCTAACTTTCAGCAGATGTTGAAAGGACAAAGTTGTGGTATATCAGTGGCTAGAAATACCATTATGACCCGGGACCACTGCTGTGAGTCACAGTGCGCAGCATAAAGGTCCTTTCACATCGGACGCAGGATGTGCTGCTAATGCTAACTAAAAGCAAAGGATCCAAAATCTGTTGCGCTGGCTGCTGAGCTCTGTGGATTTTTGCAGCAGCTCTACCTGTACTAGATGCACCTGCTCCTTGTCATTTCTATCTCTGACTTTATGTCCTCTACAAGAGTTTTTTTTTTTTTTTTGCTAGTTCTTCAAATGTTCAATAAAAACATGTATGCTAATTCATAATGAAGAAAGCTTTGTAACTATCCCAACTGTTTAACTCTTTCTGCACCACTAGGTGAATGAGATGCTTACCGATCGTTTTTTTTTTCTTTCTATCAGTTTTGTTTTTCTTTACTCGAAGAGATCAAATTATTGGTGGGGACATGTCCCTTCCGTCTATGCCAAATCTACGCCCTTGTGACAGAGAATATGCATCTTCTTTTTGTTTTCATAATTTATATTTAATTGTGTTGTGGTTTGCAGTGTTTTGTGTTGTTTCACTTCAAATTTGTAAAAGGAAAAAGCTGAAAATTTAAAGAGTTAAAAGTTGAAATGTGAATAGTTGATTTTTGTATTATATGGTAAATGGCCTGCATTTGTATAGCACTTTTCTAGTCCCTAAGGACCCCAAGGCGCTTCACACTACATTCAGTCATTCACCCATTCACACACACATTCACACACTGGCGATGGCAAGCTACATTGTAGCCACAGCTGCCCTGGGGCGCACTGACAGAGGCGAGGCTGCCGGACACTGGCGCCACC
>NW_005187520.1:1244895-1249879 GCF_000239375.1 Pundamilia nyererei
CTTTTGTTACCTAGTGGCTACACAAGCCAGCAAGTAGCAACGACCGGATTTGGTGTGTGGTAATAACAGGGAAATGAACTTTAAAAAAAAAAATTTTTATTATTTGACTATATATGAATGCTTGTGTATAAATACACAAACAATACACATATGCTTTCAATTGTGTAATTTAAGTGATCTAAGTAGCTCTGTTTTGGAAGTTCAGTTCATGCTAGAAATGTGTTTTGTTTGTATGTGCTTTTTGGAGTTTGTACGTGTTTTGTCTCTAGGGGCCACCGCATATATTTGTATATAAACATATATAAATACAACCACTTTTTAAAACATTTGTAATTCCTTTTGTGCATAATTTTATATTAAATTAAATAATTAAATAAATTTAAAGTGACAAAACAACCTGAAGAGCCGGCTCTTTTTAGTGAGCCGAACCGAAAGAGCCGGTTCTCTAAAAAGAGCCAGAAATCCCATCACTAATTTACAGTGGCCCCTTGAGACAAAGCACGTACAAATTCCGAAACATGTAAAAACCCCGGCGCACGTACAAACTCCAAAACACGTAAAAAACTCCACAACACATTAAAAACTCCGAAGCGCGTACAAAACACAACAGAAGTGCTCCAGGATGCTAGGCAAAGTGTTGAGCTTTTGGTACCTAGTGGCTACACAAGCCAGGAAGTACCAACAACTGGAGTGTGTGGTAGTAGGGCTGGGCGATATGGGCAAAATTCATATCTCGATATTTTTAGCTGGATGGTGATATACGATATATATCTCAATTATTATTATTTTTTAAGCCATAAGATGAGAACAAAAAGAGAGTTCCTAGTCAAAGCTTTGTCCAAGATGTCACACAAGCACTTTTATTAACATACAGCATAGAGATATACATGAAAAACTTACTCAAAAATAAATTATGAGCATTTATTAAATAATAATGCTCCATAAATAAAAGAAAACAATGTTGTTTTTGTGCATAACAAAAAGCTCACAATCGTGCAGTCAAAATGTAAACTAAAATACGGTGACCATAATAACAAAGACAGACAGATTTCACAGCTGCTCTGTTTCCAAGTTCTACTATGTGACTGACAGCCTGGAGTTTGAAATCCTCTTTGTAACCACATCGCTGAACAGGTGCCATTTATGGTCCTTATGCAAACACAGTACGGTAATATTACGTTGAGGCACAGTATGTATCACTCTGCGAGGCTCCTCTGTAGCCGTAATGCTTCGACAATTAATCAAGTGGTGCAGCTCCGTAGCTTACCAAAGTTGTACTAAAACATTTTTTGACAGATTGCTGAGCGCCGTGTACCACATAAAATCGGTTCACAATCATCAAGCCCCCCGTCCAGCCCCACGCACAGGGCAATGCGCAGCAACTCGTTAACAGAGATTTGCTGTGTCCATCTTGTCGTTGCCTGCAGGTGAAGAAATGGGGGAGGGGGAGGAGATGTGTTCAGTGAAGGAGAGTGGCGAGGCCGAGTAACATTGCGTAGAGACAAAAGTGGACGAAAGAGAGGCAAACTTGTGGCTCCACAAGCCGTTCCTTCTGCTCTCAAACTGTCTTTATTTTTATCTGCAGTCTCTGTTTTGTTCATGCTCATCTTTGCCTGTGTCCTGTGCGTTCAAAGCGTTGTCTGGTTCTCTAGTCTCTCTGTGTTGCCCATGTCCTTCATTAGCTATGCGATATGCCCTTAATGCTTCGTCTTTATCTGTAATCGCTGTCTGTGCTCTCTTTTCATCCTCTGTTGTATCTTCTGCTCTCAAATAGTTTTTTTTCTTTAGCTGGGGTTTCTATCTGTGGTTCTGGTTCATTTTTGGCTGCATCCTCTGTGCCCAGTGCCTTGTCTTTATTTGTTGCCTTTATGATGCCTTTTTACATCTTCAGCTAAGTCTTTTGTGCTCAATCCTTGGTCTTTTTCTTTGGTCTCTCTCTGTGCTCTCATTCCTTCCTCTCTTGTATCTTCTGCTTTGAAATGGTCTTTTTCCTTGGTTGTAGCCTCTGTCTGTGATCCATGTTTGTCTGTTCTCTGTGCTCAGAGCTTTGATTTTGTATGTAGTTTCTTTCTGCAGGTGACTAGAACCTTCTTTGTCTGTTGTGTTCACCAGGGGACCATTTTCATTTTTGTCTTCTTCATTATCTGTAGTGACTGTTTGTATATTTTTTAATTTTAGGAGAATTCCAACATTTATACTTTTTAAGAAGTTCAGTAGGACAAGTGTTCTGTGTCCTTTGTGTCTTCTTTCTCCGTGGCTTTTCCTTTTTCTGCAGCATTTTCTTTGTCTTTAGTGGATCCCAATATACCTTCTGCTGTAAGGCCAATGTGTTCACAATTATCGTCACAATCTTCCTCTTCACTACTCTCTGTAGTCCCCATCCCTGGTGTATCTTCATCACCTGTTGTGTCTTCTTCTGCCCTCGCTTCCGCTTTTCCCCGGCCAGTCTTCATATGTGAGTGTTTTCCAGATGTGCTTCCTACTGTCAGGTCAATAAAGTAACTTCATTGTTACTTTCATCTTTGCTGCTGTCTGTGTCAGTGATGCTTGCTTGCTGTTAGGTCCTCCTTTTCACATTTTCCTAATCAGAGAGAAGCTGGTTTTCCTGGGATGCCAAACTTCCTCCATGCATTTTGAAATAATGTCAGCATCTTAGAATAAGGCCCTCTATTGGTGTTGGCAAAAATGAATTGTGATGATTCACCAGGTTATCTGCAGCAGTACACAAAGCGTTGAAACCATACATATTCCTCTTTTGTTAGGGAAACAAGTGCATGACCAAATGTTTCTTTAGTCTTGTGCTCTTTTGCTTGTAAAAGAATCAGCAGCTAAATTATGATACACAGTCATTAATGTTCCTGGTAAAAAAAAAAAAAAAAAAAGCTGAATTGCTACGTACTACACTATTCATCTTGTTGGGACACAATTTGCGAATCTGAATCACTCATTTACCAAAACTCTAAACACATTCTCAACCGCAAAACTCATTTGCCAGTGTGGTGCACTCGTACCCAGAATGATGCACACAGGCTACAGAAGTTAAACACAACTAACACTGTTGTCATCTTTTACACAATACCACTTAAAATTGAAAACACATGCTGCGACCTCCTCTCAGGGGTGGATCTAGATAAATTTTCTTAGGGTGGCATGAGGGTGGCAAAGAAATCAAATGGGGTGGCAAAATCAAAGCCTTTTTTTCAAACACATATGCAGGTGGTTATATGTGGTTAAACTAATTCAAATGCACTAAGTATACATGTTTTTCATATAAATAAAGTCTAACACTTAATTATTGTCTGGAGCCCACATAATTACACACTTTAGTTACATAAAACATGTGAGTTTTGATGTTATGTACTGTATAATAAATAAATATGTAGCCCAATAAGTATAAAGTCCAGAAAGCTACACAACTTGGGCGGTTCATTTACAAACGCAAGTCTAACTTAAGTGTCACACTGTTTTTTGTTAGAAAACAATCACATTGTTACAGCTTAAATTACACAAAATGTCAGAAATCTGCACTGTCATGAACAAAAATCTAAACCTAATTTTTCATGATTTCTTGGATTAACCCACTGAGGTCTGAAATTTTTTGACTCCTTTTGAGTTTACATTTGTATTTCACCCTCAAATTGTTTCATTTCATTTTTCCCCCTTGCCTTGTTTGGTATCTTTTCAGCTCAACTGAATTTAGTTGGGGTTTTTTTCAATGACATACTGCATTAGTACTACGATTACGATTAACAGTACTATTACTGATCTGAAATCACACAAAGAGCTTAAAATCCTAGTAGTATTTTTTTAATCTAAAAAAAAAGACATGTTGAGTAAATTTTTATAACTTGAAATGCAAATATAAAATGTACATTTTGTAAACACAACTATTTATCTAAAAATGCAGCCAATACACCTGCCGTTTTTTTTTTTTCATTTTGTATGACCATTTAAAAATATTACTAAAACCAAAGTGAGAGAACAATCAGGTGTCGCACTAAGATGCCCCACAAAAGATATGTGCCAGTAAAAAAAAGTTTGTCCACCAAAAGACAGAACAGCACAGGGATAATAAACCTGCAGGCCTGACAACAGGTGTATCACTCCGCTGGTTTTCTACTTAGTAACAGTGTTTACATTGCAAATGTGCCTTTGTGACATTCATTAGTGCCCTCACTGACACACAAAACAAAACGGCTTCACAACAGAACAACTACACAACACAACACACTAATGCTGGTCAGACACTGTGCGGTTTTTTTCAGTCGCGCGATTCAGCTCCTGCTCAAACTGTACGATTGACTCGCAGGGGTTAGAAGTTCATAGGTCACGATGCAGGGTCTCACACTATACGGCCCGATGCTCTGATGCAACCTGAGTGCTCACACTGTACGTACATGCACAACACGGCGTGTTGTTGTTTCTGGAAGAAGAACCCGGAAGTCAACCGCCAATAAACAATAAGAAAAAGAAGAATCTGGAACTGGGGAGATTGTAATCCGGGAAATTTGAAAATGCTCACCAAAGAGAAACGCGCTGCCTTAGCAATGTGTGCCATTCTGTGTGCAGAAAGATCTAAAAATAAAAAGCGACTGCGTGTATGGACAAGGAAATGGCTAGGAAAATGTGGGCAGTACGGTCTGTCAATTCTACAACAAGAACTGGACGTAAGCAGCAACAGCTAAATTGCACTTACCTACAGGACTTTATCTTCATGATGATGGGTAAATGTTTGAAGACATCTGATGCTTCTACTTTCAGTAGGCAACATTTAATTTTAGCCTATTAGTATTTTATTTAATTGGATTACTGGCCATTAACTACAGTACTTTTACATTTTACTTGAGTAGCATTCTAGTGAATGACTTGAACATCTACCAAAGTGATTTTTGGGACATCTTTCTGCTTCATACAACATTGGTTAAATATCAGTCCGACTCTTTAATTATCAATAACATTCAACCACTATTACAGTTTTTTTTTT
>NW_005187520.1:1251660-1264838 GCF_000239375.1 Pundamilia nyererei
GCCTGTTCGTCTGTGTCTATATGTCAGGTTGGGTCTTAGACTCAACCTCTCTGGGTACATCTCAGGCCCTCCAAAGTACGGAGGCCTATCTCCCCTCACCACACTCCCTGCCGGTGGCTGATGCCCTCAGACGTTGGTGTGTTGGTGGTCCTTGTCGACTGGGGCTGGGTGCTCATGTATGTACCGGCTCACTCCTGGTGGACGATTGGCGGGGCCTGGTGCCTGTGGACCGGCAGAGCCCACGGGCACGCCACTGCAACCCCCTCTGGCCTCTTCTCCGTAGCTGCTGGGTGACCTCTCGTTTGGGGCTCTACTCAGCTCTTCCCAGGAGGGTGACACGGTTCCCCCCCTTTTGGTGGTCCTCCTCGGGTCCTCGTACTCTGGGGCCTCTGGATGTCGGGGGCCTGGATCTCCTCCATACCTGCTTCATGCCCTGGGTGACGGGGCTATGGCTCCTCACACTCCCTAGCAGATCGTTACATGGAGAAACCTTTGGAATACAAGCATGCTGATCCACACAGGTATGCACACAGGTAGGGCTGCACGATTAATCGTTAGAAAATCGCGATCTTGATTCATACTTATGTGCGATCTCATTTCCAAATGACAACGATTAAAAAAAAAAAAAAAAAAGACGACGACGACGATTGTACCGCATTTTGATCCGGGACGTACTCTGCATGAAAACAAGCGCTCACTCTTCCTGCTCAACAAATAACAAGGGCGGAGCTTTATACCACGTGATACAGAAGCTGTGCTGTGCCATGTGATGCTAAAAGTAGCAGGGAAAAAACAACGGAGAGCACATCAGGGATGACGAGAAAGTCACAGGAGAAAATCCGTTCCGGTCAACCACCCAAACATCAATAACGGGAACCTTATACAGCGCTTCCCTAGACCCGTCGAACTCCCGCAGGCACAAAGAAATTACGGAGGCTATCACTTATCACCTGACCAAAGATATGGCTCCCATCAACACTGTGCAAAACGAGGGATTTAGGAAAATGATCAACACCCTAGACAAACGCTACACAGTGCCGTCCAGCAACTATTTTTCTATTGTGGCACTACCTGCTCTATACACGCAGTGTCGAGCAACGGTGGAGACAGAATTTCAAGCAGTACAACATTTTGCGGCAACAGAAAAACGTGAGACATTTCTTGTTTTTTATGTTTATTTATTGTTTTTATGTTCAGTCTCAACTGTTACGAAGTTGATGTGCAGTTAATAAGTGCAATAAATATTTATACTGGAAAAGAAAATCGTGATCTCAATTCTAAGCCAAAAAATCGTGATTCTCATTTTATGCAAAATCGTGCAG
This sequence comes from Pundamilia nyererei, assembly GCF_000239375.1. Classification (NCBI taxonomy): domain Eukaryota; kingdom Metazoa; phylum Chordata; class Actinopteri; order Cichliformes; family Cichlidae; genus Pundamilia; species Pundamilia nyererei. The sequence continues at coordinate 1,252,983 of NW_005187520.1, forward strand.
CCCTACACACAGGTGTACACACGGGTGTTCACAGACGTGGACTACACCTTTCTTGGCTGCTGCCTCAAAGCACATTGTGCGCTGTCTATCTTGCGTGCTGCACAATATCGTTTAATATTCAGTATCTACTGATAGCTAGTTTATTGTGATGGTGCTGTATTTATTATGTTGCTCTTTTTTTGTTTGCTTTCTCTTCTGTTTTTTTTTCTCCATACAGGTGACCCAGGTGTTTTGTTTGTTTCTCTTTCTTTCTTCCCCACTTTCTCACCGTCTCTTCTTCCCTCTGGTTTTCTTTCTCTCCCTCTTTCTTTCATTCTTTCTCCCTGTCCTATCCCCCAGTGATGTCTGTCCCGTTGCAACCGAAAATAAAATAAATACATAATTATAATAAAGGTCAATCAAATGGACCAATATGGCAAGGCCATGATGATCCACGTGGTAAAATAAATCCGCTTGGCATCTTTCTTGGCCTTAAGACAACAATTCTGATGGCTAAAGATCCAAACGGGAAACAAAAAAAAAAAAGAGAAAAAAAGAAAATGCAATTATTCGAGAGCTGCATTTTTAAAGGATAAAATAAAGTTTCAAAGCAAATGAATTCAGTTTCAGAATATAAGATTCAATTTCAATTAGGTGACGATTCATTTTCAAACCAACACATTGAATTTCAAATTAGGATAATTTGGGATAATTCGAATTCAGTTTTAAAAAGCATTTATTCAAGTTACAATTCAGATTCAATCTGAGCACTTCAAATTTTAATTTAACTTATTCAAATTCAGTTTTTGATGGCACAAAGTTCTGCCCATATGGAGCAACCTCCAGGTACCCACCCAGGGACTCCAAGAAGGCTAAGTACTCTGAACCACCACTCAGCGCATAAGTGCAGATGACAGTCAGGACCCGTTCCCCGACCCAAAGGTGCAGGGAACAAACCCACTTGTCCACTGGGAGAAATCCCAACATACAGGCAATAAGCCGACAGGATATTAGGATACCCACCCCAGCCCTCCGCCTCTCACCAGGGGCAACTCCAGACTGAGACAGAGTCCAGCCCCTCTACAGGAGACTGGTTCCAGAGCCCAAGCCGGTACCTCTCAACCTCACGCACTAACTCGTGCTCCTTACCCACCAGAGAGGTGACATTCCATGTACCAATTGCCAGTCTCAGTAGCCAGGGATCAGTCCGCCAGGGCCTCTGCTCCTGGCTGCCGCCTGGCTCACAATGCACCCAACCCCTACAATGCCTCCTGCGGGTGGTGGGCCTGCAGTTACAAACAGTATCCCTCGTTCCTGATTTTTAGTTCCAAGCACTTCTTATAATGACTTATTACTGGTGAAATTTTGGATATATTAGCTCTTTATAGAGTGAAGTTGCAGGGGAGAACATATTCTATAAGCCTTTAATATTTAATAATATTTTAAGCTGTAAAAAAAAAAAACCCATACCTTTTCTTTTTGGTATATGACCAAAAATAAACTTTTGTGAAGAAGAAAAAGTGATAAAGAAATATTCCCTTCAAAATGTATGTTTCCACATGCCAAGAATTTGTCTTGGCTAAATGATTTAATCAAGTAATAGTGAAGCAGTAGTGGCAGAGAGGGTGGCATCAAGTGATGATGGACCAGAAGTGGCTGTAGGAACTAACTGCGGGAGGGCTGTGGCTGGTTATGGGCCTTCAGGTTGAGGTGACATAAATGAAGATGATAGTGCACCAGACGTTTTTTTTAAAACACCAGTGTAGCTTTACATGGCCGATGTTTACTTTTGAAATTATAACCCCCTTGGAACCTTGAAGGTTGGTGCTTTGGTCCTGGATAGCTGTTATAACGCATGAGCCTAAATAATTGGCTTCCAGCTTTCCTCCTTTCCTCTGCTGATTACTTATATTGGCTCTTAAAACCCTGTCACTGACTTTGAAGTCAGCATTTGTTGTTGTCCTTTTTATTTTGTTCTTTGTCTTTTCCACTGCTTTGCTAACATGCTCTTTCACTAGTTCCAAAAGCTGTTTGTTTTGTAAAGTCCTGTTACAACTCTTCCTGCTCACATATGCTTTTGTCAGCCTGTGAAGCAAAAGGGAATTTTTGCCTTGAATCAGAAATCAATCGGTGTCATGAATAGTGCCATGATTTCTAGATCGGGGAAAGCAAACAACCTCTGGCTAAGCAGCAGGCACAACACAAAATAGGTAACTTGTCAGTCCAGGACTCTGCAGTCTATTTACACCTACAGGCCAGTCAATGGACACTCTTTCAATGATGAGGATGTACACAGCCTGGACTGGGAGGAAAGCTGATTTGAGCAGAGAGTCAAGGAGGTCATTTGTGTGAAAAGGGAAAACCATCTCTGAAACAAGAAGGGAGCCTAAGGGTATGCTGTGATTGCAGCCATTCCTCAACTCTCTGTGAATATACTTATACTTTACTATACTATACTGTAATTTATGTCATATTTCTGCTATTAATTGCTTGTTATGGATTTTTTTTTTTCATGAAGGCCGTGCCCTAGTGCCCTCTATTGACGAGTCACCAGCAGTGCCTAAACCTAAAGCTCACTGAAATTCTTAGGCTTGCACTATTTATCCATGTTAACCAAACACCATATTCAATTTACAGAGCCAACCTTGTATTTCCTTAGGCTACAAACTCATCAAAACAACAAGCATACAATAGTAAACCATAAGCCAGAGAGAGATGGTATATTGCTCAGTGTTATTTACTTCCTGTCTGAAACATTTCCAGGGTGATATGATTACTGTGAGGAAATACATTATAATACATTATAAAAGAAGAGAGTGAGGCATTGTGTGTTTTCAGTCTCTAGTTTATTTATTAATGATATTAAAGCAGAACATATAGCAATCCTGTAACAATATATCTTTAACTTTAATACATTGGTAGCACTTTCTATTACAGCTCTGTAATAAAGTGGTGACAGAAGGGTAACAAGGGAGAAACAAGAGTATAATAATGTGGTAATTTCTGAGTTGTTACCATGCAATTACCAAAGTAATATAAGTAATATACAAGTAATATCATGGCAGCAACAGTAGTTACAGTTGAGTAATATTACCCTGAAATTTATGTAATAGAATAATAAGAGCCCCAAAACGGGGGGAGGGGGGGTAATAATATGGAAATGCAACTCTGTAATAAAATGGTAATAGCAGGATAACAAAGACAAAACAAGACTGGAATAATGTGGTAATTTCTAAATTATTACCACTCAATTACCTCTGGGGCAGTTTCTGTATAATGAGCAGGAAACAGAGCTGCAAAATGCAAAACTGTCTGTTAGAAAGTGCTGCCAATACATTTTCTTTTTTCCATTTTAATGACAGATGAGTTTTCTGTCAGTGGATGATCTATTTTTCTGTTTGTCACTTAGCTTTTATCACCATACATGACATTATGATAAGTAATTTTTAGTCATTTTCTAGTACTCATACGCTCCAGTTACACAAGTGTACCTTAAATGGACAAATCTGATTTTACAATTCAACCGTAGAACAACCACAGAAAGACAGTTTTCACCTTAAACTATGATGACTCAAGTGCTTCCCACATACAAAACAACAACAACACAGTTTTAAAATTTATATATTCATTGTTTTATATTTCTTTATATTTCTTATGGGGTGATCGTGGCTGAAGAGTTGGCAGTTCGTCTTGTAATCGTAAGGTTGCTGGTTTGAGCCCCAGCTCCGACAGTCTCAGTCGTTTTGTCCTTGGGCAAGACATTTCACCCGTTGCCTCCTGGTGGTGGTCAGAGGGCCCGGTGGTGCCCGGCAGCCTCGCCTCTGTCAGTGCGCCCCAGGGCAGCTGTGGCTACAATGTAGCTTGCCATCACCAGTGGGTGGATGACTGAATGTAGTGTAAAGCACTTTGGGGTCCTTAGGGACTAAGTAAAACGCTATACAAATACAGGCCATTTACTATTTTATCATTTACTTTACAAACACAGGCAGGTGACAGCTTAAGTGCCATTCTGACTTGGTCATTTTAACCCAAAGAGGTTTTGACTTCAATTTGAATGTAATAATAATTTAGATTATTGACCCTATCTCAGAAACAGAAGGAATCAGTCTTTCACTTCTCATATTTACTTATTTGTTCTTAACCAGGGGACAAATCAGTGCATGTTTAAATGTAATCCAAAAAAATCAGTTCAAGCTAAACAACTCTTTAACCTCTTCAGTGAATGTCATACGTAAGGACAAAGCAGCCAAACAATCCAAACAATTTCAACTACACAGTTGGATGTTTGTTTTTGATTTTTGTTTTGATCTAGTGAAGTTTAGTTGGAGTTTTCATTGTTTTTAATGCAACCAGAAAAAATTTCCTATTCTCAACAACTTCAGCCTCCACGGTTTATCAAAGTCAGATTTAGAGGTTCAACTTCTTTTCATTAAAAGGTCTCTACATAAGATGTGTAGAATACTGCATACCATCACATAACACATAAGAGACATAAGGCTTTAAAAAATGTTTTGCTTTCTAAGCTATGCTTTGTACATTGGAAAGCTGGACAGAAAGGCAGCAGTTTCTGTCCTGAATAAAATCCTGCAGCATGCCACATTGCCATTTGTTTGCTCTCTCTCAAGGCAAACATTAGTTTTTTTTCATAAATCAAAGTAAAAAAAAGAGGTGATGTCCTGACCAGAGAGTTCTCTTGTGGTCACCTAATGCAATGGTTGATGATCAGAGGACATAGCTGCATGGTGGTTCTCTTCAGTAGCCTTTCATGGCAATGCCTCCTCCAGTGTCATTACGTTGGACCTGATGGATCATGAAGATGGTAATAAGCAGGCCCAGTAGCTATAAAGACAGGTAGATGAACAGGGGGTTAGTTCACAAAAAAGGTAGGCGATAATATTAAAAAACTACAGTTCAACAGCACTGGTGGTGAAGCCCGCTGAGGATGACAATGATGTAAATGCTGCAGCTCCAACATGGCAATTACTAGCTTTTACTCAGAAGCTGAAGAGGAATTACCAGCTTTGTTGCTAATAAAGCGGTCAACGTGCTACCTGTATTTATGTGCTACACAATGATGTATAGTCGACACACTTGAGAAGGATTCATGTCTCAGTGCTTGACAGTGGTGTGGCTCAACAAAAAAACAGACCTTTAAAAGCAAAAGGATAAAGAAAATATCATTCCTCTCAGTTTAAATATTTTAAATGTTTTGTTTTTTATTGTAAATAAAACATGGGTTTATCACATCTGAAAATCAAATTTAAAAAGCAAATTAACATGGGAACTTGGAATGTAGTTTTGTGGGTCAACATGCAAATAACTCACCTATACTATTGCGCCCATACTTGTGTTAATCATAAAGAATTATTACCAGCAAATATCCACTGGAAATGCAGTCATGACCAAAGGTTTTGGCAGTTGAACTGTCTGTTTTTCTTGGGCTTTCCCTTTTCAGTTTTTATTTTTATTTTTTCACATTTCTTTGATAGAGTGAAGCTAAGCCTTGAAGGTACAGTAACAACATTACTAAGGAATGAACACTAATAACATTAAACAGTATTTAGCAACAAAAATGTAATCATGTATGCAAATAAGCTAAGATTCTAGCAAATGTCTGAAAAAGCATCTTAGAAATGCTACTAAGAGTTTTTATTTCCAAGATTTTTTTAAAATAAAATAAGATCTTAAAGAACAATGGAGTCACAGTGATATACAGTGATAACCTGTGACAATAAATGAAAACAACAGTGAAGCTTACTGCTGTCACAGCAAATCCAAAGAAGAAGCCCAAAGCGATCTTGAAGAAAATGTCTACCACCGAAAACATGACGTCACCGCAGGACTGCAGAAGAGAATGGAAGATAGTTATTACATGGAAATCTATCAGAATGGCAGGCTGTAGTGTTTGGATTAGCTGATAGGGGTTGGGGGATTAAATACCTGTGCAAAGACTTGCTGTGGGCCTCTGGTTCCCTGTAAGAAAACAAGAGGATATTGTGTATTCAAATAGAAACAGTTCATTATTAACTTTCAGATACATATTATAAAATATAAATTACTGTAGGGCAAAACACAGTTACATTTGTCAATGTGGAATGGATGGCTGCAAAATTACTCAACTTGTAATTTCAAAGTGACAATCTGACACTAATTTCACGCAAAAAGCTTCTTTAGCCAGGAGGTGTATATCATGTCAGAGCCAGGCACAACTCTTAATTGCTCAAGACTTTGGGTGTCTGCCACGGTGATAGTTACTGGATCCTGTTCAGGGAGGTTGCTGTGGTCTGCTCTTAGTCCCACTAGCCACTGAGCATTGTTGTAATGTGTTGTCTCCTTCTTCCATATGCTCTTCCAGTATTGCTCTGTTTCTAGCCTTGGTGGTGCTGTTCTCACATTGTTCCCCTGCCACACGCCTTAGATGGTTCTGTGGAGAACAGCTGGTTAATTCTCCTGCCTTGCATCTCTCTTGTATACCTCTTCAAGTGGCTGGCCAAGGCTGTGAGTCTTTGTTTATCAGTTTTCTAGGCATCAGGTATGGACAGTACTTGTTAGGCACCTTCTTCATCACAGCTTTCTGCAGCTCAGATATTTTGCTAACTCCCTTCTATGCTACCTTGATCTTGGCCTCTTGTCTCCTTCTCGATGGAGGGTACTGCTCCTTGTGGCTGTTCATCTTGTAGCCAGGGAGCTCAGTGATCACTGCTGCCAGAGAGTAGATCGATTGGTTTTGGTTATGGTCACAGTAGGGATTGCCCGCAGTGCTGTATTCACATATTTTGTTGTTCAGAGGGTATTTCACATAGCCTTGGTAATCGACCCGGTGAGCTGTTCTCGCCTTCAATGTAGCAGTTGTTCTTCTTGCTTGGTACCCAATCCAGAGGGTGGAGATGATGATATCTCCCCCCTGACCTAATTTTCTGGCTTCCCCTTGCCGTAGCATTTGCAGTGTACCTTGTCAATCTCTAGTTGTGATGGTAGTTTCTTCTTCTGGATGTTGGAAAACTAAGCTACTAGTTGTTTCACCATTAGTGTAGATAGCAGAATTAGTCATTTCCTGATATTCTTTGTTTTTTTCTTAAAATCCAGTTTTATTTTACAAAACTAACCTGAGGTCTGGTTTTGCATGAGGAATATCCTCCATATCCCAGATTTGAAGGACTGCATTCACAGGAATTGGGAATTTCCTCACCCCAGTCGTTAGCGCTCACTATTCCACAGCATTTCATCTGTTAACACATAAGAGAATGACTTCAAATAATTGAAAATTCTTAATGAAGTTCTGCACTAATGTAAATGTGTCAATAAAGTAACTATAATGTAATTATTAAAAAACAATTCAGTCGAAAAATAATTAATAAAAGGTTTTCTGTGTAAGGTGGAGTCAAAAAGTTACTTGACATTTTTATTTCAAACGTGTATATTTGCCATCATTTTGTCATATCATTCCATTCTTTTGTTTGAAAAGGAATAGACAGAAGTATACACTTATTTGGCCCTACCCCCACAAATTTTACATCTCATTCATTTAGTTTTCTTTTAGTCTCAAATTAAACAAATTTGGTTGATCTCCCCTATCAGGGTTGGTCCTTGATCACTTCTGAGCCCTTCCAGTACCACTGCTATTCAGATCACTACCTGCAAGTCCTGTATTGACTACTTGTACAAGTAAATTTGGGATTTCACCACACTTGAGCAGACATTGGACATGACCCTCTGTATCCTCGCTATTCTGGCTATATTGGCTATTCTGTTCTATTTGATTCTACTGTCATCAGGTTAATAGTACAAAGAACATTACAGATTGCTGTAAGGCTTCAAGCATATCTCTCAAGGATGGTTCTTTCATGTAGGGCTCTGCTAGTTCACTAGAGGTACTGTAGAAGATAGTCTTTGTCTGCAAAGAAAAAAAGAATATATTTAGTATCACGGTAAACAGATGAGAAGCTATATTATCAACAAGACAGACAGAGAAGGACAAAAATCTCAAATATGCAATGAATGAATACCCAAAAACAAGAATAATTAAAGTAGAAAAGAAAACAAATTCTATTTCTAAAATTATTTACTGGCTTCTTTTAATTTACTGATGAATTTCCCACAAGAAACATTACTAATATTTTCCATACTATCCATTAGGTCCTATGGTCATGTCCAATTAGGACAATTCATTAATACAGGCAATTGTTAATGTGTGTGATAGTGTTATTAAGGTGGAAAGAAAAAAAGGAATAAATAATTAAAACTATGTTGCTGAGAGAAAGGCAAGGGTGTTTTTCTAATTTCAGACACAGACAGAAAAAGAAGGCCACTAGATAACAGTAGTAACTGTAACAGAAACACAGATGTAAAGTAATACAAAGAAAGAGAGAAAATGTGATGAAAAAAACTTGCATCAAGAAAAATTATTGGACAGGCAGAGAGGAGAAGAGATCACCTGGTTTCTTTTGACCGCTACAACGATGCCAAAAATCATCATGATGATCATTCCAATGCCCATAAATCCTGCAAACTGTACATGAAGGAATGTTAAGAACATTAAAAGAATCATCACTTTGTTCTTGTTTTGTTCATTGTGAAATTAAAAGCAACAAAAAATAAACAGGTATCACATCATTATCTTGTTTGATGCAGGGGTCCTGTACTTACTATTTTGAGAACGAGGGCTTTCTCAGAGCAGGCAGCGTAGATTCCCAGGGAGGAGACACCAAGGACACCAATGGCAAAAACCCATGACCAGCCCAAGCCTGGCATACCAAATGCTGACATCTGCTCGAGAAAGAACAGGAAACAACACAAACATTGCATTGATCCTTACTTCTTGGAATAAGCGAAAGCAAACACAGTTATCAGTGACATGCTAGACATGAATCTCTGGTTCACATCAGATTGAGTCTAATATCTGTGCCATCTAGCCATGCTACCATAGATCATAAGGCAAGCATTTCAAAACCTAAACCAGGCCATGCCAGGACCATCCAGTAAGTCACATTCAGTGAAGAGGCCATCCACTGTAGTACCTTCTCGGGTTAGAATAAATTTGCAGTTGTTAGGCTTAACTAGCACAACATCAAATTTACTGAAGTTTTAGTAAAGAACAGGTCGAATCAGACAGTGTTAACAGACATTTATAAAACTGTAACGTTGTAGTCACAGTCTTCGTTCTGTGAAGCAAAGACAGCAGTGTGTGGATTAGTCATTTTTAAAATGACGTAAATTGTGAGGGTTGTCCACTGGGAGCGCTGTGGAACACACCAAAAGCAGATCAGCAGGCAAAGACATCAGTGGAGACATCCTCTCTGCTTTAAAGCCTCAAACTTTCCTTTCTGATTAAGATTATAATTAGGGTGCATGAGGTGACCGTGAGCCATCTCTCAGTTATGCTGCTTTCCATAATGCACTGAGCACTTTTCTGCTGCTCCAGTCCTTCCAGCAGCAATGTGATTTCATTCTGCACATGGCAGTTTATAGAAAACTGTTTATGTAAAATATATAACTTAAAAATGGTTATTGATATTAAAACTACTCTTTTGTTACACAATAACAGAAAGTTGAAATACATTGTGTAGGGCAAAAACACAAACTGGTTCATACTGGAGCATATATATGGATATCAAATTTCAACTCATTAACAATGAACATCGTGGAGACTGTTATCCCCCAGATGACTGCCAGACTCACAGGCTACAGGATATGACTGTAAAACCTGATTACAAGTCCTGGAAATGAACTGGAGAAAAAAAAGAGAAAAAAAACTGTAGATAAACAAACAAAAAAACACTATTTCATTTAGTGACAACAATGAGCTAAAACATGTACTCCATTAAAAGCTCTGTGTTTCTGGTTTGACAATTTTGTCAGAGCCAAGCTGTAATTACTGTTACAGAGAAAATGAGTTGTGAGAGCGTTAACTTCCCCCAGGCAGCATCTGTTCTGTGTTAAGAGCAGAAATGAGAGCCTCCACTACATCTGGACAGCTGCCTGATTCTATATAAACACGCCGAGTCCTTCACGTCGGCTGAATCTAAACATTTCAAAATGAGTGTTTTCCATTTCACGTGCGTGCTTTTAGAGAATTATTGTATACACATCATGTCCTGACTAAATCTGGTTCGGGGCTCAATGCAAACCAGCTGCTTTTGTCTTTTGAGTGTTTGTTTCAAAGCATTACTGAACTCTGTTTTTATAGAACTCTTTCTTATCAGTACAGAACAAAGATCCAACCATAACCTGTCATGACTTTAAGAGTGGTTCATGATTAAGTCAACACAGATAAACACTTGATTATTGTATCACCTGATGAAGGCAAATTAAAAACACAACTTGCAGTGAGTGTTTACCGAAAATAGATAATAAGCAAGGGGGGAATTATTCTGGCTTAAAGCCAGACCTGATTTATTATTCCAGACTTTGACAGGAAGACGGCCACATGGTTTATGTAAGAACACAAGAAAAAACATCTGGAGTGGGAGAGTTGTTTTTATGGTTGGGCTTTCATAGGTTAACCACAAGAGGAGTAGCTGTTCTCTATTACTTATGCTACGTTATGACAGTCAACGGCAGGGAGTTGAGAGTGGTATCAAAGCTGGACACATGAACTAATATCAGTGAAAACAGACTTATGATACTGATTAGTCCAAAAGTGTCTGTAGGCAGACTAAAGAAATTTAAATAGTGTGGTCCTTGTGATTTTAGTTCTTTGTTGAAGGGTGACATATAATCATGATATTTCCGCTTGGCTTTCTTTCTAAGCTCCGTATGTATGAGCCTAATAAAATCAACACGTTGAATAATCAAAGCATCGCTGTGGAAATCCCAATTCCACTGAAGGTATTTTTGGCTAAAAAATATCATTCGCCTTTCTTTTATTCTGTGTCAACAGAGATGTAGTTTATGTTTACCTGCACAGCCATGGCAGTCGCCCTTACTGCCAAGTAAATCAGCACACATCCCAGGATCTGTGGAAACCGAATCACAGTGTTCAGTTTGTGTTTAACAAAATTAAAGCTCCAAGTATGGTGGACTAAGTGTGCTAAAAAAACATTTACAATAAAGGCTTTGTAAACAGTGCACTAAGACATAATTAATAATAAAAAGTGATTATCTTATTTTAAAACTGAAACTTGCATGGTTCAGCCAGGGAAAACCTGCCACATTTCAGCGCTTCAGCCATTTTACACCTTTAAAGCATGTCAGCCATTTTAGGTTACACAATCTCTCTTCCTGAGATGTGTAATCCTGCATGCAACCGTTAAGAGCTTTTGTCACTTCTACACTGCACAACCTGAGGGCGACAAAGCTAAAAACCTGATCAGAGACTTCCTCAGGCCTAGGCATGTTTCCTGGCTGGTGAAAACACCCAAGAAACATGGATCTGAAACTGTTCCAGACCCAGGCTATTATTATTCTAAAAGTAATTTAATATAAGATTTTTGTTTTATGTAATTTGATTTTAAAAACTGTTTTTTCAAAACATTATTACAAGTAAATGTTTGTTTGTTTGCATGTTTTGTGTAAATGGATGGAAATAAAATCAATAAGTATGAATAAAAAGAAAAACCTCTGTGTTAAAAATTGAAAATTAATTATCTTTTAAACCACATTTCTCATTTTGTTCTGTTTGACTGCACAAGCTCATTGTTTTTTTGTATTTTTTAAAATCATTTTTAGTTCTCTTACTACAAAGACGTTAAAAGGCTAATCAAAGTAAAAACAGCTTCTTCAAACTCCACCTTGTTTTCCCCCACCCTGCCTTTTTTCCATTAGGGTAAGCTAAAAAAAAAAATTAACAAAGGAGAGGAGAAGCTGCTTGGTGGTTGGCTGGTGGAGTGAAATATGACCCTGTTTTCTTCTGCTTTGTGTGTGTGTGTGTGGGGGGGG
>NW_005187520.1:1267922-1270390 GCF_000239375.1 Pundamilia nyererei
ATTTTGACCTGGAAATAGGATGTTTGGGAAATTGAGTGAGATGTTATGGATTTGTGTTTACTGTTGTGAGGATATGAGGCGTAGTTTCAAGAAATGTGTTTTAGCAATCGAGAAAAACTGTAATCAGCAGCCCCAAGCTTAGCCCATCGCCTCTGTCATTTGTGGTGCACCTGTAAGGACAACATGCCGAAAGGTTGCCAGTGATTTTTGTTTTTACAGTGACATAAAAAATCAACTTAATTAACTTCTCATTGAATAAAAGTTAAATAGCTAAAAGATTAATTTACCAGGATACACACAATTTATTAATCCTTTATTTATCCAGGTAAAAAAAATCTCATTGAGATTAAAAATCTCATTTCCAAGAGAGACCTGGCATCAAAATGCAATTGAAAATGCAAATAGAAAAACTGTCTGCAGCGAAAAGTGAATATCCTGATTACATTTTACTTGTCTGTGCAGACTCAAGTTCTACCCAGATCATTTAACATGACGATGTTTGGAGACACCCTGGCAGATATGAACAGGAATTTTATCAAAATATAACACTACTGATAAGCACAGCAATGTTCCTGCAGAGGAAGTGAATCTGCTTGCACAATTTAGTTTTTTTAAGAACACAGCAGTTTTCTTAAATATATGGTCAGTGTTGTTTCTTGCAAATATATGAAAGAAATATTGCATTTCTTGGTTGACTATGCTCAGCAGATGTTTGAAAATAGTGAATGAATCTTTTTGTTTGTTTGTTTGTTTGTTTGTTTGTTTGTTTGTTATTCTTTTCCTTCCAATAAAGGTTGTTAGATTTGGTTAAAAAAAATTTTAAAAGTTGAAAACAGTTGTGGTTATAATTAAGGAAATCATATGGAAACCAGAAAACCAGATGTTATGAGAGCCAATCTCAATATCAACAGATGTAGTCTGAAATAACTGAGATTTTTGTTACCTTTTGTTAAACAAAAATATTGAGTAGTACACAGAAAGTCTTAGTCATGGCATCTACTTGCTACATTTACAGAAACAGGTGTTGGCTTGTAGTCTGAAAACTGATAGAGATGTGCCTTATACCTCTGATTCTGCTTTCAGAAACACGTGGTTTCAAAAACAAGTATATGATTAAAAAAAATAACACGTTCTCAGGAAACACTGGCATGGACTTAGTGGCTTTTAGCCTCATGACATCCACCACATACCCAGCCAATCATTAAACAAGGTTCGGTTGCATTTTAGCACTTAGTCCAGATTATTATTTCCATGTTGGTATACCAAAAGGGGAAAATATTGATGTATAAGGGTATATGTGAGCTTGTCCTTACCCCAAGCAGCAATGACTAAAGCACGATGCTCATTTTGCAAATCCTGCTCCCATTTACATTAAAACAAAGACAAAAAGGTTATTGGTATGTGCTTAATTTAGAACTCAGAAGAGATACCAGCTCTTCTTACGCTGCAAAAACAGAAAAAACCCATCCGAGAAATTGCTACAATATCAGGAGAAGCAAAATCTACATTTGATACACCTTGAGAAAGAAAGCAAGCACTGGTGAACTCAGCAACCTGAAAACACCTGGACATCCATGGAAGACAGTGTTAAGTGACGGCTGTGTGTAGACAGGAATAGGACCCAAGGTGCAGACTCCAGAGACAGTCGTAAACTCAAAACAGCTTTAATGTAATACTCAAAATATAACATAACTGGAAAAAATCAAAATAAACTTAAACCAGCGGACTGACAGAACACACAGCTAGGTAAATGGTAGATCACGACCCAGACACAGAGAAACACAGGGCTTAAATACACAGAGGGAGCAATCAGGGAATGGATAACAGGAGGGAAACACAGCTGGGGCAAATCAGGCCTAACAAGACAAGGGGAAGCGAAACCAGATACATTAACATCAGACATGGACTTTCAAAATAAAACAGGAAACATGACACAGACTGAACTAAAGACACAGATTCGCACGCACTGCAACAGAGGGAACAGAGACGTGGGACTAGGGCAGACACAGACACTGACTGGACATGGGGATATAGCAACTAAGGATACACAGAGACGCGAACTAGACAAGGGAATACAGCTGACAGGGGAGACAGAGCAACTAGAAAAGACAGAGACATAAACCATCAGACAGAACTCAAAGAAACCAAAGACTAGAAATATAAATAATATAATAAACTCAAAAACCATGGGTCAACGACCCAGGCATCCTAACAGACAGCAGTTTTGGATAATCGCAGAATCATTTCCATGATAAACAGAAACCTCTTCACAACACTCTCCAGGTGGAAGATGTATCTATATCCAAGTCTACCATAAAAACAAGACTGGATTAAAGTAAATACTGAGGATTCACTGCAAGAGGCAAGTCATTCATAAGCCTCAAAGACAGAAAGGCTAGATTGGACTTTGCAAAAAAAAAAAAAAAAAAAAAAATCCAAAAGAGCCAACACAGTTCTGGAAAAACATT
>NW_005187520.1:1271179-1275268 GCF_000239375.1 Pundamilia nyererei
ATTCATAAGCCTCAAAGACAGAAAGGCTAGATTGGACTTAACAAAAAAAAAAAAAAAAAACATCCAAAAGAGCCAACACAGTTCTGGAAAAACATTCTTTGGAAAGACAAAATGATGATCAACCTCTATGAGAATGATGGCAAGAAAGAAGTATGGAGAAGGTGGGGAATAGCTCATTATCCAAAGTGTACCACATCACTTATAAACCACAAATAAACTGCAACTGAAAGCTGCTGCAGTAAAGCCTGGCAGAGCATTAAAAAGGAGGAAACCCAGCATCTGGTGATGTCCATGAGTTCAGGACTTCATGCTGTCATTGTCAACAAAGGATGTTCAAGCAAGTATTAGTAATGAGCATTTTAATTTCAATTATTTAATTTATCTGATTACTTTTGAGCCCATTAAATGAAGGGATTGTGTTAATAATCACTTTAGTTCCTTACACTTTTATCCAGTCTTTTTGTTCAGCCCACTGAGCTGTAAGTCTACATTTCAACTGCATCTGAGTTAGTTTTAATTTAATATTCATTGTCGTAGTGTGTAGAGCCACAATTAGAAAAAAGTTATGTCCAAATATTTATGGAACTAACTGTACACATTTACACCCTAAGCTGATCTCTTGATTTGAAACATTGGCCTTGCTTGCAGCACTGTAACAGTATATGTGTAACAGAAAGAAATTATATTGTTTGCTTTCACTCATTAACTATGAGTGACAGTAAACATAAAAATTAGTCCACTGGAAAAGCCATCCTAGTGACTGCATTACCCAGCTAGCTTGTTTGTACTTAAGGGTATTTCAAATAAGCCATAGCTTCTTAGCCTACAACACCCACTTACTCAGTCCAGCAGTTGTGTAAGTGGAACTGCAAAAACTTCCCTTTCTCAATTCCAAGTGGGTCCAGAGACAGTCCTAAACAACTGAGAGACACAATCACAATGCCTGTCCTGTCTGAGCATGCCTGAAGCACCTCACACAGGATATAGGAGGCAGGCTAGGTATGCAGGCAGATTACAGTACATCCTTTCAGGATGGAGGAACATCAGACCTACCCAGAGCCTGAGCCAGGCTGCTTACCCAATCTCCCCTTCCAGAGGCAGTGTTGTGAATCAGAACTTGCCCCTGTCCTTATTTATGTGCATATTTGTCATAATTAAATGTTTTGGATCAAACAACATGTAATATTAGGCAAAGACGACTTGGGGAAATACAAAATGCAGTGTAGTGATGTGTCGGTCGTGAACGAAATGGCCGACTCTTTGACTATATTTAAAAAAACAAACAAACATGAACACAGTGCTGAGCTGCATCTCAAATTAATCTTCCAGCTCTCAGCTGACATGTACCAGAGCCCGATTGATGGATCAGTTGATCATTGGCTTGATATAGGTCTATCATAGTCACATGGCTCTTAATCAGTAGGGTTATATGTTTTGTTTTTATTTGTTAGCTGTATAGGCAGCATTTTTGTGTATGTGATCCCCTTTCCTAAATTAGATTTGCTATATACACATATTTTGCTCTCTTAGTATTTTTAGGACCTGACTAATACTGAAAACTTTAGGGTGATACTGGTAAAAAGGAGTTAAAAATTTAGATACTGATACATTGGTCGATACTCTTTTTACAGATAGTATACAGATTACAGAACTTGGAATGTATACAGAAATTCATGTTTTTGCAATGATCATTCAAAATTGGCAAGATTTGACCAAATTCACCACTCTTTTATACTATGCTAAACAATCAAAGATTAGCTCAAGTCTAGTTGAATGATGTTTTAAAAATGTGTTTTCCTTTAGTGTTAATCACAGTGATGTTATGAAGTAATGTATGAACCTGATGTATGATAATATTTATCTCTACAGAGGAAACATCCATCGAAGATTGAGCAGTACAATATCACTATGGCATCAACATGTCGTCAGCGAAAGACCACAGCCACACCAAACAAGCTCTCAGCAAATACACAAGCCAAGTTACCAGACCTGATGTTGAGAGCTGCAAACAAACATGTTCCACAAGCAACTGTTGACAAGCTTGTCATCAATTTCAGATGTGAGTGTCTACAGCCATTTGCAGTGGTAGAACAGCCATCTTTCAAAGAATTGGTTACCACATTACAACCTCACGCCAAAACCATCTCCAGACCCACTGTCCGTGCCAGAATCTGTGAAGCTGCGGATCACATGAAGATGACTTTGGTTGCAGAATTGGATAAAGTCAAATTTGTTGCTACCACTACTGATTGTTGGTCAGCTCATCAGAAAAGTTACCTTGGAGTCATATGCCATTGGATAGAGGAAGAGTCCCTGGAAAGAAGATCTGCAGCACTAGCGTGCAAAAGATTGAGAGGGTCTCACACATTTTGCATGCTTGCTGGTGCGCTTGATGATATCCATTGCCAATACAAGATTAGAGGCAAAGTTGTAAGAACCACAACTGATAGTCAAGGCCTTCCACATGTTTGGGGCACAAAATGATGCAGATGAAGCTGAAGATGAAGCAGACCCAGAAACTATTGACCTGACTGACCATATTGACTACCATGAGGCAAGTGCAATTCTTGATGAAGACTCTGGTTTGGAGTATCAACTCCCGCTGCAAAATGCCAGGCCATTTGGAACAAAACTGGCCGGTCTCATTTGGCTAATGAAGTGGTAAAGGACAAGTGTGAGCTACAGATCATTCGTCCGAATGCAACACGGTGGAATTCAACCTACCTTGCCATTGAGGGGAAAATACGCATCATTGATGAGAAGGGGGAAGATGCCATAAGGAGCATTTGTGAGGAGTTCAAGGTGAAAATGTGATTAAAATTGGACACCTACCAATATGGTTGCAAATTTTGTGAATTTTCCTTAATGGATGGTTAAAAACATGAGCAGACTCTTAATATTAAATCAGAAGATCCCTATTATAGTTATGGTGGGTTTTGTTGTTGTGTCTTACAGGTTGAGTCCTGCAGAAGTTGCATTCCTTAGGGAGTACTGTACCACCATGAAGCCACTGGTGAAAGCTTCAAACATCCTTCAGTCTGAGTCCACTTCCTTTATGGGATGGCTCCTGCCAGTAATCCAACAACTACTGTCCAAACTTAGCAGGCTGGAGACATCAAGCAAGACATGCATGCCACTCATCAGAGCCCTGCAAAATGGCCTTCAAAAGCGTTTTGGATCGATGATGGAGGATCCAGAATTGGCTGCAGCTGCAGTCCTCTTACCCAAGTTCAAGACTTCCTGGACTGACAGAGCAGATGTAATAGAGGCTGGTGAGGATTCATGTGATCCCATTTTTGTGTATTTTTACATTTGAACACATGCTTAAGTGAGTATTTCACCTAATACATTGTAAGTTATTGATGGTCTGTCCAGAATACTAAACAATCCTTTTTGAGAATTTGATTTTAAATTTGTGTTCAGGAATAGTCACTGAAATTTAAATAACAAAATTGTGTTATCTACTTGCAATTACAGCCTTGACATACATCAAACAACATCTTGAAATGACAGAGCATGAGAGTGTGGATCAGCAAAGAGAGTCATCTGATGAAGATGAATTCTTCTCCAGCAGGCATGTGCAGAGGGGGGGGGGCTAGAGGGGCTTGAGCACCCGCCCCTTTCCTGATGGGTGCCCAAAGTGCCCTTTTGTTGAGGCAACTTTAAAAAAAAAATTATTATTATTATTTTTAATGTGTGCGTGGGTGCAGAGTCCTGTCTGTGCCCCTCAACAATAATATTTAACTATTAATCACAGTTTTGCTAAATAAAAGGATCTGGCTTGCATCAGTCACATGATCACATTTAACCAATGATAGCCCTTGACGGCAGAACGCGCTGGTTACGAGCTGGGAACGAGCTCACAAAGAGCACGCGCATTTTTAGCGGTCCGGAGCTGTAGGAGAAACACAAATTAACTCAGAGACACAGACTGATGCGACAAAACCAGTAAGTAGGTGTACAGCGCACACTGTAGTGTATAGCACCCAGGAGTATCAGCTTATTACGTACACGTTGGTAAGCTGTCTTGTTGCAACTGACGAACTGAAACAAACGAGCGTGCTGTGTGTGCAACAGCGCGACAAACAT
>NW_005187520.1:1276506-1282817 GCF_000239375.1 Pundamilia nyererei
ACTTGTTTAATCAGCTACCATCTCTCCTATGGACTTTTTACTGTCTACAGTCTCAGATCAACACAGCCCTGCCCTCCAGCACTATCCACAGCAACCCCTCAACAGCAACATTGTACCCATCAGGTAAAACATCAGCTACGTTTGCTTTGCCTTGTTGCCCATATTAGATTCTTGGTGAATGTGTGTTGTTGTTATTCACCCTGTTTCAATGTGCCCCTTTTTAACTTTGAGCACCCGCCCCTTTAAACCTCTCTGCACGGCCCTGTTCTCCAGACCAATCTCCAGAAGGCTGCAAAGTGCAGTTGAGCTTAATGGTTACCTTGCTTGTGCCACAGACACCATGGAGCTGCTGCACTCCTTTTCAGCCATCAAAAACCTCTCTCTTAAACTGAACACAGCTCTGCCTGCTTCTGCTGCGTGTGAACGACTTTTTAGCTGTGCTGGTCTACTCTTCACAGCCAAACAAAGTCGGATTGCCTCTGTTAATTTAGAAAACCAGCTCTTGCTGAAACTGAACAAAAGGTTCAGAAAGTAAAGTGTGACAGAAATGCTAAGAGTTTAAGACACTTACCTGCCTGTTGTTCAGTGTATGGGGAAAAGTTTAAACGGTTCTACGCATGTTCAGAAACATTTTTGTCATTGTTTTAACAAACAAAATTCCTTCTTTTATATCTACATTTATTTACAAAAGTTACCTTTCTATACCATGTTCATCTGAGAAATGTGCTTTGAACATAAATATTTATACTGGTGAATCGAGTTGAATGCCTGCTATTGACGGCATTAAAAAAAAGTAATTAACACTGAGTAGTTTTTGAGAAGAGTACTTTGTACTTTTACTCAAGTATTTTTTAACACCAGTACTTTTACTTGTAATTGAGTACAATTTAACCAGTGTAACAGTACTTGCACTTGAGTACAAATTTTGAGTACTCTTCCCACCTCTGAGTAATAGTCTTTGGTGCCAAAGGAAAACGATTACAGGTCACCAGAGAACTTCAATCAATACACCTAAAAACCACAAACCAGGCAAGAAATTTGGGTGTAGTAATGGATGCAGACCTAAACTTAGAAAAACACATTAAGACAATAACAAAATCAGCTTACTATCACCTCAAGAATATATCAACGATAAAAGATCTGATGTCTCAACAGGACCTGGAAAAACTAGTCCATGCATTCATCTTTAGTAGGCTTGATTACTGTAACAGCATCTTTACAGGTCGACCTAAAAAATCAGTCAGACAACTACAGCTCATTCAGAACTCTGCTGCTCGAGTCCTCACTAAGACCAAAAAAGTGGACCACAGAGAATGTGCATCTTCTTTTTGTTTTGCATATTTTAATTTATATTTAATTGTGTTGTGGTTTGCAGTGTTTTGTGTTGTTTCACTTTAAATTTGTTTAAAAGGAAAAAGCTGAAAATTTAAATAGTTAAAAGTTGAAATGTAAATAGTTGTTTTTTGTATTTAAAATTAGCTATGTAACAATTTCCTGACTGGCCGATGGCAATGACTTTGTTTCTTGGGTGTTTCTCTTAAGCAGCATCAGCACACAACAAGACAAACTGACCAGTAGCAAAGCCACAGAATGAGCCAGAGATATTTGAACTCATCCACCTTGGATAGAAACCACTCCAAACTGGGAGTCAGTACTCCACCCCCCTTTTTGTTAAGAACCATCACATTAGACTCAGAAATATTCATTTTCATCCCCTTTCTTCACACTCAGAACTTCCCCAGTGTGAGCAGGATGTCAGTAAAGCCAGAAGGACCACATCATCCATTAAAAGCATGTAATAATGAGGTCATCAAATTTAGAAACACTCGTCCATGTTGGGCAGTGGATTCATAACTTTAACGGACAGAATGTCGCAGCATAAATAAAAGTGAAGAATGACATAATTTGTCTACATTTTTTTAAGCATCATGTTCCAGTTTTAAAAAATCAGCTTTGATGTTCATTTCTGAACAATAGGAATGCAGGGCTTTTTGTCTTTACACAAGAAATGCCTTTCAAAACCTCTGCATAGCAGCATTAACCCAAAGGAAAGTAAATAATCTCGGCACTAACGGTAAGTGAATTTTGAAGTAGTTATAACTGTATAACTTCCTCAGCAACCAATAGCAGCATAACTTTCAATTCAATTCAGTTTTATTTATATAGTGCCAAATTGCAACAACAGTCACCTCAAGGTGCTTTATATATCTACAATAATACAGAGAAACCACAACTGTCCAATGACGAAATGTAATATCTTACATAAAGCTGCAGTGATCACACGTGGCCAAGTTAGATAGCTAGCAGTTTTACCTGCCCAGATATCTTGTGACACTAGAGAAAACGTTTCTCATGGCTTATATTTCCTTTTAAAATTATATAATGTTGCAAGCTTGTTGTCTAATGCCATAAGGACATAGAGTCAAATTCTGACAGTGCTGCACATCAGAAAACTTAAAGAGATTGCATGTGACATTACTATAATAATACTCTGAACACATTCATTACCTGCCTAGAAGGTCACACAACTGAGGACCGTTGGGTTACACAATTATTTTGTGCTGACTGGAAGCTTTAACCTGTTTTTCCAGAAATATGCAGGTCTGTGCATGAAGAGCATAACGTTTTAAGAATATTTGTTCTCGACCGCTTACAGTAGGAACCATTATATTCCAATGACAAAGAGACAGCATGGAGCAGACCACAGTGAGGCTAATGAAATGAAAAATGCTAATTTTACACTTTAATGAACACATTGAATATAGAATAAAGTAAAGCAAGAATTAAGTAAAGCAAGTATATAAGAATCATATCTCACTTAAATATTTGCAACTGAACATCTCTATGTCTGAAACGCAGAGAGAGCAACTTATACAAGAAAGACAACCTGTAAAGCTGTTAGGAACCGGCAACTGCTGTCTTTAATGAGGGTGGGAGTCACTGTAATTTCATTTTGCACATGATTCATGTTTCCCTGCCCACACACCATAATCCTCACTGTTAATGGTGCGGTTGCACAGACATGTCATTAGGATTGCATTACTGCAGCTCTGCATACATGAGGAGGGAAGAGTGAGACAGAGAGAGTGGCGCTGACAAGATTTGTTTCTCACTTCTATGAGAAAAAGTAGTTTCGTTTTACTAATGGGAGAACTGACTCAGAATTACAGACGCCTGCACTGAACAGTCAAGTGTAATAAGTGTAGAACTGTACATGAACTAAGAATACCGATGTTATCTGAACAGGTATAACATTAATCATAATCCAGTTGGATCATGTCATCTGGTCCATTTTTTTTAAAACTTTATTTCAAAGTTGTTTTAATGTGTGTAAAATGATTTACCTAACAGTAGTAGGTTTCGCCAGCAGAAACCATAAAACTGCCTTTAGGTCCACAACTGAAGCCTTGCAGAAGTGTGCTGTACTGTTTTTCTTCTCTTTGTTTTTTAAAATTTGCAACCTGAACAGTTCAGTTGTTTTTAAGTTTCCACCAGCTGTGACTGTGTGTGATTTTTATGTGTGTGTCATGAAGCCACCGTAGGGATGGTGCTAAAACAAACTCTAACAGGAAGAAAAATACAACAAAAACCAGCCCTAGCAGGTGTTATTCTGTATTTTTGGATTCTTCTATCAAATCTGAGTATAGACATAGTGTGTGGAGTGTGTAGATTGGATCAAAATGAAGGTCAGTTTTGAAGATGTTCATGGTCTGACCCACGAGCACCGTGTTATGAGTTTGCAGATCTGCATGGGTGTCATGACCTGGCTTGAATGTCACATGTTTGGGGTCATTTTTCCACTGCAGTTCCTGTGTCTAGGTTCTGCCCTCCAGAGCAGAGTTCTGCTTCTACTTCTGTCTCCTCTCACCTGTGATCCATCAGTAGTTATTAACAGCTCAGATTTCCACCCGCTGCCATCGTCTGCTACCCCATGCTGACTTCATGTTTAGCTCTTACGTTGTTACTCCTTGTGTTAACCTCACGTCTCCTTGTGTCTCCAGTTTACATTGTTTGGGATCAGCATTCAAACTAACCTGTTGTTCTTTTGGTTTTACTGACGCGGGTCTGCTCCCCTAATAATGCAATAGCTAAACACTTACCCTCCTGCATTCTCTGCCTGATGCCTCTCTTCTGTATTCTGAAAATAACATTAGCTCAGACATGTCATCGGGCTGCCCTCTTGCTCGCCATTTCCCTCCAGATCACTGAAAAAGAAAGAAAAAGTCGGACTGCCGTGATGCTCGCGCCCCATCTTGTTTGATTAAGATTTGTGAGCTTAATAAAGTCTTTCATCTATTGAGTCTGCTTTTGGGTCCACACCTCAAACTGCCATTCAACCCTCTGAGAGTGGGTTTGGGGTTTTGTTTGTGTTTATCTTTCTTTCTTTCCTTTTAATATTCTCAGGTGGAGTTGGATTTGGTTAGCTCTGCCTCAGGTCTCTGTCTCGTTTTCAACGAAAATAAATGATTGTTATATATATCAGTGAAGCATTTTTGTTTGCTTGTTTGTTTTTTTCTTTTGTTTGTTTTTTGTACTGTCTGGCAGCTTTGCAAGCAGAATTGTGATCTGAATGCACTGTGGTGCCTAACATATTTTGCTTTTACAAGAATAGCTACATAGAAAGTAGTAATATACCTGTGGCTTTTTTGCCCCCTTTTTAAAAAATGGTTCTTTGAAGAACTATTTTTAAAAAGGTCTTTCAAGTGGTTCTTTAAAGACCCATTTTAAAGAACCCTTTTCTGAGTGGTTCTTTAAAGAACCATTTTAATCTTTCAAAATAAAATGCATCTTAAATCGAATTAACTAGAATAGGGTAAAATAAATACAAGCATATAGACATATATTAATGGTTTATTGGCACTTTGTATTACAGAAAAAGACAAAAAGGCATTTTAACGCTAAGCACAACACCACTACTAATAATAGCATATAAGTCATTTAAACAGTAATAACTAAATATCTTTACTATACTATAAATAAATACATATAAATATTATACTATAGATAAAACAACAATTATTACATTAGAAATAGCAATACTTTCATAACAGACAATTAAACAACACATTTTCATCAGCATGTTTGCATTTTCAGTAAAACTATTTCAAGAACAATCTTTTTATTTAAATTATCAATGAACTGCAGCCTTAAGTTATGTAAGTTAAGTTTAATGTGGGACTCATGGTCCTTTGTTAGTCCATATTGGGACAATATCGGTCTCTCACCTGCACTATGCTGGCAATCTAGGAGATATTTAATGCATTTGCCACTCTTTGCACAGCTACTGGTACAGGTGTAGTCAGAGTTCCCAAGTTGAGAACAAATGCCTCCAAAAAGCAAAATGTCTTTTTTAGTTCACTTGGATAGGCAACATTGTAGACATGGTACAGGGAGAAGACAATACCCATCGCCAATGAAATGTCCATTTCCCCACTGTCCAGAATCATTTTTTGTCCATGTATTTATCCTCAGCTAGCGGAGGTGACTCTTTGTCTTCCTTTCCTGGGACGATTCTCGCGTGAGCCAGTTGTAGTGCTTCAGTTCTTAAAGTAATGATGGACTGTCATTTCTCTTTACTTGATTGGTTCTTGCCATAATATGAATTCTAACAGTTTCAAATAGGGCTGTCAGCTGTGTACCAACCCAACTTTTGCACAACCCAACTGACGGTCGCAACTCCATTAAGAAGGTAAGAAGTTTCACAAATGAACCTTGTCAAGGGACACCTGTGAAGTCAAAACCATTTCAGGTGACATCATCATGAAACTCATTGGGAGAAGGCAAAGTGTTTGTAGCACTGTCAACAAAGCAAAGGGTGGCTACTTTCAGGAATCTAAAATACAAAACATATTTAGAGTTACTTATAATTTTTTCTTTGCTACATAATTCCACATATTGCTTCATATATTCGATGTCTTCAGTTTGTATCTACAATGTAGCAGTAGTAGTAAAAATAGAGAAAAAACAGTAAATGAGGAGGTTTGTCCAAACTTTTGACTGGTAGTGTACACATGCACACACAGACACCATCCAGTTACTCACTCTCACCAACCCACTAGTGACACATAGAAAGACAAAGACACATGTGCACACATTCACCCCCTGCTCCTCTGCGGTGTTGGTCAGCAGATGCCACTATGAACGAGCAGCAAACTGGGATGAAGCCAAAGCTGTCAGGGCTAATGAGCGGTATGGATTCAGGCGCGGAGCTCTGGATTGAAGCCGACAGTGCGTTTATTTACAGTGCTTGAAATACAGTCTTCAAACAGTGAGATATCCAACAATGTCCTTTCTCTAAATCCCAAAAGTGG
>NW_005187520.1:1283165-1287708 GCF_000239375.1 Pundamilia nyererei
CAGAATAGGGAGGAAGAGAGAAAGAGAGGAAGGCGCACACACATCACAAATAAACAAGCAGGTCGTCCGGGGAGGACCGTCCGACCGTGACAGTACACCCACCCCTTAACGGGAGCCTCCGGGGGACCCACGAAACTTATCCGGGTCCCTCACCATGCCATGATTGAGGATCACAGACCGCGGCACCCAGGAACGCTCTTCCGGACCGTACCCCTCCCAATCCACCAGAAACTGAAAGCCCCTACCACGACGCCTAGCATCCATTATGCGAGTAATGCCATAAGCCGGGGCGCCAGCGATAAGCCGGGCGGGTGGCGGGGGCCCAGGAGGCGGGCACAACGAGCTGGTCCGGACCGGCCTAATTTGAGAAACATGAAACACATTGTGTACCTTCATGTTGCGCCGGAGGGCCAGTCGGACAGTCACTGGATTCAGGATGGCCTGCACAGAAAAGGGTCCAAGGAACCGGGGAGCCAGCTTCTTGGACTCAGTCCGCAGAGTGATGTTCCTAGAGGAAAGCCATACCTGCTGGCCTACCCGATAGGCCGGTGTAGGAAGGCGACGACGGTCAGCGAGCTCCTTATTACGTCCGCGCGTCCGCAGAAGAGCCACCTTGGTCGCCCTCCAGATCCGTCGACAGCGCCTCATGTGTTGTTGGACGGAAGGTACGGCCACCTCGCCCTCCGTGATGGAGAGAAGCGGAGGTTGATACCCCAGGGACGCTTCGAAAGGTGAGAACCCCGTAGCAGCCAACGTGCTGGTGTTATGAGCATATTCAGCCCATGCCAACTGTTCACTCAAGGAGGACTGGTTGGAGGAGACGACCCAGCGCAACATGGCCTCCAGCTCCTGGTTAGCTCGCTCTGCCTGTCCATTAGTCTGCAGATGAAAACCAGAAGACAGACTGACCTGGGCCCCCAGCTCTGCACAAAACTGCTTCCACACCCGAGCGGTGAACTGGGGCCCACGGTCTGAGACAATGTCCTGCGGAATGCCGTGAAGGCGAAAAATGTGCTGGGTAAGGAGCTGGGCGGTTTCCAGTGCGGTGGGGAGTTTGGCCAGGGCAACAAAATGAGCAGCCTTAGAGAAGCGGTCAATGATTATGAGTATTACGGTGTTACCAGAGGATGGAGGAAGGCCGGTGATGAAGTCCAGAGCGATGTGCGACCATGGCCGGACGCGGACGGGCAGCAGTCTGAGAAGTCCTGATGGAGGAGAGTTCGACAACTTATTTAGAGCGCACACCGGGCACGCCGCCACATATTCTCGGATGTCCTGAGAAAGAGATGGCCTCCAGAACAACCGTTGCAAAAAAGTGATAGTGCGGTTCTTACCCAGATGACAGGCAAATCTCGCGGCGTGGCCCCAATGGATAACTTTACTCCTGGCCGCCGAGGGAACATACAGTCTGCCTTCCGGACCAGTTCCGGGGTCGGGTTCCTGTTGCTGGGCATCCCGGATCACCTTTTCGGTCTCCCAGGTAAGGACCCTCACAATACAGGAGGCGGGCAGAATGGGCCTCTCTTTCTCCTCCAGGTCGACGTCAGGTGCGAACTGGCGTGACAAGGCGTCCGGTTTCGTGTTCCTGGACCCGGGTCTGTACGTAATGGTCAGGTTGAATCGAGTGAAAAACAATGCCCACCTGGCTTGCCGGGCGTTCAGACGCTTTGCCGCTTGGAGGTAGGCGAGATTCTTGTGGTCGGTCCAAACTACTACTGGATGCTCACTCCCTTCCAGCCAATGCCGCCATTCCTCCAGCGCCAGCTTGATGGCCAGCAGCTCCCGGTCGCTCACGTCATAGTTCCTCTCAGCCTGGGTGAGACGACGGGAGAAAAAGGCACAGGGGTGTAATTTACCTTCTAAGCGCTGTGAGAGGACCGCTCCAACCCCTGAATCCAAAGCATCCACTTCCACCACGAACAGCAAGGTGAGATCAGCTTGGGCGAGTATGGGAGCTGACGCGAACAGGTGTTTGAGACGGTTGAAGGCCTGTTGAGCTGCTGGAGACCACAGAAAAAGCTGTTTGGGTGAGGTGAGTTGAGTGAGAGGCAAGTTCTGGATGAATTGTCCGTAAAAGTTGGCGAAACCAAGGAAACTGCAACTTCTTCTGGGTCGTGGGCACCGGCCACTCCAGAATGGCTTTGATTTTTGCGGGATCTGCTCGCAATCTGCCCTGTTCAATGATAAAGCCCAGGAAAGAGACAGTGGAAACGTGGAACTCACACTTCTCTGCTTTGCAAAACAGGCGATTCTCCAGCAGACGGCGCAGCACCAGCCTCACGTGCTTGACATGCTCTGTTTGGGTTCTGGAGAAAATCAAGATGTCATCAAGATAAACAAACACAAAGTGGTTAAGAAAATCTCGCAGAACATCATTCACCAATGCCTGGAACACAGCGGGGGCGTTGGTAAGCCCAAATGGCATTACCAGATATTCAAAGTGGCCCAGGTGGGTGTTGAAAGCCGTCTTCCACTCGTCCCCCTCACGGATACGAATCAGATGATAGGCATTGCGGAGGTCGAGTTTGGTGAAAACGGTGGCTCCCTGGAGGAGCTCAAAAGCTGATGCCAGAAGAGGAAGACGGTATTTATTTCTGACCGTGATTTTATTCAGTCCCCGAAAATCTATGCAGGGGCGTAGGGACTTGTCTTTCTTTCCGACAAAGAAAAACCCAGCGCCCAGAGGGGAAGTGGATGGGCGAATGATGCCAGCAGCCAAGGAGTCTGTTATGTAGCGCTCCATAGACTCACGCTCGGGTTTTGAGATGTTATAGAGGCGGCTTGAGGGCAAGGGTGCACCAGGGAGCAAGTCTATCCCGCAGTCATACGGGCGATGGGGCGGCAGCGATTGGGCCCTGTCCTTGCTAAACACCTGGCTCAGGTCGTGGTAATCCACAGGCACAGAAGAGAAATCAGATGGAGCGGGCAGCCCAGCTGGGTCAGTTGTCATGCAGGCAGGCACTGTAGAGCGTAAACACTGCTCGTGGCAATACGTGCTCCACCCAGTGATACACCCCCTAGCCCAGTCTATCTGTGGGTTATGCTGCTGAAGCCAGGGAAAACCCAAAACTAAGGGGGTGTGGGGCGCCTTGAGGAGGAACAGGCGAATCCTCTCTGTATGATTGCCAGACAGGGTGAGAGTAATTTCTTGGGTGCGGTGAGAGACAGAAGCTAGTGTGCTGCCGTTAAGCGCCGAAACCTCGAGTGTTTCAGGGAGAGGAACGACCGGCAAACCCTTCTTGAAAGCCAGAGCCTCATCCACAAAACTTTGCTCGGCCCCAGAGTCAATTAGAACGTTACATGGGTGAATGCAGGAAAGAAACTGTAATTTCGCGGGACAGCTGAGGTGGCGAACCGAACTCACAGGTGCACCCGTCAGTATCCCCACCTTTACTGACGGGCAGACTCTTTTGACCGAGAGGCGCAGGCGTCCGCGAAATGCCCCCTCTTCCCGCACTCAAAGCACTCACCCACCAGTCGTCTTCCTCTCCAGGTGAATCTAGTCCGCCCCAGTTGCATGGGTTGCTCCTCATCAGCCAGAGAGCCAGGTTCCTCCTCCCTCCATTCCAGCAAGGGAAGTCCAGTTGGAACTCCCACGCCCCCTGCTGACCGCCGCCCATCTCCAGATCGCCTGCCAAACTCTCACATATGGTCATCCAGACTGATACACAAATTCACCAAGCCACTCAATGACTTAGATAGCTCTGTGGTTGCCAACTCACGTTTGATGTTCTCATTTAGGCTGTTTAAGAAAGCCCCTCGGAGCGCCTTCTCCTCCCAGCCGGCTTCTTCGGACAGGATCCAAAAATCCACGGAGAAGTCAGCCACGCTCCGCCGGCCCTGTTTCAATGTAAACAAACAATGAGCAGCACTGTCTGGGTTAGACCCCTTATCAAATACACATCGAAATTTGCTTAGGAAGTTACTGTATGAGATAGAGGGCTGAGCGCTCAGCACCGCTTGAGCCCACTGCAGAGCCCGTCCAGTCATTAACTCGACCATAAAGGTGATTTTGGCAATGTCCGAGGCATACGCTTGAGTCTGCTGCCTAAACACCAAGGAGCATTGAGTCAAAAAACGCCGACATTTATCCAGGTCCCCGCCGAATTTCTCAGGCACCGGCAATGTGTGTTCACGTCGTGGCGGAAGGGGAGACGCTGCTGCTTCGTCTAGCAAGGCTACAGGTGGTTGTGGTTGTGCAGGGCCCCCTTTGGCTGAATGGGTGCCCTGGGGGTAGCGAGCAACATACCTTTTAGCTCCGATACCACCTGTAGTAACGCGGACTGCTCCTCGGCGACATGCTGCAGCATTTTTTCATGTCGCTGCAATCGTTCAGCCTGGAGCGCGATCTCGCGCTGGAGGGGGGGTAGAGTCCGCTGAATCCATTGCTGGCTGGATTGTTCTGTCAGGGCTAATGAGCGGTATGGATTCAGGCACGGAGCTCTGGGTTGAAGCCGACAGTGCGTTTATTTACAGTGCTTGAAATACAGTCTTCAAACAGTGAGATATCCAACAATGTCCTTTCTCTAAATCCCAAAAGTGG
>NW_005187520.1:1288092-1289617 GCF_000239375.1 Pundamilia nyererei
CAGAATAGGGAGGAAGAGAGAAAGAGAGGAAGGCGCACACACATCACAAATAAACAAGCAGGTCGTCCGGGGAGGACCGTCCAACCGTGACAAAAGCACTCCACAAACCGCCTGACAAGATGTGTGAACGGGCTGGGGAACAAGGGGTGTAGAGAGATGTGCCCTCCCCTCCCACTCTGTTTTGACAATGCTATGTTGTGTTGGTGTGTTGTGAACTGTGAGTGGTCTGGATGGGTGTGAATGTATAGAACTAGAGTTTTGTTAAAACTGGGATGGGTACGGTGGCCCTGAGAGACCAAACGGACTGCAACTTCAGAAAACACTTGCAAAAAGAAAAATGCTGCAAAAAGAAAAACACTTGCAAAAAGAAAAATGCTGCAAAAAGTAAAACGCTGCAAATAGAAAAAAACGCTGCAAAAAGAAAAAAAACGCTGCAAAAAGAAAAACGCTGCAAAAGCACACACAACACAACGGAAATAGGAAAAAAGACAACGGAAATGTTTCTGGGGAGACAATAACCGGACGGTCCTGTTGCACGAACCAAAACATGTATGTATGGCTCTATCCCAATTCAGGGTCTGCAGCCTTAAAGTACGCAGCCTTAACGGTCCTCAAGGGCCACACTCAAAGACCGCTGAGGCCGGAAGTGTGAGGCTTGTAGGCTTGTGAGATGGGACAGTCTAGCCCAGGGGTGGGCAATCTCAGTCCACGAGGGCCGGTGTCTCTGCAGGTTTTAGATCTCACCTTGGGTCAACACACCTGAATCACATGATTAGTTCGTTACCAGGCCGCTGGAGAACTACAAGACATGTTGAGGAGATAATTTAGCCATTTAAATCAGCTGTGTTGGATCGAGGACACATCTAAAACCTGCAGGACACCGGCCCTCGTGGACGGAGATTGCCCACCCCTGGTCTAGCCTCTGTCACGCTGCCCAGGTTGCCTAGCAACCATGATACTAACAGCTGGAAACGTTTCATACAGCTTTGTTTAACAGAAATGAAGGAGAACATATTTTGTACATTTGTTTCTACATGAGCTTTGTGTGATTTGATAGGTATCTGAGGCTGAGACCACAGGACTGTAAAACATGATTTTTGGGCTTCATTTCTGTACTGAACAGTCATTTAAGATTAGCTAGTAAATAACAATTAGCTAATGTTTTTCATGAGACTAAAGTCATCTCACTTTGGTAATGTAAATATAATATGGCCAATATTATATTAATCATTATTAGTTATTACAGCAGTGAACATGAACTCTGTGCCAAACACTGAGCTTCAGTAAAGATTCAAGTTACAGTTATTTATATTTCCTTTCACCCTAAATCTTCACTTAAAGACAAGTATCTGTGACAGTGTATCTATAGATGTATTATACAGTGGGGCAAAAAAGTATATAGTCAGCCACCGATTGTGCAAGTTTCCCCACTTAAAATGATGACAGAGGTCAGTAATTTGCACCAGAGGTACACTTCAACTGTGAGAGACAGAATGTGAAAAAAAAATCCATGAATGCACATGGT
>NW_005187520.1:1296745-1298657 GCF_000239375.1 Pundamilia nyererei
TGTTTTGGTTCGTGCAACTGGTCCGTCCGGTTATTGTCTCCCCAGAAACATTTCCGTTGTCTTTTTTCCTATTTCTGTTGTGTTATGTGTGCTTTTGCAGAGTTTTTCTTTTTGCAGCATTTTTCTTTTTGCAGCGTTTTTCTTTTTGCAGCATTTTTCTTTTTGCAGCGTTTTTCTTTGTGCAGCGTTTTTCTTTTTGCAAGTGTTTTCTGAAGTTGCAGTCCGTTTGGCCTCTCAGGGCCACCGTAGATGGGGGGAGTATAGTGACAAAAGTGACAAAACTCAAACTGTTTTGGCGAGAAGACGAGCAATATGGGAATATTCAGTGTATCATGGTAGCACATGGCATTCATAAAGTACCGCTGTCTGACCAGAGAAATCATCTCCACCTAGATTTCACCATGTGCACTTCACGTTACTTTTCTCTTCAATCATTTTGGGCTAGACAGAAAGTTTAAGTGGTTCCTAAATGATGATAATTATTCTGTAACTTTACAGCCACAATTTTAAAAAAAAGACAATTAGGTCTGTGTCACACTTGGTTGATAAAGGGTCAAAATTGAACATGTGACAACAGTCAACATAGTTTTATGCTTTCTGGAAAAATGATTTTTTTAAAAAGTGCTCTTTTCACTGTTTCAAAGAAAACTGACTGTGCTGTTCACCTTAGCATTTTTATGCATTAATTACAATAATTAATTAGCAAACTGTGCAGCTTTAGATAAACAAGTTCCTCGTTCTGCAGGAATCTTATCTTTCTTGATAAAGCCTAGACTTTAAGAAAAATGTTTACCTTATGAAACAGTTTTATTTTTAACATGTGAGAATAAAATTGTTTAAAATGACTTATGAATTAAAAAAGCAACATGTAAAAACAAATTATTATTGTAGTGTCTTTAACCCACAACATGAAGCACCTTGAGCACAACTGTTGTTGTGCTTTGTTGCTATACAAATAAAGCTGAACAGGAGAGAATTTAATTGTGTTACTTTTATGTTAGTGAGACTGTTTTAAGTTTTAAATGCTTCTAAAATCTCGTTAGTTGCTTTGAGAAGCAATGTTTTGCTCAGATGACTCATTCAGCAACTCAAAGAACTCGCTGGTGCAGGAAATGGACCCTAAAGGGAAAAAAACTTGCAGGAAATGTTTTGTATGTTTGCCCTTGGCCAAGTGCCAGCAGGAAGACCAACAACACCCACACAGAAGGTACCGCATAAACAAAACTCAAGGCTCTGGCTACAGATTATTTCTAAATTGGTGCAAGTGGTTGATGGTTGTGTGCTGGACCTTTTCTTTTTTATGTGATTTTCACACTCTCAGCAATCTGCATGAGAAGAGCAACTGCTGCTCTGCAGTAGTAAAAAAACAAAAAACAAGCAAAACAGTCCTTCTACAGCAATGTGGAAAGAAAGACAGCAGTCAAGCAGTTTATATTATCAAAAAATGAAACTAAATTAATATAAGTAAAAACAGGTAATCCAGGATAGTAGCTATTTTTTTTTATCCAGTCCCAACCCACTCTGTGTAACTATTACACGTGTCAGAGACACCAGCTGCTGAGTCAAACTGGCATTTGGTGGCACTCTGTTGTTACATCTTTGCTCGTGTCTTTCTTTCTGTGTGTCTTGGTTTTATGTGGGTTGGCTTTTTTAATCACTTTCTTCAGAGGTCTATGTGCTCCTTCCTGCAGCTGCTTGGTTTACTTTTTGCAGCTTGTAAGGGGGGGGGAAGTCCTGAACCACGTAATAAATATTATAATAACAATAGTCAAAGGAGCTTGCAAAGAAAAGCGTCTGGACTTCTTTAAGTTACTTGAAGACGTTTCACCTCTCATCCGAGAAGCTTCTTCAGTTCTAAGGTCAAATGGTGGAGAGTCCCAGATATAAACCTAGTGGGCGTAACCCCCCACAG